>NC_084793.1:146190733-146500264 GCF_963169125.1 Humulus lupulus
GCTAGCGCACCCACGTCCTGAGCCCTCGGTGGCACCATGCTCTGGCCACCGGGACTCGGGTCCCTCGACGCGCAGGCCAGGCAAGAGTCCCCGAGTACACTCAGTGAGTTCTAGCTCAAGGACTCGCCTCTATGAGGACGATATTCATGAGTTACACAAAATGAATTGAAGACTAGAAACCACACTAGAGAACATGCAGGAAGTTTTAAACCACCTTCTACAAGGAAAGTCGTGCATACCCCTTCCAAAGCATAAGGAGAAAGAGTGTGAAAGAGGGGAAACCATTATCCCCGTAGAAGATGGTAGAACTCGACTTTCCACCAGCAACACCCCCCGGAAAAAGTACCATGAGGGACCTAGGCCGATGAAATACCCCCAGGAGCAAGGGCGGAGGGATGACGCTGGTCGTAAGAACGAAGCCGAGGTCACCTCTAAGGCGGTGCCACCTGACCTAAGAGAAAAGCTCAATAGGAGGAGGTCAGAAGTAAGGAGGACACCTCCTATGGTCCCTCCGAAGGGTAGAGAGAAGAGAAAGGCCAACCCTACCGAGCTGGGGGAGTCCTTGCATAAGAGGTGGCAGGAGCTAGACACCGAGATGAGGAGCCTTCGGAGCAAGATCTTCACGGCGCCTGGGGGGTACATTACCAATGAAGAGTTCGACTACGAATCACCCTTCACGCGAGAAATCTAGTTGGAACGACTCCCGACTAACTTTAAAGAACCTCATATGACCCCATATGAGGGCACCTCAGACCCCAACTACCACTTGGATGCCTTTAACGATTTATTGAAGCTGAGAGGGATCAATAGCAGAGCAAGGTGCCACTATTTTGCGGTCACACTGAAGGGGCCTCCATACAAGTGGTTCAAGAGGCTGAGGCCGGGGACCATCAGGTCATGGCAACAACTTTCTGACAAGTTTCTCCAACAACATCATGTCGTACGTGATTATACCCTGCCAGGCACTTGCCTCGCTAATATAAAGCAAGGAGAAGGAGAAAGTTTGAAGAGCTACATCCATAGGTTCAACATGGAGGCGACTAAAGTATGAAGCCTAACCAGGGGAGAACTCAAGATGGCAATCACGGCTGGAGTGCACCCAAGCAGCAAACTTTGGGATAATATGCTCAAAAGGGAGGTAACTAACTTAGACTAATTCTACGAACGGGCACAAAAGTACATTCGTGTCAAAGATGGCAACGAGAACCTGAAGGCATCACTTGTCAAGCCCTCAGCCCCTTAAGGTTCGAATGACATAAAAAAGGAAAGGGTGTATGAGGGCCCAAGAGATGGCCACCAGAGGAAGCACAAACACGAGGGTAATCCTAGGAAAACATCCCGCACCTTCTACACTGACCTAACACATACTAGGGAGCATATCTTCGTAGCGAATGAGAATTAGGTCCCCTTCAGAAGACCCCCACCAATGAAGAAAGATGGGTCAAAGAGAGACCCCAAAAAGTAATGTCAATATCATAAAGACATTGGCCACACCACAGTAGAATGCATTCATCTGAAGGTGGAAATTGAGGAACTCATACGCAGGGGGCACTTGGGTAGATAGGTCCGAAGAGAAAATGAAAGACCAGATAGTAGACCACCCTCACCATAGGCACGAGATGTAGCCCCAGAGGTGCAAGGAGAGGTGAGGATAATCTTCGGAGGACCAGGATTCAGAGGAGAAGCGAGAAAGGGGCGAGATGGATATGCTATGGAAGCCAGACGAAGTCCAGCCTCATGCATGCTAAGCTTAGAATAACGACCCCCAAAAAACTTTAAAGGGGAAAATGACTCAACAACCTTCGCCGAAGAAGACGTGCAGGGTGTGCATTTTCCACACAATGACCCCTTGGTGTTAAGTGTACAGCTGGCAAACATGATGGTACAACGGGTTCTAGTATACAATGGGAGCTTCGTAGACATCCTATATCGCCCGGCCTTAGAGAAGATGAGACTGGGCATCAGGAACTTAAAACCCTGCAACACCTCCCTGTATGGGTTCAGAGGAGACTCTATACAACCCCTGGGACTAATCGACTTTGCCCTTACCATGGGAGAACTACCTAGACAGACCACTGTAATGACAAATTTTGTCATAGTAAGTTGTTTCTCGGCCTTCAACGCGGTATTGGGGAGACCTTCCCTGAGAGAATTGAAGGCAATCACCTCGGTATACCACTTGGCCATAAAATTCCCAACTCCTGGGGGAGTAGCGAACGTGAAAGGATAACAAAAAGAAGCAAGGGAATGTTATAATATGTCCCTCCGCACAGTCATGAAGTCACCAAAACCTATGGCGATGGTAGTGCATGGGAGCACAAACCCGCGTGAGTTCAACCCCAAAGTTATTGAGGAGATCAGAATCGATGGGTGGGCATATGTGCCTAGAGGGGAGCATTAGGTAAAGCTTCACTTTTAGTTTGCTAAATCAAAAGGGTTACCATAGTTAGCCCCCCAACATAGTTGCGACGCCTACCCATAAAAGCAGCTATGAATTAGAGGGGTAACCTAGATACCCTGATATGTAGTAAGAACAATGTTTCCATAGATGCCTTTGTGCTTTGCTTATTCTTAATGAATATGTTTCTTATTGGCATGGCACACTCCTCATTTACGTGAGCACATATATAACTCCCGTGTACTTATCGCCAATTAGAATTCTCAAAGTGCATGAGCAAAATGATCAAAGTGCCTGACGAGATAAATCTCGCCAACCACTTGGGGGCAGAGTATACAGCCAAAAAGGGTCCCAAAAGAGACCCTTATAAAAAAAAAGAAAGGAAATAAGGAAGGAAACCTTGCAAGGCATCTCTTGAGTTCACAAGGATTAGCTACCCTTATGAACATCAAGAGGGTGAAAAGGTCCTACAAAAGAGCCTCCTAATAAAGGTTGATACCTCCACAAGAGGAAAGGCCTTAGGAAGAGCATCCATCAATAAGCCTAGAGTGGCCACCAAGCCGTCTAGCCAAAAAGGGTCCTAAAAGAGACCCTTGCAGAAATAGTACTATGCATAACGACGAGAAGGACGCTTCTCGCAAGAAATAACAAGCGCACGTAAAGAATATAAAAGGACCCCGAAAGCCCAAAGGGTTAACATGTCCTTACAAGTATAATCAAGGTGCACCTAAAAGATTATCATCATCAGATCAAGGAAGAGATACATAATCCACGAAAAGTCATAATAAGAAGGACTTGCCAAAGTCCCTTAGGTTTGATTAACAAAATGATAATAAGAGGGGCTTACCAAAGTCCCTTAAGTTCGAAAAATAATAATAAGAGGAACCCCTTAAGTATGCTAACAAAAAAGAAAAAAAAAAGGAAAATGACATGGGGGGTTACATAGCAACAACACATAGGTGTACAGATAAACCAGCTGCAGGGGGATCTACAAGTTTCTATCCCGACCCTTCCACTTCGAAATTCTCAAGACTGCATAATCCCCAAAGGGAGACAGGTCAACGACGGGGTTGGTCCTCCATACGGCATGTAGCATACGCTCAACTATGCCATTTTCAGCATTTACAAGCTCGACTGGGGGAGGAGTGGACACCAGCTGAGGCGCGCTTCAACAGGGAAGGGGACCCAGAAGGTCTTGGTCCATCCGCAGAGGAGGCCCGCCGAGAACGTCCCCCCGAGGGTGAAGAAGCCTCAACAAAAGAAGGAATGAAAAAGTTCCTTTTAGGCATGGCAGGGCGGGGGACAGGGACTTGGAAGTCAAGTCCGTCCCTGGGCATCGATGGAGGCATCCAAGAAGTAGCACTGTCAAGATTCCTGTCGCCGGCTGTGCCCCTAACCCCGCTGGCCAAAGAGTAAAGGCATGGGTAGTTATCAGACTCTACCTCCTCTTTGGTGTCCATATGATCCCCCGACGGATAAACGTAGTCCTTATCAGCTGACTCGTCATAATTGTCCTCATCATGGCCGTACGACAAAGGATCTGTGGATTCAGATGAGACGAAGCATAAGGAGATCACTTGGTCTGGAGATATCAGCTTGTACAAGTGAAGATTGCCCTTAGTAAAAAGGGCATAGACAAGTCTACATTGAACTGGTAAGTCAAGGATCTTCAACACACGATCGCGAGCTGCCGATTTCAAGGGAGGGCCAATGACCCTTACGAGACCTGCAACCAAAGGACAAGAAATGACCATAGTTAGATAAACCGAAAAAAATCTGAAGAAAAAGAGGAAATGACTCACTTGAAGCGTTAAAGTGAATATGTCGGGTGGACACATTGTGGGTGAAGAAGTAGTCAGTCTTCCAAGAACCCCTGTTTGAAATAGAACCCTCGACGAGGGAAGACCCTTTATGGGTTGTGGCTTTCTGAAGTTGATAGAAGCCGGGGGAAGATGAATTCATCCTAAGGGTATAATGGTGATGGAACTTGCTCATGGAAGGCCCTCTGGAATGCACCTGTTGATACAACACTTACAGGTAGCAGAGCATCACCCAAGAGTTACCACAAGAAATAAATATTACAACAAGAATGCTTTTATGGAGGATCGAACCTTGGACACCTTGGGAATAACTTAGAAGGGATACCACTAGGACTAATCAAGTTTTGGTGTGAAGTGAGTTCAAGTCTTGGGGTATTTATAGGGAAATTCATTGCTTCTTGACCATTGGATCATCATAATAGATGAATGGTGGGGATCAAGAGCATGAGCAACCTTGGGATCTGCGTTTGGAAATGGTTGGCCTTTATTCACTCATAGGGACTCACTTGGTTCATCACAAAAGGTACAACATTGGATGATGCACCCAGGTCGAAACCTCCAAGAACTCGCCATCCATGTCAAACAAGAGGGGAAAAAGAAGTCTACAAGGACACTTAAAAGTGTACTTATAGATTAGGGGCAAGTGTGGACGCCAAAATTCAGCCTGAACGAGGCCCCCAAGCGCTGTCTCTCCACACGCATAGACGCATGCATCCATACGTGAGTCTCCAAGGGCTGTATCTCCACATGCATAGACACATGCATCCATACCCGAGTCTCCAAGGGTTGTCTCCCCGCATGCATAGACACATGCACCCATACGCGAGTCTCCAAGGACTATCTTCCCGCATGCATAGACACATGCACCCATACGCAAATCTCCAAGGGCTGTCTGCCCATATGCATAGACACATGCACCCATACGCGAGTCTCCAAGGACTGTCTCCCCGCATGCATAGACACATGCACTCATACTCGAGTCTCTAAGGGCTGTCTCCTTGCATGCATAGACACATGCATCCATACACGAGTTTCCAAGGGCTGTCTCCCAGCATGCATAGACACATGCATCCATACGCGAGTCTCCAAGGGCTGTCTCCCCGCATGCATAGACACATGCATCCATATGCGAGTCTCCAAGGGCTGTCTCCCTGCATGCATAGACATATGCACCCATACGCGAGTCTCCAAGGGCTGTCTACGTGCATGCATAGACACATGCATCCATACGCGAGTCTCCAAGGGTTGTCTCCCCGCATGCATAAACACATGCACCCATATGCGAGTCTCCAAGGGTTGTTTCCCCGCATGCATAGACACATGTGTCTCGCTGTGCAAAAAAAAATGCACCCATACCCATGCACATGCACCACGAGGGTGTCTCGTGCATGAAGCCTCGCACCTAGGGGAAGCCTCGCATCGCGGATGGAGCCTCGCGCCTTGGGGAAGCCTCACACTGCGAGGGTGTCTTGGAACATATGGAGTTTAAGACCTCCTAAATGGGCGTATGAGGAACAATACTAGAGACCCAAAAGAATACGAAATAGCTTGGAAGCAAGTACATGTCTCGGAGGAGTGAGAATAACCATTTGGTACAAGGTACCTGTACGTATACGGGTGTAGGATGTACGACCATGAGGAGGACAGAGGCGTGATCCTGACACCCATATCAGGTAAGTGGTGGTGGAACAAACTAGTACGAAGAGTGGAGGCACTACCTGTACATCTCCCACCATGTAGTAGGGTAGACACCACAACCTTCTGCAACCACTACAACCTGCGCCACTATGCTGACAGTGTACATGTGTACAATCTTGTCCCTCAAGACCACAATGTACTACGAGCCATTAGAGCTCTCCTATAAATAGGGACTCACATCATCATTGAGGGGGGTTGGAAAATTCTTTGTATGCACAGACAATTAGGGAATATAAATTTTTTACTCCTCTGTAGTTCTGCATATTTACTCCTTCAAGTTCTCTCCATCTTCTTCTAAGATATCTTTTCCAATATAGTTTGAGTTTTCTAACCTTATATCATTGACAAATTCTCACCCTCAACAATTGAATTTTATAGTTTTTGAAGAACATTTATGTTGACAACAAATTTCGTCAACCAAAAAATAATAATAAGAGCAATTAAGTTTATTTCAAAGATTAAGGAAGAAAATAAACAAACAAAGATTTTTTATGTGGTTCAGTAGTTAACTCTACCTAGTCCACGAGTCAATATTATTAAATGTTCCGAGTTAAAGCACTGAAAGTAATTTCCCAGAATTTGAGTACAAGAAATTATCCGTCCCCTATAAAGGACTACATCCCAAGTATTTATAGACCTGGTTACAAATATTACTTCCCACATTTTTAGGGGAGTTACTTTAATATCTAATTTGAATTCAAAATACAAACAAACATTTAAAATACAAAATATTCCATAAAAATAGGGTTAATTAAACAATACTATAACTAAGCCCACGATTGTAGGACCGCCTGTCATCCTCCTATTGCAGCCGCTACTGCTGTTTTCTTGATCTAGCCAATTGGTCACTGTAACGCCCTACTAATCAGGACCGTTATACTATGTACTTTTAAATGGTGCTTAGCTTGCTAAAAGAGTAATTTGGACTGAAATCGTGTAATTGAAACTAACCCAATGATTAGGTATTAAACATTTTGGTCAACAACAACCATTTCATTAAAATGTTTAAATTCGTACTCGGGATCCCAAAAGAGTTTATAAACACCAAAGCTGGCCTAGGCGGAAAAATTACGGGTTCAACCTAAGTTCCAGCAAGTAGTCTTGATCGCGATAGTCGAGCATGCCGCATATGTACACTCCACCCTTGAAACTCTCCAACTCAGAGTTAGTCCAGCAATTCCTTGGCCTTAGCTACACCACAAAGCACCCAACAGCCGTGGCCTAGCAATAAAACGTCACAAGGCATAATAATATTCATGTAATGACCCGATTAACTTAAAGACCCTGGACCATTAAACCTACTAAGATATAACTATTATTTTCGAATACATACATAAAATAATAGAACTTTATTATAGAAAATCCAAAATACAGGATCCCATTGTTATTACATAAAATCATAAAAAAAACATTTAATTAAATGTTCAAATACTAAATGCGGAAATCATAAATACATAAATAAAAAGACTCGAAACATGAACGTCATCCTCGATCGATTCCATCGGTCCATTCCTTCACTCCTCTCCCAATACACATGCCAAAGCCACCTAGAGTCCGTTTTGACTTCCATGTTCATTTTCCTGCACCATCTAAATAAAAAGGAATGAGCCTAATGCCTAGTAAGGAAAAACTACTAAAACATAATATAAAACATAAGATGTAAAAACATAAAACATAAGACTACAATTTAATTTCCATTAACTCATTACCGCAGTATGTGATCGAAACTCCCTAGAGGTAGGTTTAAAGACAACTATAGTCTACGATAATGACGAAAATCTCAGAATTTGCTTATTTGCTATCTAAGCAACAATATTTCCCAAGCGACTACAAACATATAGCAACATACATACAAACAAAAAAACATACATAAATACATACATACATACATACATACATACATAAATACATACATACATACATACATACATGCATACATACATAATGCATACATACATGCATCCATGCATACATACATACTTGCTGGCATATTAGGAATTTGGATACATACTCTGCTATGCCTTTCTTCGTTCCCGGCCACCAATATAGTGCCTTAAGGTCATGAGTCATCTTGGTCGATCCCAGGTGAACAGAGTATGGAATAATGTGTGCCTCTTCTAAAATATTCATCTTAATTCCATGGTCATTCGGCACACATACTTGACCCTTACATCTTATGAACCCTTCATCTGATATAGAGAAATCTGTAGTCTTGCCTTCTTTGACTGCACCCATATATGATAATAACGTGTCATCACGCCCTTGCTCGATCCGTATATCATCTAGTAAACTTGATTGAATGGAAAATTTAGCCAGTTGACTCATGGCTATTTCTATTCTGACATTAATTAGCTCTTGGTGTAGCAGATTTTCAATTTCGGATAATGCTGCCAGATTTTCGCAACTCTTCCAACTTACCGCATCTGCAACTACATTTTCTTTTCCTGGGTGGTATAGGATTTCTCAATCATAGTCCTTTACTAGTTCCAACCACCTTCACTGCCTCATATTGAGTTCCTTCTGCGTGAAGAAATATTTTAAGCTCTTATGGTTCGTATAAATCTCACACCATTCTCCATAAAGATAGTGGTGCTAGATTTTTAGTGCAAAGACCACCGCCGCCAACTCCATATTGTTTGCTGGATAGCGTTGCTCGTATTCCTTCAGCTACCTTGAGGCGTAGGCTATTACCTTGTCATTTTTCATCAACACACATCCTAAACCTTGCTTGGACGCATCACAGTATACTACAAACTTATCGTTGGATGTCGGTATGCAAAGTACTGGTGCTGAGCATAATTTATCTTTGAGCAACTGGAAGCTTTCTTGACATTTATCCGTCCAGTTGAACTTTTGCTATTTCCGGGTCAGGTTGGTAAGTGGAGTGGCTATCTTAGAAAAGTCTTCTACAAATCTCCAATAATAGCCTGCTAGCCTGAGAAAACATCTAACCTCTGACACATTCTTAGGTCTTGGCCAATCCTCCTTAGCCTCTACCTTAGTTTGCTCTATCAGGTTTCCTTCTAGCTCTGTGCCCTCGACTATGATCGGTACTCCTCGTACTATTCGTGATGACAAAACAACTTTGCCCGAAGGTAGTTCTGTAACAAACTTATTTCTAAATCTTTCACAAGATTTGTCTAAATTCTCTATAATTCCTAACAAGATATATGAGTGTGTTTCTCTTGAAACAAACAATACTGAACATATATTATCGAGGATAGAAAGCTGACCTGTGACCACTTTATTGCTGGTTTCAACTTCTCCCCGGGTCAAGGCGAAGACTCTGGCTGGAAACATCTTGTTGTCCTTCTTTTCTTTTGTTTTCAGCTGCGGACAATCTCTTTTCCAATGACCTTCCTGGCCACAATTGTAACAACTTTGGTGTTTGTACGACACTCCGCAGGATGTCTTTTCTGGAACTTGGAGCACTGAGGGTATTCCACATAACCTGACCTATTATTACTATTGTTAGTCCGTGCAGTTTTGTCAGCATCGACTTACCTATTATCAGGATGCTTTCTTTTCTACCCATTATTGTTATGTTGGTTGTTGTTGTGGTTTCGACCATTCTGAGTCTGATTCTGCTGCTTGGGTTCAGATTTGCTTGCCTCCTCCTTACTAACATTTGCTAGGAGCCTTTCCACCTCTATAGTTGTTTCCAGAACATCAGCGTAAGAAGTGGTTCCACGGTTTGCAAGCTTGACTCCTAACTCAATCTTGGGTCCGAGTCCCCTAGTGAACTTGGTAACCCTCAAGTAGTTGGTTGGGATTAACTCTGGTGCAAACTTGGCTAAATGATCAAATTGCCGAGTATACTCAACTACCGACAAATTGCCCTGTTTTAGACTAGAAAACTCTTCCACCCTTGTAGCGATGACTAGCGAGTTGTATTATTTCTTGTGAAACAGCTCCACAAATCTGGCCCAAGTCATGGTGGTGATATCGTGGGTCTCCTGTACTAAATCCCACTAGATTCTTGCATCATTTTTTAGTAGGGAAGAAACGCAGGATATGCAATCCACGTTGCCAAGGTTCATGTGTGCCAAAATCGGCTCTACATTCCTAAGCCACTCTTCAACCTCCAAGGGGTCGGTTGTCCCTTCAAAATTTAGAGCATGTTGCTTACGGAAATGCTCGTAGTCTGGCTCTATATGCTGAGTTGGATAAGGCGCATAGTTTGCCACCGACCATCCCTCTATGGATATCCTCCATTCTGCCCTTGCTGGGGTGCTTGAGTCGCTGGTTGAGGTGGCGGCTGAGGTTGCGGCTGAGGCTGGGGCTGAGGCTACGGCTGAGGCTGTTGTCATTGTTGCTGCAGTAGTTCTTCTACTTTTTGCCGTAACCAGATAATTTCAGCATTGTTGTCAACTAGAGGTGGTGCATTTCTATTGGTGGTAGTAGTGGTAGCACGTGTTCCCCTTCTTCGGACTGGAGGTGCCTCGCGAGTCTCGTTGGCGGTGCTGAGGGCATTGTCATTTATGCGCGCAGGCCTTCAGAGCAACATCTTCAGGAAAGTTTTAACAGTCGAGAAAAACACTTTAGAACTTACCCTAATAGTTTCTAAGGCAAAACTTAGTCTAAGAAATCATAAATCGAACCTATCAGTTATGATTTCTTATGAAAAATTATGTAAGCCGTATTTATAAATTAGGGTGTGTTTCTATACTTAGACTATTAAGCAATCTTTATTATTTTCTAAGTTTGTTTCTAGCCACCCTATATGACTTAATTCTCAGGCTCGAAACTTGTCGTTGTTCCAAGTTAACCATATTGAGGGATGATTGGGATCAGTAAAATCATTCCCACTACTATAGCCCCCTAAACTCTCAATACTGAACCTGATTCATTAATTTGTATTCACCCTCATCGAACTCAGTCATTATTTATTGAATTCATTCTAATATTAATTATGATTGTGAAAATCAAACTCATACATGTTATTAAAAAAACAACTTTCTTCATTTGTAAAAAAGATTTTCACTTATTACAATAATAAATTCAATTAACAAAGAAACTACAATAACTAGGGTAAAATTTCTAAAAATCAAGATCTTCTACATCTGACCCTTCATCTAGCATATCATCAGTTGTTTCCTGATAATCATCAGTATCACAAGCCTCGAAACTACCACGGGGAATATTCATTAGGATATTATGCTTTTGATCATTGGTGAATTGAAACTCAAACCTATAGGTAAACCTAAATATAAGAAAATAATATCTCATGGCTTCCCGTAAATCATCTTCCTCATCCATAGCCTCCCATAATTCTTCCAATTTTCAAACCACAGAAGGAAAATCCTTAAAAAGCCTAATTATTAGGCCATATTGTTCCATGGCTCTCATCATAATTTGCCTAGCTATTTGAAGGTGAACTATCTCTTTGTGAAATGTGATCAATCTTTGAGCGATTCTTTCTAGCACTCTTACGGTATCCCTTGGCTCTTTAAACCTTTTCAATGCCTTAAAGGCTCGAATATCTTGATAGGTCAAAGCTCCATTCATTTTGAGTGAAAACATATTAACTAAAATGTTAGATCTTATCATAAACATAATATTCATAACACAAACGCTTACATTGGTGGTTAGATCCGGAGCTTTTGCATGTGTATCAAGGAGAACTCCATGCATATGAACCGTGGCTCTGATACCAACTATAATGACCGGACAAACTTAAAGACCTCGGACCATTAAAACTACTAAGATATAACTATTATTTTCGAATACATACATAAAATAATAGAACTTTATTATAGAAAATCCAGAATACGGGATCCCATTGCTATTACATAAAATCATAAAGAAAACCTTTAATTAAACGTTCAAATACTAAATGTGAAAATCATAAATACATAAATAAAAAGACTCGAAACATGAACGTCATCCTCGATCAATTCCATAGGTCCATTCCTTAAGTCCTCTCCCAATACACATGCCAAGGCCACCTAAAATCCGTCCCGCCTTCAATGTTCATTTTCCTGCACCATTAAAATGAAAAGTAATGAGTCTAATGCCCAGTAAGGAAAAACTACTAAAACATAACATAAAACATAAGACGTATAAACATTAAACATAAAACATAAGACTACAAATTAATGGCCATTAACTCATTACCATAGTATGTGATAGAAACCATCTAGGTCCTCTTGCTACTATTTAGAGGTAGGTTTAAACACAACTATAGTCTACGATAATGATAAAAATCTCTGGATTTGCTTATTTGCTATCTATGCAACCATATTTCCCAAGCGACTACAAACATAAAACAACATACATACATACATACATACATACATACATACATACATACATACATACATACATACATACATACATACATATAAACATAATCTTACCAAAAATCGGGGTATTGGAAACTCCTAAAACCAAACAGTAAAATCATAAGTTTCCTAAAGAAAAGAAGATGAAAATATGACGAAAAGAAGATCTAAATCATCAAGATAAGAACTTACTAAAAGCCTTAAGTTTCAAGAAAATCAAACACCTAACCAAAATCCATTATAACAAGTTAGGATTTGAAGTAAAGGAAAAGAATAAGAGGAACTATAATGAACTAAACCCAAGGATAAAAATACCTTAGATAGCTTACAGCTTCGATCTACACCTCAGTACCAAAATCACAATCAAGCTTACTTCTCAAGTGTTTAGAAAAGCTTAGATTTGAAAGCTTTTAACCCAAAACGCTAGTGTTTCTCTCTAGAACAAAACTAGCAGCTTGGAGGCTCTGAAAAGTATTTGAATGATGATGCAAATGGTTGAGTGAAGAGTCCTATTTATAGAGTTCAAGAAGTGAAACTAACTCCCATTAAAATGAATAAAAATTGAATTTTTTGCTCAATAGATGCCCAGAACTCGGTCAAAATCATTCAAGAGCAAGTCCAAGCTGTTGAGGGCTGTTTGTAGGTCGGATTCCATGAATTTTCAAAAATGAATGAGGGAGCTGACATATTGCCCCCTGTTCATTCGTGCGAAGTCGACATGTTTTCCGTATCAATCGTAGGCGATATATCGACCCCTATAGCTGCGATATATCAGCTTATGCTGATATATCAGCTTATGCTGATATATCAAACACGTTTTTGCACACTTTCAGCACACTTGAAGTTGTTTAAACATCTTTGACTGAGTAATACATGATCCTAACATCTGAGGGAAGGTTCTAGACTTCCTAGGTTTATCCTTATTTAATTTATTCATCTAAAATCCTTAAATCCTTAATAAACATACATGTGACAAATGTCACAACCTTAATTATTCTATCTAAACCTTAGGTTGTAATAAATAATATTTCTAGGACCAGCTATATTCATCAAACCTTATGATAAAATTAATATTTATAAACTATAGGCTAATTTTATATAATCCATAACTATCTCTATGAGTTTCCAAAAAAAAAAAAAATCACGGCTTGAACCAATAACCAAGAAAACTAAAATACTACAACACAATCTACTACTATCTAGCTAAGTAAAATGCCGAGATGCTACAATTCAAAGATTTAAAAGCACTAAACACATGCTTCACAATTATGCAATACATTCAAATTGGTAAACAAGTTCCATGGTTTACAAAGATGTTCATATAATCAATTACACAACTCAGGAAGACAATCCTGTTGTTAACGGTGAGAACTCGTCAACTAAGTTAAGTTGGAAAAAATTGCAAAGTAAAGATTATCAATAGAAAAGCCTTGGAAATTTAAGTATCAACTCCAAGAACAATTGCAGAAGAACAATGGTGAAATCAGTTTTTCATTCACTATGGTGCACTTGCTACAGTAAATTTTCCAACCCCTTTCCATGGGGAATTAGGGTTCATTATATAGTGGGCTCTAATGGCCTTAGATACACTGTGGTCCAGGTAGTACATTAGTACACTGTCAGGAGAGTGGTTTCAGAGGTAGTGGTGTTGCAACCAGTACATGGACAGGTGCCAGGAGGATGTCTCCACTACTTTACCGTACGAATGTCAGAGGGGTGGCTCCAGGCGTAGTGGCACTGGTGGTCTTGAGGCATGGTCAGAGACATGCAAGGAGTGCCTCCACCATCGGTACTAACTTGTACCATCTTGGTCCATCTAGTACGAATTTTCAGAGTTACGCCCCTAAGCTCCTCACCCTCGCATACCCGGTTTCCGTATGCGTGTCTTGTCTCTAAAGGTTGCTCTTGGGTAGCCATGAGCGAGATAAGCGTGTGGGAGTTGTGCCCCGCTGGTAGCACCCTCCTTAGAAAATAGAGAGGGACTTCATCATTGGGGCATATGCTTATACCGTAGTGGTGCGCCTTGCGATACAGCGCGTGAGACCTAGGCACGGCCGAGACACGGCCTCGCAGATCATAAGGGCGCTTTGTGAGATGAGGCCCTGCACCTGGACCTGGTGGAGGTGTGGCCTCGCGGGGTCTAATGGCTCCAAGAGGAGGCTTGACATAAGCCCCCGCGAGGCATGGTGGCTGGGCACAAGGCCCTCGTGAGACACCCCCCGCGAGGCAAAACACCCACTCGGCATGCCCTTCGCGAGGGGCTCCTGTGGGCCATGGGCGAGGCGGTCCTGTGAGCCGTGAGTGAGGCTGCGCTTGCCACCACGCGAGGCGCTCCCTCGAGGCGTGCGCTGGCCACCATGCGAGGCGCTCCCTCAAGGCTGTGGGCGAGGCGTTCCAGCGATCCGCCTCCAACGAGGCGTGTGCTGGCCACCACGCGAGGCGCTCCCTCGGGGCCATGGGTGAGGTGTTCCAGCGAGCCGCCTCCAGTGAGGCGTGTGATGGCCACCACGGGAGGCGCTCCCTCGGGGTCATGGGCGAGGCGTTCCAGCAAGCCGCCTCCAGCGAGGTGTACGCTGGCCACCACGCGAGGCGCTCCCTCAGGGCCGTGGGCGAGGTGTTCCAGCAAGCCGCCTCCAGCGAGGTGTGTGCTGGCCACCACGTGAGGCGCTCCCTCAGGACCGTGGGCGAGGCGTTCCAGCGAGCCACCTCCAGCGAGGCGTGCACTCGCCACCACGCGAGGTGTGATGTGCTGCGTCATGACACATCTCCAGGGGTCCATTTTGTATGTATGAGCATGCCTTGGTGCTTGATCATTAGTCAAGTCTTGCACCAAGTAACCTCAGGGGTAGGGAATGGCACTTTTTTAATTATGCATATGTCTCCCAGACAAAAATTATATATGTTCCTCGGAAGACTTCATTTGCTTAGAATCCTCCTTAGGGGGGGGGGGAGCTGACCTGGTGACTTAAGGAAGCACCATGGCCACCAGCAGCTAGGGGCTTAAGCTGTGTACTCCCTTGCCCTATCAAGGCCTTATATGAATAAAACAATGCTTTGCCATGTCCCTTTGTGTATGCTTTCTTTACGGTCTATGTGTTGCTTGTTTGTTGCCTTTGTTGGGCCACTGCGTGCCACTTGACTGTGTTGTATGCTCTGATTTTTGTGTGGGATGTTGTTTCTGGATTTCTTTCCTCGTGCTTGCTCCCGCTTCATAATTGCCCTTACTTGTGTGAGACTTGTAATGCGGCTAACCATTGAGTTTGCTTGCCGCAGGTGTGAATTCTTTGCTGACTTGCTAGTTAAAGAGTGCTAACAAGTGCCGCACGTTCCGTCAATTCGAATATCGAAGTTGGCGGCCCGTGATAGTTGGTATCAGAGCTAAATTTGAGAAAGCTTGGTGACCCTGCAGGATGGTGAGCAACACTCAATGGATTGAAGCACTGGAGAGGCGCGTTGGAGAGCTAGATAGCCTGGACGAAAGTGTAATGACCCAACTACTCTAGACTTTGGACCATTAATGAAAACTACATATAGACCCTAATCCTTAATATAACATACAAGTGAAAAGATCATAACTTTATTAAAAACTTTTAAAAATAAAGGTTAAACTTACATAAAATTTAAGTTAGGATATGGGATCCCATTGTTTTAAAATTAAAACATAACATAATTGTATTTAAAAGAGATTACATAAATAAGTGTGGAAAAATACACATAAAAACATAAGTAAAGACTTCATCCTCGAATCGAAACTCTCAGCTCTTTGAATTCATTCCGCCTTAATACAAATTCCCCAAGCTTCCAAGAACCTTTCCCGCCACTAAGCTATTTTCCTGCACATATAAACATAAAAGGAGTGAGCCTAATGCCCAACAAGGAAAATCTAACACATAGGCCATATACATAAATTTGGTAAAGAAACATAAAACATATCATAACACTTATGTCACATACATACTATAATGGCCATTATTACTTGGGGTCCCATAAACTAACAAGTCATATGCCCATTAGATTAGTGGGGTCTTGCTAGCTAAGCAAGTCATATGCCCATAATCTATTTGGGGCTTGTTAGTTGTATAGGTCATATTCCCAAGTCTACAAGCATACTTAACATAACATTTTACATAACACATATTCATAAGATAACATATAAAATCATATAACACATAAATCCTATCCTATTTTCCTTACCAAAATAACTGGGATATGAGAACTGATTTGGGACCTTGGAACACTCCTAAAAACCATTTATAATAGGGTGAGTATATTGAAGAAAAGGGATGAAAGTGATAAAGGAACTATACTATCAAAATATACTTACCAAAAACCTTGTGCTCAAGAACATAGATTTCCTAACCAAGAATAGGAATAAGGTTAGAATACTGAGTAGAAGACTATGAGAACTTTAAAGAAAATAATACAGAAATGGACTAGAGTTTGGGATACCTTGAGTGCTTCTATAGCCAATCTAAACCTTGAACCAAAATGCTATAAAACCTTACGTCCCAGGTGTTTGGTAAGCTTATAATGATCAAGCTTATAATTCCCAACCCAAGTGTTTACACTCTCACACTAACCTAACAACTTGCAGCCTCCGAACTTAGCTTAATAGATGAATAAATGGCTGGGTACTAGGTCCTATTTATAGAGTTTAGGAATGAAAAGATCTTCATTTAACTTGAATAAAAATAATGGCTTTTTAAATGAAAATCATTTGAATTATCGTTCAGCAGAGGCTGAAGACTCGTTCAGAAAGATGCTGGACTTATCAAGAGGATAAAGATTTGAATGAGAACATTTTTGAAAACTTTCAAAAACACACTGAAGGAGACGATATATCGCCCCCTGTAGGCGATATATCGCCTGGGCCATTATGCCCGAGGCAATCGTGCAACATTTCGTGTTTTTCGTATCTTCGTACTGCGATATATCGCCCCCTATAGCTGTGATATATCGGCATACGCTGAATATTTAAACACAAAATTACACATTTTTAGCTTAATTTGAATTGAGTAAACAGCCTTAACTAAGCCCTCTAACGTTTTCAAAGCTGCTGACTGACCCTAGGATATTCAAATTTTACCCTTAATAAATTTATTCCTCAAAATACTTAATCATTATTAAACATACACATGACATGTGCTATAATCTTATTGGGTCTTATCTAAACCTTATAATATAATAAATATTACCCTCAATATCAGTCATATTAATCAAACCTTAGGTTAAAATTAATATTCTTAAACTATAGGTTAAACTTAGAAAATCTACAAGTATTACTATGAGTGTCCAAATAAATCCCGGTCTGAACCAAAAATCCAAGTCATAAAGATAATACTATTATTACTATTATACTACTATCTAACTTAGCTAAGTAAAGTTCTTGGACTCTACAATTCTCCCCTACTAAAACAAATTTCGTCCTTGAAATTTACTTACCAAATAACTCCGGATATCGGCGTTGCATGTCCTCCTCCAACTCCCACGTTGCCTCTCGTTCAGAACTTTTACTCCATAGGACTTTGACTATAGGAAAGCTCTTGGAACGTAACTGCTTCACCCCCTATCCAGGATGCTAATCGGTCGTTCCTCGTAACTTAAGTCTTTCTGGAGTGCTATCGTATCGTACTTGAGGATGTGAGATGGGTCTGACACATTTGCGTAACATTGAGATGTGGAACACGTTGTGACTATTGGCTAGTGCTGGCGGTAAGGCTAGTCTATACGCAACTGCTCCCACTTTGTCCAATATCTCAAAAGGACCTATGAATCGGGGACTAAGCTTGCCTTTCTTCCTAAACCGCTTTACACCTTTCATAGGAGATATCTTCAAGAAGACTTGATCTCTGACTTGGAATTCCACATCGCGTCACTTGGCATCCGCATAGCTTTTCTGACGGCTTTGAGCAGCAAGCATACACTGTCTAATAAGCGCTACTACTTCTTGAGCTTGTCTAACAGCTTCAGGACCTAGTAGCTGCCTTTCTCCTACCTCGTCCCAATGCAACGGTGATCGGCACCTTCTTCCATATAGCAACTCATAAGGTGCCATCCCGATCATTGACTGGTAGCTGTTGTTGTAGGAAAACTCTATCAACGGTAAGTACTTATTCCATGATCCTCCGAAATCAAGTACACACGTGCGTAGCATATCCTCTAAAATCTGAATCGTATGCTCGGACTGCCCATCTGTCTGAGGATGAAAAGCTGTACTAAGACTTAACTTAGTATCCATAGCTTGCTATAAACTTCCCCAAAATCTTGATGTAAACACTGATCCTCTATCTGACACTATTGTCTTGGGAATTCCATGCAACCATACTATTTCTTGGATATAGATGTCTGCGTATTGGTCTGCCGTGTATGAAGTCTTAACAGGCAGGAAATGAGCCGACTTGGTTAGTCTATCTATTATTATCCAAGTGGAATCATGCTGCTTATTCATCCTTGGCAAACCCGTCACGAAGTCCATAGCTATATCGTCCCACTTCCATTCTGGTACGCTAAGCGGTTGCAATAAACCTGCAGGCCGCTGATGCTCTGCTTTCACTTGTTGGCATATAAGACACTTAGATACATACTCAGCTATGTCCTTCTTCATCCCTGGCCACCAATATATTGCCTTAACATCATGTGTCATCTTGGTTGATCCTGGGTGAACTGAGTATGGGGTACTGTGCGCTTCTTCCAGAATCGTCTTCTTAATACTTTGATCATTTGGCACGCATACCCGATCCTTATATCTCAATAAACCTTGGCTAGATATTGAGAAATCTGTAGCTTTGCCTTCTCTGACTGCATCCATATGTGCTGCTAGTGTATCGTCATGTACCTGACCAATCCGTATATCCTCTAGCAGATTCGATTGGATAGACAAGTTAGCTAACTTGCCTACAACTACCTCTATTCCGGCACTGATAAGCTCCTGCTGTAGCGGCTTTTCTATTCCAGCTAGAGCTGCAAAATTTCCATAACTTTTCCTACTAAGCGCATCGGCAACTATGTTCGCCTTTCCCGGGTGGTATAGGATTTCGCAGTCGTAATCCTTCACTAATTCTAACCACCTGCGCTGCCTCATGTTGAGTTCCTTCTGAGTAAAGAAGTATTTTAAACTCTTGTGGTCCGTATAAATCTCGCACCGTTCTCCGTAAAGATAATGGCACCAGATTTTTAATGCAAAGACCACCGCTGCCAACTCCATATCGTGAGTTGGATAGCGCTGCTCGTACTCCTTTAACTGCCATGAGGCGTAGGCTATCACCTTGTCATTTTGCATCAGCACGCAACCCAATCCTTGCTTCGATGCATCGCAGTAGACTACGAACTTATCGTTGGGTGTTGGTACACAAAGTGCTGGTGCTGAGCAAAGCTTATCCTTAAGCAACTGGAAGCTTTCTTCACACTTGTCATTCTAGTTAAATCTTTGTTGTTTCCGGGTCAGGTTGATGAGCGGAGTGGCTATCTTTGAAGAGCCCTCTACAAACTTCCTATAATAACCTGCTAACCCTAGAAAGCTTCTTACTTCAGATGCGTTCTTTGGCCTGGGCCAATCCTTCACGATCTCTACCTTTGATGGGTCTACTGCAACTCCATCTTTCGATATAATGTGCCCGAGGAACGCCACTTGCGAAAGCCAAAACTCGCATTTCTTGAACTTTGCGTAGAGTTGATGCTCGTTCAATCGCGTCAAAATCAACCTCAAATGTTCCTCGTGCTCTACTTCATCCTTGGAGTATACTAAGATATCGTCGATGAACACAACAACGAATTTATCTAAGTAATCCTTGAAGACCCTATTCATTAAGTCCATAAACGCGGCTGGTGCGTTAGTAAGACCAAAGGACATAACCAAGAACTCGTAATGTCCATAACGAGTCCTAAAGGTTGTCTTAGGAATATATTCTCCCTTTACCTTGAGCTGATGATACCCGGACCGTAAATCGATCTTTTAAAATACAGTCGTGCCTCGGAGTTGATCAAACAAGTCGTCGATCCGAGGTAGCGGGTATTTGTTCTTAATCGTTACCTTGTTCAGCTCGCGATAGTCTATACACATCCGTATACTTTTGTCCTTCTTCTTCACGAATAATACCAGAGCTCCCCATGGCGAATGGCTTGGCCTAATAAAACCCAAGTCTAGGAGTTCTTGTAGCTGCGTCTTTAACTCCTTGAGTTCCGTAGGTGCCATCCGGTATGGTGCCTTAGAGATAGGCTTAGTGCCTGGTACTAATTCTATCGTGAAGTCTATTTCCCGAGGTGGCGGCAATCCTGGCAAGTTCTCAGGAAATATTTCTAGAAATTCTCGTATAACGCGGATGTCTCCAACCTTAAGTGGTGTCTCATTTTCCACATTTGTGATGCTGGCTAAGAACGCTTGACATCCTTTCTCCATCATTCTCAGAGCTTTGAGAGATGATACTAACGGGGTGCGTAATCCTGAAGCTTTTCCCATGAAGCATAGTCTCTGTCTGTCAGGAGTCTCGAACATTACCTTCTTGTGTTTGCAGTCGATGGTTGCGCCATGCCATGCTAGCCAATCCATGCCTAGTATTACGTCAAAGTCCTTGATCACTAGTTCTATCAGGTCTCCTTCTAGTTCTATGTCCTCAATCTTGATCGATACACCTCGTACTATCCATGATGATAGAAATACTTTGCCCGAAGGCAACTCAGTTACAAACCTAGTTCTAAATCTTTCACAAGGTTTGTCTTGTTTTTCTATCATTCCTAACGAGATATATGAATGAGTGGCTCCCGAATCAAATAATACAGAACATAAGTTATTGAGGATAGAAACCTGACCTGTGACCACCTTATTGCTAGCATCAGCCTCTCCTTGGGTTAAGGTAAAAACCCTAGCAGGAACCATCTTGTCGTCTTTCTTTCCTTCTGGCTTGCGCTGAGGAAAATCTCTTTTCTGATGTCCTTTCTGACCATAGTTAAAACATTCCTTGGTGGTTGTGCGGCATTCTCCAGGATGTTTCTTCTGACACTTAGCACATGGCGGGTATTCCACGTAACCCGGCCTATTTACCCCATTATTCGTCCGTGCCCTCTTATCGCTGTCGAATTGCTTGTTATCCGGATGCCGTCTTTTCTAGCTATTACCGTTGTTGCCGGACTGATTGTTGCCATTATGGTTGTTGTTTCGACTGATCTGAGGTTGATTCTGCTGTGTAGGATCAGGCTTACTGGCTTCCTCTTTACTTACATTGGCCTGCAACCTTTCTACTTCTATTGTCGTTTCAAGAACGTCGGCATACGTAGTATTTCCCGGGTTTGCTAACTTGACCCCCATCTCGATCTTTGGTCGAAGTCCTCTAACAAATTTGTTCACCCTCAGAAAATCGGTTGGAACCATCTCAGATGCGAACTTAGCTAAGCGATCAAACTGGCGAGCATATTCTGCCATCGATAAATTTCCTTGCTTCAAGTTGGCAAACTCCTCAACTCTTGAAGCGAGTATAGCCGAATTGTAGTACTTCTTGTGGAACAGCTCCACAAATTGAGTCCATGTCATGGTGGCAACATCATGCGATTGCTGGACCAAGTCCCACAATATCCTGGCATCTTTCTTGAGTAATGACGAGACGCAGGATATGCGGTCCGCATTACTGAGATTCATGTGCGTCAGAATTGGCTCCACATTCCTTAGCCACTCTTCTGCCTCAAAGGGGTCTGTAGTCCCTTCGAAGTTTGGAGCGTGCTATTTGCGGAACCTCTCATACACTGGCTCCATGTGCTGTACTGGATACGACGCGTAATTCGCCACTGGCCATCCCCCATATGGACCAACTTGTTGGGGTGCTGAGGCCATTTGCTGTGGCTGCGGTGGAGGCTGAGGCTGTGTCTGAGTCTGAGCCTGTTGGCGTTGTTGCTGCAAAAGTTCCTCGACTTGTTGTCGCAGTCTAGCGATCTCTGCAGTGTTGTCAGCTGGTGGTGCCAGCGCGTTGTGGCTAGCAGTAGCACGCACTCCCCTTCTGCGAACTGGAGGGGCGTCATTGTTCGCTGGAACAACGTTGGAGGCGTTTCCGTTGGTGTGTGCAGATCTTCGAAGCGACATCATAGCGGAGTTCTAACAGTTGAAAGGAACATGTTAGAACTTTACCTAATAGGCTCTAAGGCACAAACTTATTCTAAAACAAACATATCTTGGACCTATTTATTAAAAATTATTATGAAAAATTATATAAGTCTTTATTTATTATTTAGAGTGGGTTTCTATACTTTAGAAAAACAAGCCATCTTTATTTTCTAAGTCTGTTTCTAATTATCCTATATGACTTAATTCTCAGGCTCGAAACTCATCTTTGTTCCAAAGTTAACCATATTGAGGGAGGGCTGGGATCAATAAAATCGTTCCCACTACTATGGCCCCCTAACTTTCAATAAGGAAACTTGGTTCATTGATTTGTATCCACCCTCACCGAACTTAGTCATTATTCATTTTATTTATTATTTATTATGATAGCAAAAATAAAATCAAACCCATACATGATAATAAAATAACATGATATTCATTTGGAAATTTTTTTTTCACTTATTACAACCATAATACAAAGAAATAAATAAAACAAACAATGAAAAACTACTATTCTAAAAATCAGGATCTTCTACATCCGACCCTTCATCTAACATATCATCATCCAGTTCTTCATAATCCTCATTGTCATGTGCATCAAAATGTCCTCTAGGAAGGTTTGTGAAAATCCTATGCTTTTGCTCATTGGTAAACTGAAATTCGGATTTCAAAGTGAACCTAATTAGAAGAAAGTAATATCGCATTGCTGCTGGTAGTTCATCCTCATCATCCATTGTTTCCCATATTTCCTCTAAGGCTTCAATTACAGGATGAAAATCTTTAAACTGTCTTATTACTAATACATATTGTTCTGTTGCTCTCATCATTATTTGCTTAGTTTCTTGAAGGTGACCTATCTCTCGGTGGAACAGAAGCAATCTCCGAGTGATTCTCTCTAGTGTTCCTATGGTTTTTCTTGGTTCTCTTATTCTCTTTAAAGACTTAATGGATCGGATATCCTCATAAGTTAATGCTCCGTTCATACTTAACTGAAAACATAAATACTAAAATTGTTTGCTATACACAAAAGCAAAATAACTATAACATAAATACTTACTTGGCGGTCAGATTCAGAGCTTTGAGTGTGTGTATCGAGGAGAACTTCATGCGAAGGAACCGTTCCTCTGATAAAAAATGTAATGACCCAACTACTCTAGACTTTGGACAATTAATGAAAACTACACATAGACCCTAATCCTTAATAGAACTTACAAGTGAAAAGATCATAACTTTATTAAAAACTTTTAAAAATAAAGGTTAAACTTACATAAAATTTAAGTTAGGAAATGGGATCCCATTGTTTTAAAATCAAAACATAACACAATTGTAATTAAAAGAGATTACATAAATAAGTGCAGAAAAATACACTTAAAAACATAAGTAAAGACTTCATCCTCGAATCGAAACTCTCGGCTCTTTGAATCCATTCCGCCTCAATACACATTCCCCAAGCTTCCAAGAACCTTTCCCGCCACTAAGCTATTTTCCTGCACATATAAACATAAAAGGAGTGAGCCTAATGCCCAACAAGGAAAATCTAACACATAGGCCATATACATAAATTTGGTAAAGAAACATAAAACATATCATAACACTTATGTCACATACATACTATAATGGCCATTATTACTTGGGGTCCCATAAACTAACAAGTCATATGCCCATTAGATTAGTGGGGTCTTGCTAGCTAAGCAAGTCATATGCCCATAATCTATTTGGGGCTTGTTAGTTGTATAGGTCATATGCCCAAGTCTACAAGCATACTTAACATAACATTTTACATAACACATATTCATAAGATAACATATAAAATCATATAACACATAAATCCTATCCTATTTTCCTTACCAAAATAACTGGGATATGAGAACTGATTTGGGACCTTGGAACACTCCTAAAAACCATTTATAATAGGGTGAGTATATTGAAGAAAAGGGATGAAAGTGATGAAGGAACTATACTATCAAAATATACTTACCAAAAACCTTGTGCTCGAGAGCTTAGATTTCCTAACCAAGAATAGGAATAAGGTTAGAATACTGAGCAGAAGACTATGAAAACTTTAAAGAAAATAATACAGAAGTGGAGTAGAGTTTGGGATACCTTGAGTGCTTCTATAGCCAATCTAAACCTTGAACCGAAATGCTATGAAACCTTACTTCCCAGGTGTTTGGTAAGCTTATAATGATCAAGCTAATAATTCCCAACCCAAGTGTTTACACTCTCACACTAACCTAACAACTTGCAACCTCCGAACTTAGCTTAATAGATGAATAAATCGCTGGGTACTAGGTCCTATTTATAGAGTTTAGGAATGAAAAGATCTTCATTTAACTTGAATAAAAATAATGGCTTTTTAAATGAAAATCATTTGAATTATCGTTCAGCAGAGGCTGAAGACTCATTCAGAAAGATGCTGGACTTATCAAGAGGTTAAGGATTTGAATGATAACGTTTTTGAAAACTTTCAAAAACACACTGAAGGAGGCGATATATCGCTTGGGCCATTATGCCCGAGGCAATCGTCCAACGTTTCGTGTTTTTTCGTATCTTTGTACTGCGATATATCGCCCCCTATAGCTGCGATATATCGGCATACGCTGAATATTTAAACACAAAATTACACATTTTTAGCTTAATTTGAATTGAGTAAACAGCCTTGACTAAGCCCTCTAACATTTTTCAAAGCTGCTGACTGACCCTAGGATATTCAAATTTTAAACTTAATAAATTTATTCCTCAAAATACTTAATCATTATTAAACATACACATGACATGTGCTATAATCTTATTGGGTCTTATCTAAACCTTATAATATACTAAATATTACTTTCAATATTAGTCATATTAATCAAACCTTAGGTTAAAATTAATATTCTTAAACTATAGGTTAAACTTAGAAAATCTACAAGTATTACTATGAGTGTCCAAATAAATCCCGGTCTGAACCAAAAATCCAAGTAATAAAGATAATACTATTATTACTATTATACTACTATCTAACTTAGCTAAGTAAGGTTCTTGGACTCTACAGAAAGAGTCAGGGATCTTGGCTCTGTCAGGCTAGAACTGGAGACGACTAACGCACTAAACCGCGTGGCTGCGTTGGAGTGGGATACGACTAATCTACTAGCCCGCATAGCGACAATAGAGCGGAGAGAAAACCTTTCAACCACATCCAATACTCCTCCGAGGGAGGAACTTATTGAGGCAGTGGAACGAGCGCTGAAGGACCTACAAGAAGCATTAAATGACCTCGTAGAGAATTGTAGGGAGTCAGTTGAGGCAATGAAGGATGAAATGCTGGAGATGAACACCAAGCTGAACCTCACCATGAGGGCAGTTGGGAGTCAACCTGCAACTGGACCCATTGGCATGGAATATGGGAGAGTAAAAGTCCCTGAGCCGAGGCTCTATGGGGGTGTGAGAGACGCGAAGGACTTAGAGAACTTCCTTTTTGATATGGACCATTACTTTAGAGCCGTGAGAGCTAAATCAGAGGATGGCAAGGTCGCCATGGCAACGATGAACTTGTTCGCAGATGCCAAAGTGTGGTGGAGGATGAAGTACAATGATATTCAGAACGGCAGATGCACCATAACAACCTGGGCAGATCTCAAGAGAGAGTTGAAGACGCAATTCCTCCCTAAGAATGTTGCCTACATAGCTCAACGCCATTTGAGAGAGCTGAAGCAGACCGGAACAATCCGAGAATACGTGAAGAAATTCTCCGAGTTGATATTGGATATCAAAGACATGTCCGAAGTGGACAAACTCTTCACATTCTTAGAAGGTCTGAAGCCTTGGGCAAAGCAAGAGCTCGAGAGACAACGAGTGGCTGACCTAGCCACTGCTCAAGCTGCTGCCGAACGACTAACTAATTACTCTTCAGGGAACATTCAATCCAAGAAGACCAATCCGTCGACTAGTGGAAGTAATGTTGGGAGTAAAAAGTTTGGGAAGTCTTGGCAAAGCAAGAGTGGGGGAGGAGAGAAAAGGAGTGTGGAGTCTAACTCTCCTAGCAAAGGTAGCAACCCCCCGTTCAAGAAGCCTCTTACATGTTGGATCTGTACCGGACCTCATAAGTCGACAGAGTGTCCTCATAAAGCCAAGACGAGTGCCCTCCAAGCGACATTTGCTCAAGGAGAACAAACCAACGAAGAGGAGGAGGAGGATTTTACGCACATGGGTGCCCTCCGGATGCTGAATGCTCTCAAGAAACACGGTGTGAAAGTGAAGAAGACCCCCGAAAAGGGACTAATGTATGTGGACGCCGCTCTAAAAATTAAGATGGCTGGAAGTATGATGATCGACACGGGCACCACTCACAACTTCATTTCGGAGATTGAAGCTAAACGTCTGGGACTGAAATGGGAGAAGGACCATGGCCTCATGAAAGCGATTAACTCAGAAGCCTTGGCCACAACCAGCGTGGCTAAAAAGGTGAACATGATGATCGGCTCGTGGGAGGGGCAGACTGACTTGGTGCTCGTGTGAATGGACGACTTTGATGTGATATTGGGTATGGACTTCCTTACGGAAAAGGGAGCCATTCCCATACCAGCTACGGGAAGTTTACTCATAATGGGGGAGACACCTGCAGCGGTACCTGCTAAAGTAGAGCAGCCCCCAGAAACCAAGCTGCTGTCAGCCTTGTAGTTGAAGAAGGGCATGAGAAGACAAGAGCCCACGTATATTATCCTACCCACAATATATGAGGATACGGTGGATGAAGTCATCCGACTAGAAATTTGAATGGTCTTGAAGAAGTATGGGGATGTTATGCTGGACCAACTCCCCAGAGCCTTACCACCTAGAAGAGGGATTGATCATCAGATTGAGCTGGTGCTGGGAGCCAAACCTCCTACAAAGGCGGCCTATAGAATGGAACCCCCCGAACTAGCAGAACTGAGGAAGCAGTTGAAGGATTTACTAGAGGCAGGCTTCATCAGACCATCGAAGGCACCATATGGTGCACCCGTGCTATTTAAGAAAATGCACGATGGGAGCTTGAGACTATGTATTGATTATCGGGCTCTCAATAAGGTGACAGTGCGTAATACGTACCCCATCCCCTTGATCGCTGACTTATTCGACCAGTTGAGTGGAGCGAAATTCTTTACAAAACTGGACTTGAGATCAGGCTACTATCAAGTGCGGATAGCAGAAGGGGATGAGTCGAAGACAACGTGTGTGACTCAATATGGAGCATACGAGTTCCGAGTCATGCCTTTTGGGTTGACAAACGCACCGGCCACATTCTGTACATTGATGAACCAAGTTTTCTAAGAATACCTAGACAAGTTCGTGGTAGTCTACTTGGATGCATTGTGGTCTATAGCTCCACAATAAAAGAACATCAACGACACTTATCACAAGTGTTTCAGAAAATGAGAGAGAACCAACTCTATGTGAAGCAAGAAAAGTGCTCCTTCGCACAAGAGAGAATCAAGTTCCTAGGCCACATATTAGAATGTGGTCGGATCCACATGGATCTAGAGAAGGTGCGGGCCATTCTAGAATGGAAGGCCCTCACCAATTTGAAGGAATTACGCTCTTTCCTTGGTTTAGCTAACTATTATCGAAGATTTGTGGAGGGCTACTCAAGAAAGGCGACACCCTTAACTGAGTTGTTGAAGAAGGGTGTAACTTGGACGTGGACTGATAGGTGTGTCGAAGCATTCAAGAGTCCGAAGGAAGCCATGATGCAAGATCCTGTCCTAGCCTTACCAGATGTTTGTAGGCCCTTTGAAGTGCAGACAGACGCGTCTGATTTTGCCTTGGGAGGAGTGCTTGTACAAGAGGGCCACCCCGTAGTTTATGAAAGCCACAAACTCACGAAGGTGGAGAGGCAGTACACTGCACAAGAGAAGGAGCTTCTCGCAGTAGTTCATTGTCTACGAGTGTGGAGGCACTACTTGTTGGGGTCGAAGTTTGTGGTGGAGACAGATAATGCCGCGCTGAGTCATTTCCTCACCCAACCAAAGCTTAGCCCTAAACAAGCACGATGGCAGGAGTTCATAGCAGAATTCGACTTTCATTTCGAACACAAGGCGGGCCGTCTAAACCAGGCAGCTGATGCCCTGAGTAGCAAAGCTGAGTTAGCGGCTCTAAAATTGCTGGAAAATATGTCAGCTAGCATGGTGACCACTCCACTCTGAGAGCGCATTAAGGAGAACCTGGTGAAAGACCCGGTGGTGAAGACCATCATGAATCTCGCAAAAGAGGGGAAGACTCGCCAATTTTGGGTAGAAGACAATCTTTTGTGGGCCAAGGGTGGCCGCTTATATGTTCCCAAGACGGGAGATTTGCGGAGGACACTAATGAGTGAGTGTCACGACACCTTGTGGGCGGGTCATCCAGGGTGGCAGAGAACTCATGCCCTATTAAAGCAGGGGTACTACTGGCCACAAATGCGCGACAATATCGTGGAGTATACCAAAACCTGTCTCACCTGCCAGCAAGACAAAGTGGAGAGACACAAGACGCCAGGGTTGTTGGAACCTTTGTTAGTCCCAAGCCGACCATGGGAGAGTTTGTCGCTTGACTTCATTACTAGTTTACCGAAGACGGGAGATTTGAGTGCAATCTTAGTGATCGTGGACAGATTTTCAAAGTATGCAACCTTCATACCGGTGTCAAAATATTGCTCGGTAGAGGAGACAGTGAGACTTTTCTTCAAGTATGTAGTTAAGTATTGGGGAGTACCCCAAAATATAGTTAGTGGCCGTGATGAAAGATTCACAGGGACCTTTTGGTCGGAGTTATTCAACCTTTTGGGGTCACAACTAAATATTTCCTCAAGCTACCATCCTCAAACAGACGGACAAACTGAAAGATTAAATGGGATGTTAGAAGAGTACTTGCGGCATTTTGTCAGTGCCAACCAAAAGAATTGGCCGCAGCTACTAGACATAGCTCAGTTTTATTTCAACTCTCAGAAGAGTTCTTCATCAAATAAGAGAGCTTTTGAAGTTGTTAACGGTCAGCAACCGTTGTTACCCCACACAGTGGATGAGTATCGCGGAAGAAATCCGAGAGCCTTTAATTCTCGAAAGACTGGAAGAAAACCACCGAGATTGCCCGAGCCTACCTGGAGAAGGCATCAAAGAGAATGAAGAAGTGGGCAGATTAGAAGAGGCAACCGCTGGAATTCAAAGAAGGCGACTTAGTGATGATCAACCTGAGGCCTGAACAACTGAGATTCCGAGGGAATAAGGACATCAGACTCGTCTGCAAATACGAGGGTCCTGTTCCAGTCATCTCGAAAGTGGGCCTGACCTCCTACAAAGTTAGCTTACCAGAATGGATGAAGATACACTCGGTCTTGCACGTCAGCATCCTCAAACCATATCACGAAGATCCAGAATATCCAGTGCGCAACCAGTCTACCAGAGAAGGAGTCAGCGTCAAGCCACGAAGCAGCAGACAACCTGAAGAAATCCTAGCAGAGAGGACCGTGGTCGTAGACAGAAAGAAGAAGAAAGAGTTTCTGGTGAAGTGGAAAGGGCTCGAAGATGAAGAAATTTGCTGGGAAAGGGCGGAGGACTTGCACAAGCATATGCAGAAGATTGAAGATCAGCAAGGGGCAAGTTCGTCGAGGATGCCGAAGATTTAAGTGGGGGAGAGTGTGACGTGCTGCGTCATGACACATCTCCAAGGGGCCATTTTGTATGTATGAGCATGCCTTGGAGCTAGATCATTAGTCAAGTCTTGCACCAAGTAACCTCAGGGGTAGGGAATGGCACTTTTGTAATTATGCATATGTCTCCCAGAAAAAAATCATATATGTTCCTGGGAAGACTTCATTTGCTTAGAATGCTCCTTAGGGGGGGGGGGTGACCTGGTGACTTAAGGAAGCACCATGGCCACCAGCAGATAGGGGCTTAAGCTGTGTACTCCCTTGCCCTATCAAGGCCTTATATGAATAAAACAATGCTTTGCCATGTCCCTTTGTGTATTCTTTCTTTACGGTCTATGTGTTGCTTATTTTTTGCCTTTGTTGGGCCATTGCGTGCCACTTGACTGTGTTGTATGCTCTGATTGTTGTGTGGGATGTTGTCTCTGGATTGCTTGCCTCGTGCTTGCTCCCGCTTCATAATTTCCCTTACTTGTGTGAGACTTGTAATGCGGCTAACCATTGAGTTTGCTTGCCGCAGGTGTGAATTATAGGCTGACTTGCTAGTTAAAGAGTGCTAACAAGTGCCGCATGTTCCGTCAATTTGAATATCGAAGTTGGCGGCCCGTGACACAAGGCGCTCCCTCAGGGCCGTGGGCGAGGCGTTCTAGCGAGCCGCCTCCAGCGAGGCGTGCGCTAGCCACCACGCGAGGCGCTCCTTTAGGGCCGTGGGCGAGGCGTCCCTGCGAGCCGCCTCTAGCGAGGCATGCGTTGGACACCACGCGAGGCGCTAGGCCATGCCACGCGAGGCGTGAGGCACTTAGGTGCACTAGGGGCCACGTTAGGCGCGAGGCCATAGTGGTTCGAGGGTGTCGTGGCTCAATCACTTAATTAGGCACTTAAGGGACCTTGGCACTTGTTTTGGGCCTTCTCCAAGCATGGATTTTTGAGCATCCACACTTTCTCCCTAGTCAACGAGAGGACCTTCAGGTGCTCTTGTAGACTATTCTCCTTAATTCTTATAAATAGGCCTTCATGCAAGGCTTATTATTTTCACCTTACTTCCTTGGCTTAGTGGTACCTAGACCCTTGCTCCTTTCAAGAGGTAAGGGGTTCAATCCCCCACAACCTCACTTTTGTTATAGTTTTTTCTCCTTGTTTTTTTGAACTAATTTTTGGTCTATTTATGTCCCTTCATATATTTGAAGGCTAACACATCTTTTTTGCCTATTTTTGCAGACGCGCATTTTCGACCATTCGGTGCTTTTGGCCCTTGACCTCCATTTGACCACAACAGCGCTCCATTTTACCTGCTTGAGGTATATTTTCTTTTTCCCTTTTGCTCATTGGGTCCAAATTAGCGTTACTCGGGATGGGGTACCTTGGCCTGAGCTTGCCATGAGTTTTCCCAGTTGCATGCCCCTCTTTTTTATACCCTGTAGTGGGTCACTTAGGGCGTTTACATCTAGAGGTTTTAAGTCCATTCCTTTGTGTTTTGTAGCCATCCCCTCATTTATACGTGAACCCCTTTTTGCTTTCAGGACGAGGTCTCATGGCCAGTGACGGTCCGTTCGACATACCTCCAGGGGTTGAGTTTGTTGACCTGTCCTCAGGCTCAGAGTCCCCTGAGCAAAACCCTTACCAAGACTATGACTCCTTAAGGCATGCCCGTATCCGTCATCTTGAGCACCTAGATGAACTTAGGTGTAAAATTTGGGTGGTGGAGAGTGAAATCGACTCGGCGCTGAGAGGAGACGGAGCACCTTTCCCCCTAGACCTTAGGGACCATGTAGCGAGCCTTAGAGTGACCCTTTTAGAGTTGCAGAGGGAGTTGGAGTTTATGGAGGGACACCTTCCACCTGAGCCCTCCAGCCCATCCTCACCTGATGACTGTCATGGGGCCGCTCCTGCCTCCCCTCAGCCCTTAATTTCGATCTTCCCTAGCCTAGTGCTTCCGCAGCCGGTCCCCCGGTGGAAGACTCTTGCTAGGAAGAGAAAATGGAGGGTCAAGTGTCCTGTCTATTCCTCACCTTTTTCTTTTGGTTTTGCAGATATGCCGAGGGCACGATGACAGGTAGCCTCCCATGAACTAGACGATGTTCCTTTACTGGCATCTGAACTGGTGTCGCATTTGTCCGAGAACAGACTGAGGGAAATTGTGCATCAATATCGTGTTCCTCTGGAGTACGCTCTATACACTCCTCTGGAGACATGCCGGGCCAACTGCCCTAAGACCGGTTATGTGGTCATTAGCGAGCACATCCTGAAAGTGGGTGGTACCATCCCACTACACCTGTTCTTTGTGGCGGTCCTCAACTACTTCGACCTGGCACCGCTTTAGCTGGCACCCAATGGCTGGCTGACTTTGAGCTGCCTTTTCATTGCATTTATGAAACTGTTTGAATGCGCTCCTACGACGACAAAGGTGCATTTCCTCTACAACCTCATGCTTACTCCCAAGTCGAAGGGCTTTTACTATTTGCAAAACGCCAACAGCGAGGCCTCTTTGATAGAGGGATCGGTGTCCAATCCGGGGTCCTGGAAGCAGGACTTTTTCTTCGTGGAAGGCCCCCTCTCTGTCCGCGAAGACTTCCAGGCCACTCCCAGTAAGTACCCTGAGCATCACTTTCTCTCTTTTACTTTCTTACAACTTATTGTTTCATGAATTATGTTCATATTGACCATGGCGTGTATTATGCAGAGAAACTTGCCGAACCCACAGTCGTCGGGCCAGAAGCGAGAGATTTGAGGAAGTTCCTGCACGCTGATCCTGATAAGAAAAAGGCAGTGTACTTATTCACCGTGAAGAATCTAAACCGCCATAAATTGTCCCCTATCTCGGACTCCAAGTTGTTGTGGACCATCTCTGGGTCCAAGAAGATGAAGGGGGTATTGGCCGAGCCTTGCCCAGATGAAGATGAGGCTGAGGAAGAGCCGGAGGAAGCCCCCCTTGACCACGGGGGACCTTACCAGCTGCCTCCATCTCCTGAGGGATGCCCTCCATGTGCCTCTTATGATCCGAACATAGCCCCTCATTTTCAAGACCACCAGGCCATTCCGGGGTGTTTTGTTTACCCTGACCCTGAGGGCTACGACGCCTTCACTAAGGCTCCTCTCGACCCTGGACCATTAGGGAATTATTTCACCGATCTTCTGGAGCCTCCCTCTGATCTACCGGGGCCTCACTTTTCCACTTTCACCGTGCCCCCTCCCGTTTCGGCGAGCAGGTTGTCTGTCCTCACCCAGCCAGGTGCCCCTGGTGCAGATGGGGAGCCTTGGGTGACTCGGATGGTGATGTCTTACAGGCAGCGATACATCCAACTTGCCTCGGGCCTCCCCATATCTAACTAGAACGGTCTCGGGAACGTTGCTCAGTCGGACCTTGGGAAAACCCTAAGGCGCACCATGGCTTGGGTGAGTTCTTGCACCTCGCGTCGGCCCTATTATGTATAGATGTACATGCATTTTTTTTTGTTACTTATTGTTGTTGTTGTTAACTTTCTTGTGTAGGCCTATACCGTGGCTCTACAATTTGCTGACTCTTCTAGCAACCCCTCCGCGTCTACTACTGAGAGGGACCACCTTACGGCTCGGGTCCAGGAGCTCGAGAAAAAGCTTGAGGAAACCCAGACTGAGCTAAAGAAGGTTCGGACCAAACTTGCTGCCTCGTCGAGAAGGAAGCTGAAGGCGGTTGTCAAGGCCACAAAGCTGAAGGACCAAGTTACCAGCCTGACGAGCGAACTCCAGGCGACCAAGGCTATCACGGCAGCGTCGCAGGAGAGGGTTACTTATTTAGAGGCCGAAGTCGAGGCTACCAGGGGCGAACTCCAGGTTGCTAGGGCCGATGTCGCCTCATTGCAGGAGAGAAATGCTTCCTTAGAGGCGAAGAAGACTGCCATTGAGTACCGGTCCATAGACCGCGCCCTCTACGGCGTGTGGAGGCAGGACCCTAATTTTGATTTCTCTTCTTTCGGTGAACACGCTGTTGCTCGGGCGGCCGTGTGGAGCGCCCATGGCAAGAAGCCCTGAAGTTGTTGTTTCATAACTTTTGTCAACCAGCCTGCTTATGGGTATATGCTCTTCTTTTGAGCCTTTGTAATATCCTTGTCATTACTATTTCTAATTTTTTTTGTAAATCTTGTAATGTCTTCAAAACTTTCTTTTTCAATGTTATATACATGTGTTTCTATTTATCTCTTATTCTACTGCATTTGAGGTCCTTTTGAGCCTGTATGATGGGGTTTGGTTGGTTCCCCTATTTTATTTACCAGGATGGAGGTCCTTTGGAGCCCATGTGAAAGGGTTCGCTGGGACCTTTTTTGGTGCCTCGTGATTACTTTTATAAGGATATTTTGACCCCTTGGGTCCTAGCTATCCTTTTATATATTCTTGCGCACGCTTATTATTTTTTTGCGAGAAGCGTCCTTCTCGTCATTAGTCATAGTACTATTTCTGCAAGGGTCTCTTTTAGGACCCTTTTTGGTTAGGCGGCTTGGTGGCTGCTCTACACTTATTACTGTCGTTACCACTTTTTTTTGTAACTCCCTTTGGCCTCCTTGATGTTCACAAGGGTAGCTAATCCTTGTGAACCCCAAGAGATGCCTTGCAAGGTCATCTCCCTGTTTACTAGGGTTGGCCACGAATTATATTCCTCTTTTAAAGAATTTTGCTTAAGGCTCTAATGCAGGGGGTACTTTTTTAGGATCTCCTATTGGAGGGTCCTTTTTAGGATCCTCCTGTTAGGGGGTCGTTTTTAGGGTCCTCTTGATAAAGGGCCCTTTTTAAGATCTCCTGTTAGAGGGTCCTTTGTAGGATCCTCCTGGTAGAGGGTCCTTTTTAGGATCCTCCGTTAAAGGGTCCTTTCTACCATCCTCCTGATAGAGGGTCCTTTTTAGGAGCCTCCTTTTTAGGAGGGCAAGGGGTCCTTTTTAGGATCCTCTGTTAGAGGGTCCTTTTTAGGATCCTCTGTTAGAGGGTCCTTTTTAGGAGCCCTTTTTCGGTTCCCCTTGCTAGATGTATGTTTTTGCCTCCTGTCCTGCCCCCCAAGTGTTTGGTGAAAATTATTTCGGCAGGCACTTTGGCTGATGCTCGCGTAGCGAAGAAAAATAACACATGAAGTTACAAATAGTTTCATTCATAGCATGCGGTTTACAGCCAACCTTGTAAATAAAAAGGATACATCTAACTAGGAGGTTACCTAGGTAGCCTCTTTGATTCTTACTTACTTAAGCTACAACAAGGAACAAACTAAACATAGGTTCTGTTTGCACTGAGTGCCGAAGCCTCGCTGGTAGCACTTCTCGACCATTGCACTGAGGTTCGTAACTCGTGGGTCCAACATGTGCGGATCTAACTTGTGTGGGTCGCTCCTTTATACACAACCATTTCCATTGGTGCAGATGGTTTGATGGCTGTGCGGAGGGACATGTTATAGCATTCCCTCGCTTCCTTCTGCTCCCCTTTCATGCATGCTACTTCCCCGGGGGTTGGGAATTTCATAGCTAGGTGATACACAGAAGTTATCGCCTTCAATTCTCTCAGAGAGGGTCTCCCTAATACCACATTGAAGGCTGAGGTGCAATCCACCACGAAAAAGTTAGCCATTACGGTGGTTTGCCTGGGTTGCTCCCCCATGGTGAGGGCTAATTCGATTGCCCCCAGGGGCTGCACCGAATCTCCCGTAAACCCATACAAAGACGTAGTGCAAGGGTTTAGGTGACGGAGGCTCAATCCCATCTTTTCCAGCGCCGGTTGATACAAGATGTCCACAGAGCTCTCGTTATCCACCAAGACCTGATGTACCCTCATGTTAGCAAGCTGGGCAGTTAGCACCAGGGGGTCATTATGAGGGAAATGCACCCCCTGCGCATCCCCTTCAGTGAAAGTTATCGAGTCATTCTCGCCCTTGAATCTCTTCGGGGGGCGTTGCTCCAAACTTAAAGCGCAAGGTGGTGGACTTCGTCAGGCCTCCTTGGCGTACTTGTCTCGCCCCTTCCTTGAATCGCCTCCGAGTCCTGGTCCTCTAAAGATGGTCCTGACCTCTCCTTGCCCTTCTGGGGCCACCTCTCGTGCCCACAATGGGGACACTTCTTCTTCTGGCCTCTGGTTCTCCTTGCGCACATATCTGCCCAAATGTCCTCTGTGGATGAGCTCCTCAATTTCCACCTTCAAATGGTTGCACTCCGTGGTGGTGTGGCCGATATCCTTGTGATATTGGCAATACTTGCTGGGGTCTCTTTTAGACCGATCTTTTTTTATTGATGGGGGCCTTTTAAAAGGGACCTGGTTTTCGTTCGTAACGAAAATATCCTCCCTCGCATGGGTGAGGTCAGTGTAAAAGGTGTAGGGGCTCTGTGTGCACTCATCAGAGCGCTGGTGCTTCCGGGGTCGATCATCCCTTGTTCCCTCATAAACCCCCTTCTTCTTTGCACCGCTTTCGTTATCCTGGACTGAAGGTTTCGAGGGCGATGGGCCTTTTCTAGCTTTGAGGTTCTCGTGACCATCCTCCACGCGAATGTACTTTTGCGCTCGCTCGTAGAAATCATCTAAGTCTGTGACCTCTCTCTTGAGCATGTTTTCCCATAAACTTGCTCCCTGGGTGTACTCCAGTCGTGATGTCCATTTTCAGCTCTCGGCGGGTCAGGCTTCCTACCTTAGCTGCCTCCATGTTGAACCTGTGGATATAGCTCTTCAGACTCTCGTTTTCTCCTTGCTTCACATTGGCGAGGCTGGTGCCTGGCATCGTGTAGTCTCGTACAGCGTGGTGCTACTGGATGAATTCATCAGAATGTTGCTGCCAAGATCGGATGGACCACGGTCTAAGCCTCTTGAACCATTTGTATGCAGGTCCTTTTAATGTGACAACGAAGTAATGACATCTCGCCCCGCTACCAATTCCCCTCAGCTTCATCAGGTTGTTAAATGTATCCAGATGATATTTTGGATCCGTGCTTCCTTCGTAGGGGGTCATGTGGGGCTCTTTAAAGTTGGCAGGGAGCCTGGTGGTCTGGATCTCCCTGACGAAGGGTGACTCATGATCGAACTCCTCCTCAAAAATTTGACCTCCAGAGGCGATGACGATCTTGCTTCGCAGGCTTCTCATTTCTGTGTCCAAGTCCTGCCTTCTCTTGCTTAGGGAGTCCTTTAAAGCGGATGGGTTAGGATCACCTTTTCCTTTGCCCTCCCGAGGCGCCATAGGGGGCGTGGTCCTTTTACCCGCCCTCTTTTTGTTGAGCTCCTCCCGTAAATTTGAGGGTGCTCTCTTAGAGGTGACCTCGTCCTCGTTGCGAGGGAAAGCATTGGTCTTTGGCTCTGGTTTCTGGGCCTGCTTCGGTGGTTCAGGATGTTCGCGTTGCTTCGTTCGGGGGGTGTTACTGGTGGAGTGTCGAGTCCTCCCATCGTCTACTGGTACGGTGGTCTCTGCCCCCTCGCGACCTTTCTCTTTTCTCTTGGGCAAGGTCACGTTTGACTTACCTTGCAATAGGCCATTCAGCACCTCTTGCATATTCTCCAGGGTAGTCTCCAACCTTTGGTTCTTACGGTGCAGCTCACGTATTTCTTCTTCATAGAATCGAGATTTAGAACTCGAGCTCACGGAATGGACCCGAGGGTGCTTATCATGTCTATGCGTTCAGGGGCCCGGGTCCTGCCGGCTGGAGTTCGGTACTTGTGGCAGTTTAGGAGGCGGAAACTCATTGGCATTTCCTGACGGTGCCCTTGGAAGACTCTCTCCGGGCGGGACGGCCGGTGACGTGACCTCTCTATTACCCTCGTGAACTTCAGGGTCCCTTGGGGGCTCTACATCTCTGGGTGGAGGAGGATCCTTCATGGAGGCCTTCAGCTGGATTCCGTGAAGGTGGACCTCCACCTCTCGTGGCTCCCTGAGTCGCTTTGAACGTCTCGGCATTTCTTCTTGCCGGAAGTAATGGGACAACAGTAGCTTGGTACTTAGCTTCACACAGACGGCGCCAAACTGTTGACGGTGAGAACTCGTCAACTAAGTTAAGTTGGAAAAAATTGTAAAGTAAAGATTATCAATAGAAAAGCCTTGGAAATTTAAGTATCAACTCCAAGAACAATTGTAGAAGAACAATGGTGAAATCTGTTTTTCATTCACTATGGTGCACTTGCTACAGCAAATTTTCCAACCCCTTTCCATGGGGAATTGGGGTTCATTATATAGTGGGCTCTAATGGCCTAAGATACACTGTGGTCCAGAGGACCAGGTAGTACATTAATACACTGTCAGGAGAGTGGTTTCAGAGGTAGTGGTGTTGCAACCAGTACATGGACAGGTGCTAGGAGGATGTCTCCATTACTTTACCGTACGAATGTTAGAGGGGTGGCTCCAGGCGTAGTGGCGCTGGTGGTCCTGAGGCATGATCAGAGACATGCAAGGAGTGCCTCCACCATCGGTACTACCTTGTACCATCTTGGTCCGTCTAGTACGGATGTTCAGAGTTACGCCCCTAAGTTCTTCACCCTCGCATACCCGGTTTCCGTACGCGTGTCTTGTCTCTAAAGGTTGGACTTGGGTAGCCATGAGCGAGATAAGCGCGTGGGAGTCGTGCCACGCTGGTAGCATCCTCCTTAGAAAATAGAGAGGGACTTCATCATTGGGGCACATGCTTATACCATAGTGGTGCGCCTTGCGATACGGCGCGTGAGACCTAGGCACGGTCGAGACACGGCCTCGCAGATCATAAGGGCGCCTTGTGAGATGGGGCACTGCACCTGGACCTGGTGGAGGTGTGTCCTCGCGGAGCCTGATGGCTCCAAGAGGAGGCCTGACGCAAGCCCTCACGAGGCACCTCCAATGAGGCATGGTGGCTGGGCACAAGGCCCTCGTGAGACACCCCCCGCGAGGCGAAACACCCACTCAGCATGCCCTTCGTGAGGGGCTCCTGCGGGCCGTGGGCGAGGTGTTCCAGCGAGCTGCCTCCAGGCGTGAGCTGGCCACCACGCGAGGTGCTCCCTCAGGGCCGTGGGTGAGGTGTTCCAGCGAGCTGCCTCCAGCTAGGCGTGTGCTGGACACCACGCGAGGCGCTCCCTCGAGGCGTGAGCTGGCCACCACGCGAGGTGCTCCCTCAGGGCCGTGGGCGAGGTGTTCCAGCGAGCTGCCTCCAGCTAGGCGTGTGCTGGACACCACGCGAGGCGCTCCCTCGGGGACGTGGGCAAGGCGTTCCAGCGAGGCGTGTGCTGGCCACCACGCGAGGTGCTCCCTCGGGGCCGTGGGTGAGGCGTTCCAGTGAGCCGCCTCCAGCGAGGCGTGCGCTGGCCACCACGCGAGGCGCTCCCTCGGGGTCATTGGCGAGGCGTTCTAGCGAGCCGCCTCCACTGAGGCGTGTGCTAGCCACCATGCGAGGCGCTCCCTCGGGGTCGTGGGCGAGGCGTTCAAGCGAGTCGACTCCAGCGAGGCATGCACTGGCCACCACGCGAGGCACTCCCTCGGGGCCGTGGGCGAGGCGTTCCAGCGAGCCACCTCCAGCGAAGCGTGCGCTGGCCCCCACGCGAGGCGCTCCTTCGGGGTCGTGGGCGAGGCGTCCCTGCGAGCCGCCTCTAGCGAGGCATGTGCTGGACACCACGCCATGCCACGCGAGGCGCGAGGCACTTAGGTGCACTGGGGGCCACGCTAGGCGTGAGGCCATAGTGGTCCGAGGGTGTCATGGCTCAATCACTTAATTAGTCGCTTAAGGGACCTTGGCACTTGTTTTGGGCCTTCTCCAGACGTGGATTTTTGAGCATCCACACCTGCCGAATGGCCTTACTGAGCTAAATGCGTACACAAGCATTCCGCTCATGATTCGTGCCAAAATAGTGGGGACTGAACCGTCCAAACTAAACTCACCTTCATGGCCTGCGATCCACGCGCTCTGTCGGTCAGCCCCACCCTCAATGCAATGGCTGTTTGACACCACGTTCAACACGTTGGTCGGAAATTAGTTATATCATACATTCACAGATAGGTCAAGGCTAATGATCATATCTAATTTAATGTAAAGAAGCGGCAATAAAGGCAAACCGGGCCCCCTTGCCCTATTCCTTTTTCAGCTAACCAAGCGTATCTCACGCCTTAAGTTTCAGGCGACCATGGGGCCATACAAGCATATATCACAATTTCGTGTTAGCCTTGCCACAATGACCTGTGTTAAGCACGCTATTTCTATCCTCTACTTATAAGTTTAGCTTCTTATTGGACATAAGCGACTATAAAGTCACACAGGGGTCCATTGCCCTAGGACATGGGATTATAGAGTCACCCCGGGGCCCATTGTCCTATCCTCTGTATAACCAGCCTTCAAGATGGCCTAGCATGCCTGGCGCATTGATTTTCAAATGACCATAGGGTTGGTCAAGTGTATATCATACTCCTGATTAAGCCTAACCATATCGTCCTGCGCTTAGTGCGCCATTTCCGCCCTTGACTTATAAGTTAATCCTTTCAACTAGTGCTCAGCGCGCTATTGCCGTCCTTGGCTTATAAGTCAACCCTTTTCAACCAGCGCTCAACACGCTATTGTCGTCCTTAACTTATAAGTCAAGCATTTTCAACCAGACAATACAGACAAGTATACATCATTTAGCAATTATCCAGATACCGAGCATTCAAACATGCTTAATCAAATAATCACAGACATAGCAATAATCATGCTCATTTGTAGGGGCTCGAGCCCTAATCATAACCATGCTCAGAAATTAGGCCAAGCCCTAATCACATATAACAGGTATGGGGTGAAGTTTTCTTACCTCAAGTTCGAGTGCAATGTATAATAAGAACGACAATCAAGCACGATCCTGGTTTCGAGCCCCTAGCGGTAACCTAGTCACAACTATAATATAAATTACCATCAATAGCGAGCGAATAAAGAATTTTGGACTGAGTCTTAGCCTTCGGGATGTCGAAATCTACTAAACCAGGTAGCAGAATAGATCTTGAGCCCTTAGGTTTGAGTTCTCATTACTCAAAACCTTCCTTGGTGATTCCTACCTATGCGCGTCGCGACACCCCCTAAAGGGTCACAGTACGCCTCAAGTCAGAGGTGCCCAACCCCTCCATTTCCTTGGACATGCGTCGTGACTCAGACCTGTAGGGTCGCAGCGCGCCTCTGTGAAACTGAATCTGTTGAGCCCTGGGTGAATGTGGGTTGCAGCGTCCCAAGAACAAGGTCGCAGTGCGACCCTATGAACCTAGTTTTTCCCTAGCTTTCCTTAGCCAAATATTACCAAAAATCCATTCCAATATGTCCCAAAACCATAATTCTAATCCCTAAACACCCTCAGAACTTTAACACCAACAAAACCCAGCCCTAAACTTACTCAAAATCCCATCAAAACACAAAATTCAATACTTTGAGACACAAGTTCAAGAACACCAAAAAAACAAAGCAGAATTCTTTCAAACAATGGTTTGAAGCTTACCTTAACTGTGATTAATGACCTCTTAGCTGCAACCAATCTAACCCTAGACTCAAGCCTTTAACTCCAAGCTTCCAGCCTTTAATTAACCTTAGTTTTCCCTAAAAAACCAACCAAAACATTGAGGGAGAGAGAGAGAGAGAACGATTGACAGAAAGAGAGAGTTGCTTTGGTGTTTCTGCTTGATTCTATAGAGTTCTAAGGTTGCTAAGTGTTTGTATGTTTATGTGTAGCTTCCTTAGAGTTCAATCAACTCTAAGCAAATCCTGAGGCATAGGGTACCGAAAACGTCCCTGGGGGTAAAATGGTTAAAATTCCCGAAATTCCCTTCTAATCTCACTAACACCAAATATATCCTCAAATATTTATTCCCATTACCCAATATCTCGGTATTGTACTAAATACCCAAAATACCCCCCGTCTCACCCCAAGTCGGGTATTTGGTCTCGTTGTGACTCTCCCAATAACTTGCTCCCCATGATCGCCTCGTGCTGAGTATCCCAATTATATCCACATAATAATGTGGTCTCACACGTATATCACATATATTTCAAATATACCCGTACTTGCCGTTCTAATAAGAAACGAGCCCACATGCATATTTAACACACCTAAACATGAACAATCAATTATATAATAATATAACACATGCAATTCACATAATCACATCAATATCCAATATTTCCCTTCTGCCCCCCTAATCAAGGGAATAAGACTTTTTAGGAATTTTGGGACGTTACAACTATCCCTTCCTTTCTAAAATTTCGTCATCGAAATTTATCTGAACAATTCGGGGTATTGATTCCTGAATATATCAAATTCCCAGGTCACTTACTTGACCTTGTTGCTCCTCCATAATATCTAAACCAAAAGACTCCTGTCCCTCATGACTTTATCTTTCTTATGCTGGATCTGAATCGGTTGTTCCTCATAGAATAACTCTGTTTGTGGTTCCAGATCCTCTCTAGGACCTCAAAAGGTATAAAAAATAATCGCTTTTCCCTTCTCCAAAATGCTTCACTTCTCTCAAAAGTGAACTCGAAGGAAGGCATAGTCTCCATCTTGGAACTTTATACCCCTATGCTTAAGACCAGCGCAATTTCTCTATCTATTCTGGAAGCGAGCATCCGAGCTCTAATCTTATCAATAACCCCATTGATCATTTAAGTCATTTCAGGACTTAGATAATCTTTCTCACCCATTTTATCCCAATATAGGTTGATATACCCTTCCTACTCTGCAACATTTCATATGGAGCCATTCCAAATATCATTGTTTCTTTTACATACAACTCTACATGCTGATCCACAACCATTAAGACTGAATCATACTGACCCACTGTCCTGGGCAGTCCAACTATGAAGTGCATAATAATATTTCCCCCCTTTTCCACTAAGGCATAGCCAAATACCGTAATAGCCCCGCTAGCTTCTGGTGCTCAGCTTTCACCTGCTGATTTTTTTTTTTTGCACTAGCCACATAGTAAATCACATCTTTCGCCCTCCCAGGCCACTGATACAAGGTCTTTAAATCCTATTACACCCTTGCGTTTCCTGGATGCAATGATATGGTATAATATGGAATTCACCAAGTATTTCCTGTCCAATACTCATATTTATCGGAACACATATCCGACCCTTGTACCTCAATAAACACCTCTCTAAAACTGTATAGTCCTTATCCACTCCATCTAGGAAATTCACTTCCTATTTCCTCAACTGAGGATCACTTAACTAAATTTCTCTTATCTCCCCCAAATGACATGCTAGGATAACGCTGGCTAACTAAACTATCCCCGACTAAATTCCTGCTAAGATCATCTCTTCTACTAATTCTCTGGATATATGTTTTAACCAATCAACTGTCAATAATATAATGACCCAAATTTGCTAATAAGGCTTGGAGCCTTGATTAGTGTGCCTAGAGGGCAATAATTGTTAAACTGTATTAATTTATGTGAATTTAAAGAATATGTGGTTAGAATGCATGTTTAGGTGAAATAAATATGCATGTGGGCCCCATTTGGTTGTTAGGGGCATAAATGAAATATATGTGATGTTGTTGATATAGCGGTGATCTATATTTGTGATGCACGTTCTGAGACGGTCCTAGGGAGCTAATTAGTTTAAAAGTCACAACGGGATTAAATACCCGGCTCGGGAGGAGCCTAGGGGTATTTTGGGGATTTTATAAATTGGGTTTGGGGATCTTTTGTTAATGGCTAATGGTATTCTAGTAGCTTGGGTAACCATAGGTAACCATTGAGGATGGTTACTCTAAGTGAGGAAGTGGTATATTTGTAAGAGGTTAGGAAAGGTCTAAGTTGTCCTTGAGGATTAGCTAGAGTTTGGGTTAGATGGAAGGGTAATTGGGTCATTTGGTAGCTGGTTGTGATGGGATAAGGCTGAGGGAATTTTAGAACGGTTTAGAAAACAAAGGAAAGAAAGAAAAACAGAACTTCTCAGCTCTCTCTTCCTTCCATGCGATTTCTTCTTCATCTCCTCGGTGATTGGAGTCTTGCTGAGTTTTGAAGGATTCAAGGCTAGAGTTCAAGGGATTCAAGGTTGGGAATTGGGGGATTGACCCAGGCTCAAAGGTAAGTTATATTCAGTATCTTGATTGAATTCTGCAGAGAAATATTAAGGTTAACAGCTGATATGCGTGGCTGTTTGGTGGATTCTTGGGGATGAAGCTTGCCTAGGTTCAGTTTGGGAATAAGAGGGATTTTCTTGGAGTTGGACTTGGAGAGGCTCAGGGGAAAATTTCTACTTGAGGTAAGGGTTTTATGCATCTCTGTTATGTATTAGCTGCTGTGGTTCAAGTTTCTGGTTTATTGGTTTAAGTTTTATAAATTTTTAAGCCAATTTGTGAATTGGGGATTTGATTGTGTGTTTAGGCTTGTTGTTGATGTTTCTGAGTTATTAGATAGTTTATATGGGGTTTTGGATTGAATTTGAGACTTAGGTATGCCTTGGTATTGGTTTGGGAGTGTTTTGGCTCGGGAAAATGTTGGGGAAAAACCCAGAAATCTGGGTTTGCGAAGGGGCGCCGCGACCCTGTTCTTCTGTGCCGCGGCGCTAGGTTGCATCAGGGAAGGAGGCCACGCTGGGTGCCGTGGCCCATGAGGCCTAGGGCCCATTTTTGGGCAAGGGAAAATAAAGTTTTTAGGCTTTTGCTCAGGGGGCTCGGGGGACGCTTCCACCACCTTGTGTGGGGGTCCGAGAGGTCCCGAGAGCTCGGGATTGGTTCCGGGAGGTGTTTTTAAATCGGTTATTAATGGGGATACTATCTATGTGTTGTGACTAGGTTCTCGAAGAGGCTCGGATTAGAGGACCGTGCTCGAGGGTTCAGTGCTTAAGGAGCTCGGGACACAGGTTCCAAAGAGCTTGTATGCATGGCTGAGCCCTATATGACTGTGTTGCAAGGCATAGCCCTTTGATTGGTTTGTTCATAATTAGTATTTGCTTTATTATGATATGTATGCATATGTGTAAATGTTTGGCCAGAGCCAGGAATAGCGCAGGCCAGGTTCGGCAAGGTCGGAAACGGTAAGGGACCGAAAACGGCGTTAGGCACGTGGAGTGCAAGGCCGAGAGCGGCAAGGGGCCGGGAGCAATGTTGAGCACGTGGAGTGCGAGCTGCCAGGGCGAGACCCTAAAGGATACCTGGGATGTCCTCACGGTGTGGACCGCGAACCCAGGGCATGGTAAAGCGCCTGGGACGGCATGGCCGTATGTGTTTAGCCTATTGATGGCCTATATATCGGATAAGTGTTTGCTATGCATATGTTATTTTCTTGTGAGGGTTTTCTTGCTGGGCTTCGGCTCACGGGTGCTCTATGGTGCAGGTAAGGGCAAGGGGAAAGTCAACCTACCATGAGTACGGAGAGCGTGAAGCGGCGCGTACATGTTTGGCTTGTCTGGCAGCCATGACCAGTGGTTTGGGAGATGGTTGTATTAAAACTTAGATTTTGTCGTCTAGTCAACTTAAATTTGTAAATTATATGTTGTAAATATTTCTAAACAGTATCTTGGGATCCCAAGTGTCAAACACTCAACGATTTATAGTAAATGGAATTATTTTCAAAGTTTATTTCACTGCTTAAGATTTAGTTACACTTTTGACCTAAAACCTCGATTAGCGAGTTAAGTGCACGTTTTAAACTCACTTAGTAACGACTCTAAGGAAGTAGGGCGTTACAACTTGGTATCAAAGCGAGCCAAGGTTTATTGGTTCTGGAGATTGACCGAACATGTACGCTCGCTGTCAGTGACAAGCTCGACTCAGGGTTGGTTGGTATGAATGATTGATATGCTTGAATATGTGTCTGAATGTCCTGTTTGCCTGCTTGTTTATATGGAGCATGATGAATGAGTTGACATATGCATGAGATACTGATAGGGCCTGGCCCTTGACTATTGCATGATGAGACTAAAGCGTGGTGAATAGCGTTGTTATTGCATGTGGATGAATATTGGGGTAATGGTTTGCATGTTGAGTGTATGTGGTTAACTGCCTAAATTGAATCGATATGTTATATCTGTTTATTGGCTTGTATGAAGCATGATGAATGTGGGTATACTTAGTTGTGATAAAATTCGGTAGCTAAATGTATGGCATTGTGGATTTGGCCTAATATGCTTTATGTATGCATGATAACTGTGGTTATTTGGATTTAGTTGTGGATTGGTTCAGAGTGTAAACCTCAGAGCTGAGGAGTTTGGTCAGTAGAGGCAGATGAACTCAAGTTGCTTGTGCCTAGAATGGTTAAGTGGACTTGGCATTGTTTTGTATGGGGATTCTAGATAATAGTTTGAGTTAGAGACCTCCATTTATCCCTGAAAGCCGCAGCAGATGATTGCTAGTGTGTGAGTAAGCTGTGGAGTTTAATAGTTGAGACGGGACAGAAGAACATCGAACTTCTCTGGGAAAAAAAGCTGTTTTGTGTGCTTTGATAGTAAGGTTACCAGTGTTGGTTTATTGTGAGGGTATTATATGAAAGGCCTAAATGGTGTTATCCTCTAGTTTTGAAGAAAATTGGGATTGACAAAGAATTGGTCAGTGGATGGGCAAAGTTAATTCCACCCTTGGTTAAGAGGATGAGAGATCATGATTAAAGGGTTGTGTTAAGTATTGTGGCAGAGGGATGCCAGGAAATGGTACTTGGGCCGAGGTATTGGCATGATGGGTTGAAAAGAACTCAGATGGTGAATTAATAGAAGAGGTTATAACGACATGGTTTGAACTGTGGAGACTGGTGGGCTTATAAGCTTCGTTTGGAATGGTAGGGTAACAACAGTGTAAATCTATGGGTTTTGCGAATTGGGTAATTCATTTCGGGAATTGATGCAGACGGATATAGTTGGAGATGATGATGACCCATTCAAGGATTGAACTCTGGAATAGTCCAAAGTATTTGGGCCGCTCCGATGTAAGAACTCATCATCTGTATGTGGGTAACGGAGAGGGCCATGTTGTTCGAAGAACCGAGGAATGATGTATAGAGCATGAGTGCCAGAGCTACAAATAGCAGTGCTTCCTTTGATGGAGTTTAGTAAGGATAGATTCTCGGTAATCGAAGCAGAAGAACCCCGGATAGCTTTATGGTTCCTGGTTTTGTCAGAAAGGGGGAAAATCTGATTGACAAGATAGTCGTCAGGATAGTGATGGAAACCAGTGAAGTTTTCTACTATGTAGCAGAGGTAGGAGATGCTACCTGGGAGGATGTCAGGTGAGAGCATGACTTCTACATAGAATGATTCGATATGTTAGGATGGATTTTCCGTGGCTAGGGGTGGAAGACTGGAATGCCTTGTTACATTTGAAACTGAGGCTAGTTTTTCAGAGTTGACCGGTTAACTGAAAGTTCACGTTTCTTGATACACAACGGGCTGGAAGAGTTCGGTATTGAGAGTGTGTCAAGAAAGAGTCGGACATAAGGAATATGTTTCAAGATACTTTGCGAGGGGCTGGAAATATTAAGAGGAATTAGAAATTTTTGGAAGTGGAATTGGAACACAGGTAATAGAGGGGCTCGTGGTGAGAGCAATAGAGCTCGTCATATGGAAGTCTTGGCATGAGTCAGAATGGGAATAAATCTGTTAAGAAACAACCATGGATAGTGGGGAAAATCAATTGGAATACTTTAGTTGGACATAATAGAAATTAAGCTGGCTAGTAGGGTTTCAGATAGTTGTACAAAGAAGGATTGGGCACGCTCCATAACTCGGCTACAGATAGGTTCGGTATCAGGGACATTATGAAAGATGATAATGGTTTGACAAGGAGAAAGAAAAAAACTACTGAAGTAGTTGAAGAAGTTTGATCTCGAGGTGAATCAGATAGAGCATCGCATTGTGAAAATTGTTAGCATCATCTGATATGAATAAAGAGTTTAGATGCCCGGGTATTAGACAGGACAATGTCTCCAGGAATTGATCTGCGGTCTGGTTACCACCAGTTGAGGGACAAGGAGAGAGACATTTCAGGAATCATGGCTTATACCGGATAGGGTGTGATGAATTGGTAACAAAGGTTCTTAATTGATTTAAGCATTAGTGACTTAGGTGAGCTCTACAAGTAGAAGGTATAGGAACTATAAAGATAAATCTCCTTCAAGGTTTATGGACGGTGTGAGGGACTACTCCAAGTCAGAAGTAGAAAGCGAACGACTGCGCTAAAGATGTTAGCACTAAAGAAGCAGGGTCACAGGTAAAGCTCCATGAAGTGTTGGATTGGTCTTGCCAAAGGTATTCAGAGTAATGCTACAAGAAGAAGAAGGGACATGTATGTAGAGGTTTGGTCTGAAGCCACAGAGAAGCTACTAAAGAGCGTATGAGGGATAGAGAGCACAACAAGATTGGCAAACGCGTCATCCACTACACAAATGTCTTCGTAGAAACCTACTCCGGAGATTGGGGGGAAACATCAGAACTTGAAGATAGACTGAATGGATAGTGTTAGATCAGGAGTTTAAAGGACAAAGTAAGAATTGATTAGTGCTTGGCAATGCGGGAATATGCGTGTTTTGGTTGGATAAACTATTACAGTGTAAAGAATCTAACTTTTGATGAAGATAGGAAACTATGAGGGGTGCATCACAGGTTGGGGCATGCTCAGGCTTAGACTGATCAGAGGATGGATTAAGCCTCGTGGGAGGTAAAATGAGAACATGGTAAATTTACTTGATTTAATGGGTAGGCAGAGTACGCATAGTAAAAGGTAACGAACATTCAGTCATTCGTAAGAAAGATAACGCTGAGACCCAGATTTAGTGAAAAGCAACAGATGAGTGATTGGTGTTTGAAATCCTCGATTGTATGAGGGGAAATTTAATTGGAGGCGGAACTCCTAACTGGGAGACGTGTGTTAGTCAAAGAATAGCGCCACAGATTGTAATGGAGTGAACAAGGCAACGACTGAGATTGGCAAGGCAACGACTGAGATTGGTGTTGCGTTAGTATGTAATGATAAACGGGTGAGTATCACTAAGCTATGGAGTCCAAAGTGTTGGCTTTGGTTGAAACAGGAAAGAATGTTGCCAAGGTAGTACAAGTTGGGATACTAGGATCAGATGAAAGATCCAATGAAATTTGACGTAGAAATGAGAATTCTGAATGGATATCATTCCACCTCCTAGGGTATGTTGTACCGGGAGGGTTGAGCGGGTGATAGAATTTAGTGTTTTCTTTTGGACACTGGGGGGGGGGGGGTAAGTGATGTGGTGGTGTATCATAGGAATAGACCACATTAGACTATAAGTAAGGTGTCTGGACATGAAAAGTTTTAACTCAGCTGGATGAGTTAATGTAGTTGGTTCAGGTGAACTGGTAATAGGGTAGAACATCAATGGTACTGAATTGAGACCCTATAATATTCTATGTTTGGAAAGGAACTAGAGAACAAAGAGAATAGAGTGGGAACCTGGAATTATCGGTTGATTGCAAATGGAATAGCAGTCTGAAAGCTTAATAGATATCTTAAGGAATTAAGCGTTAAGTATGCGAATACTTGAGATGTTAAGGAAAGTGTAATCCTTGATAAGTTAGTCATGGTGACAAATACTGGTGTCTAGCTAAGGTAACACGACATAAGACATGGTAAGAGGTGAAAGATAGTGAATACAATGATTTAGTATTGGTTCAGAGGGAAAGCCAAAGAAGTTGTTGGAATTCTTAAGGCAGGAGTGTCTGCCTATCTAGAAGGATAAAAGAACTTGTACATTGTAAAATTTTGGAAAAAAAAATAAAGTTCCGGGATGAGAGATTTGTATCTCTCTAAGTAAGAGCAGACAAGGAATGATATGGTGTTTAAAGAAAGAAAGGGGAGTTTTGACTCCTGATTCAACATAAATTCTGAAGTTGTACCAAGGGTTAGGCCAGGGGGCCTATAAATTGATCTCACCCTAGTAGGGGTGATGACTTATGGGTATTTCTGGAATCAGGAATGAGATAATGAGGTTATCATTGTAATCTAGGCAGACCCTGAAGCCTTAATGGGGTTGTGGTGCAAGCAGGGGGCTAGTGAAAGTATGGCTATTAGACAAGATCTTCTGGAACAAGATTGTTACTCTCGTAAGAGTGTTGTCGAGAAGTAAAGTAAAAGCGGTGGACTTTGGAAATTATGGTCAGAGGTACGGGGTTTACTGTCTAATGTGCCTGGGTAAATTTCGAGGACAAAATTTTTATTAGGAGGGGATAGTTGTAACGACCCAAATTTGCTAATACGGCTTGGAGCCTTGATTAGTGTGCCTGGAGGGCAATAATTGTTAAACTATATTAATTTATGTGAATTTAATGAATATGTGGTTAGAATGCATGTTTAGGTGAAATAAATATGCATGTGGGCCCCATTTGGTTGTTAGGGGCAAATTGGTAATTTTAGCCCGTGGAGGGCATAAATGAAATATATGTGATGTTGTTGATATAGCGGTGATATATATTTGTCATGCACGTTCCGAGATGGTCCTAGGGAGCTAATTAGTTTAAAAGTCACAACGGGATTAAATACCCGGCTCGGGAGGAGCCTAGGGGTATTTTGGGAATTTTATAAATTGGGTTTGGGGATCTTTTGCTAATGGCTAATGGTATTCTAGTAACTTGGGTAACCATAGGTAACCATTGAGGATGGTTACTCTAAGTGAGGAAGTGGTATATTTGTAAGAAGTTAGGAGAGGTCTAAGTTGTCCTTGAGGATTAGCTAGAGTTTGGGTTAGATGGAAGGGTAATTGGGTCATTTGGTAGATGGTTGTGATGGGATAAGGCTGAGGGAATTTTAGAATGGTTTAGAAAACAAAGGAAAGAAAGAAAAACATAACTTCTATGCTCTCTCTTCCTTCCATGCGATTTCTTCTTCATCTCCTTGGTGATTGGAGACTTGCTGAGTTTTGAAGGATTCTAGGCTCGAGTTCAAGGGATTCAAGGTTGGGAATTGGGGGATTGACCCAGGCTCAAAGGTAAGTTATATTCAGTATCTTGATTGAATTCTGCAGAGAAATATTAAGGTTAACAGCTGATATGTGTAGCTGTTTGGTGGATTCTTGAGGATAAAGCTTGCCTAGGTTTAGTTTGGGAATAAGAGGGATTTGCTTGGATTTGGACTTGGAGAAGGCTCAGGGGCAAATTTCTACTTGAGGTAAGGGTTTTATGCATCTCTGTTATGTATTAGCTGCTGTGGTTCAAGTTTCTGGTTTATTGGTTTAAGTTTTGTAAAGTTTTAAGCCAATTTGTGAATTGGGGATTTGATTGTGTGTTTAGGCTTGTTGTTGATGTTTCTGAGTTATTAGATAGTTTATATGGGGTTTTGGATTGAATTTGAGACTTAGGTATGCCTTGGTATTGGTTTGGGAGTGTTTTGGCTCGGGAAAATGTTGGGGAAAAACCCAGAAATCTGGGTTTGCGAAGGGGCGCCGCGACCCTGTTCTTCTGTGCCGCGGCGCTAGGTTGCATCAAGGAAGGAGGCCACGCTGGGCGCCGCGGCCCTAGGCCATTTCTGGGCAAGGGAAAATTCAGTTTTTAGGCTTTTGCTCAGGGGGCTCGGGGGACGCTTCCACCACCTTGTGTGGGGGTCTGAGAGGTCCCGAGAGCTCGGGATTGGTTCCGGGAGGTGTTTTTAAATCGGTTAGTAATGGGGATACTATCTATGTGTTGTGACTAGGTTTTTGAAGAGGCTCAGATTAGAGGACCGTGCTCGAGGGTTTAGTGCTTAAGGAGCTCGGGACACAGGTAAGAAAACCACTGTCTTCCACAGAGCTTGTATGCAGGGCTGAGCCCTATATGACTGTGTTGCAGGGCGTAGCCCTTTGATTGGTTTGTTCATAATTAGTATTTTCTTTATTATGCTATGTATGCATATGTGTAAATGTTCGGCCAGAGCCGAGAACGACGCAGGCCGGGTTCGGCAAGGCCGGAAACGGTAAGGGACCGATAACGGTGTTAGGCACGTGTAGTGCAAGGCCGAGAGCGGCATGGGGCCGGGAGCAGCGTTGAGCACGTGGAGTGCGAGCTGCCAGGGCGAGACCCTAAAGGGCACCTGGGATATCCTCATGGTGTGGACCGCGAACCCAGGGCATGGTAAAGCGCCTGGGACGGCATGGCCGTATGTGTTTAGCCTATTGATGGCCTGTTTATCTGATAAGTGTTTGTTATGCATATGTTATTTGCTTGTGAGGGTTTTCTTGCTGGGCTTCGGCTCACGGGTGCTCTATGGTACAGGTAAGGGCAAGAGTAAAGTCAACCAACCATGAGTACGGAGAGCGTGAAGCGGTGCGTACATGTTTGGCCTGCCTGGCTGCCACGGCCAGTGGTTTGGGAGATGGGTGTATTAAAACTTAGATTTTGTCATCTAGTCGACTTAAATTTGTAAATTATATGTTGTAAATATTTCTAAACAGTATCTTGGGATCCCACGTGTCAAACACTCAACGATTTATAGTAAATGGAATTATTTTCTAAGTTTATTTCACTACTTAAGATTTAGTTACACTTTTGACCTAAAACCTCGATTAGCGAGTTAAGTGCACGTTTTAAACTCAGTTAGTAATGGCTCTAAGGAAGTAGGGCGTTACAAATAACCTCTCTAGCTTAGAGCATCTGCCACTACATTGGTTTTCCCCAAAAGATAGAAAATTCATAGTCCTAATTCTTCACCAATTCTAACTAAACTCTCTATCTCACATTCAGATTCCTTTGAGTAAGGATATATTTTAAGCTCTCATAACCCGTATAATCTCACACTTCCCCTTCCGTGCAAATAACATTACTGCTAGCCCCGAAAGTCATATACAGGGTATTGCTGGTCATATTCTTTCAACTATCATGATGCATAGGCAATCACCCCTCCAGTCTGCATCAGGACACAACCTAACCCCTGTTTTGACACATCACAATAAACCAGAAACTAAGCTTATTTTTATGGAAGATCCAACACCAGAGCAATAATCAATCATCGCTTCCACTCCTGGAAGTAACTCTCGTATCTGTCTGACCAAACAACCTTTGAATTCCTGCAAGTCAACTCTGACAATCGTATAACAATTCTTAAGAACCATTTTTCTAGGGCTATTCTGTACAATACCTCGATTACTGATTTTATCTTGGCGTCAGTCCCATAGCTGACTCATTCTCCCAACGCGATAGTATTCCTAGGAGATTCTTAGAAAATCCCGTATGAAGTCTCACTAGCCAATTCAGTCCTCTCTGATCTAACTGGTACAATCCTGATGGTATTCACTCCAATAGCTAGGAATCTGTAAATGCTAACGGGTCCTTTCTCATGAACTCAAAGGTCACCACCTTTCCTTAAAGTATATGATTGCCCCCATACAAGGCTGGTCAGTCCCTGCCCACCATCATGTCAAGATCTTCCATGACAAGCCTAGCCAAATCAACTACTAACCCTATAATAATAGTAACCCAATTCATCTCTTGGAAACTATAAATTTCCAGTGGGCAACAGGGTCCCAAACCCTCATAACGTGATAATCGTATAATCTACATCATCTATCAATCTTTTTGCTAGATACCATGAAATACATAATACCAAAACGAACCAGTATAGTATAAGAAGAATCAAAACTAGAAGGCTAACCTGTTACCACTGAAGGGCTAGCTTCACACTTTGACCATGTCAAGGCGAACACTCGAGCTGGAGTCATGTTGTTCACCCTCTTTGATTCTTCCTTCCTCAGTCATGGGCAATTCATCTTGCGATGCTCAACCACCCCACATAAAAAGCATGCCCTCACTCGACATTCTCCCAGACGACGCCACTTGCACCGAGCGAACTTTGGGTAAATCTTCTAGTGCTTGCCCTCTTCCTGACAGTTACTCTGAGCATCATGGCACCCTTTCTCTGGTTCAGGGGTGTTAAATGTGTTTATAAATTTTCTTTTCTAATCACTGGGGCGTCCACCCATGTCTGAGCCAATAAATGGATGTGCCTCTGTCTCAGCCTCACGCCCCACGATGCTCTCCCTCTGTTATCCCTCAAAATTCAAGAGATGACGTTGCGAATGAGAAAGCAACACATGGCATCACAAGCATTGAAAAATGACAAAGTATTAAAAAAAGACCGATGAGAAAAAAAGGATAGGTCCAGGACCCATAAAGAAGTCGACCAAGCCTAGATCCCCTAGGGATGGTTGGCCTGACAAGCTCAAGAGCAACATGGGTGGTCTGCCCACCCTATTCTTCATAGGGTGGTCAGCCTAAACTCCCAAATACACTTCGCTGGATAAAGTTTATGATCGTTGAAGGTGAAATCATCAAGCCTAGCACCCAGAAGGTCATTAGGCCTAACAACCAGAAGGTCATCAGGCCTAACACCCAGAAGATCAGCAGGCCTAGCACCCAGAGGGTCATTAGGCCAAGCATCCAAGCTAAAGGGTCATCGAGCCAAGCATCTAAGTCTCATATACCAACAAAGACTTAATGTTTTCCCAAAGTTTTCAATCGTGCATCGTGAACCATGATCAAGAGAAACAACGAGAAGACTCACGATCTCATATTCATGGGGAGGTGGATGCATATCTGCACTCACAATGATCGTGTGCCAAGCCACAATCCCCAGTATTATTGATCATGTAATAGCCCCTAGGTACTATAAATAAAGGACTCATGGCTTCATACAGAGGACCTTTCGATGCTTATAAGACATAAATTTTCTGGGGAAAAACTTGGGAAACTTGGTGACGAGTGAACTCTTCAGTTCCTCTGTGTAATTGTCTATCGAGTGATTCAATACTAAAGGTTAAGTGGATTAGGTTATTACTATTCATTAGAACAGGGCTGAACCACTATAAAATTTCTATGTCGTATATTATATTTATTTCGTTCAAAAGGTGTCATATACTGTACATAGGACTGTTGGAAATTTCACAGGTCAACATTTTGGTGCTTTCATTGAGAGTATGAAATCAAGAAACACACTTTTATCAGTTTTACGATGCCTCCAAAACCCAGTCAGACAAAGAAGACAACTCCAAGGGATTTCACCACTCATGATCCCATTGATCCTCTTAATGAACCTCAGGTGGAGGTTGGAGATTAACCTGATCCAGAAGATCCATAAGATGCTCACCAGGAGGAGATGGCGCAATTTATGGGGAGGCAGAAGGCCTTTTTTGCAGAAATTTCCTTCTAGAGTGTGACTATGGAACGACAACGGAGGGAGATGGATGAGTAGGTCCAGAGGATGATCCAGAGGGAGAAGGAAGCTATCCGGAGGCACCAGAAGGCTGTTGTGGCCCTGGAGGCGGCTACCCAGTTAGCCCGAGCTAACGTTGAAGCTGTTGCTCAGGCGGTGAGGGAGGTTCAGACCAAAGCAGCAGGGATGAAAGACAACAGTAACATGGAGTCCCAGGGGAGGAGTTAAACCCCAAGGCCACTGTCAGAGCCACTTTCTCAGAGGCATGATGAAGAGGCACAGTCTAAGACTGCCTTTTCAATGACTAAGAAGAATAACACTTCATCTCGAAGTAAGAGTGTTACCAACCCGAAGACCCCCTCCCAGGGGAACAGAAAAAATGGCACATGAGAGAAAGGTCAGATATCAGAGAGGTGTGACGGGAATGGAAATGACTGCTCAATGTCTCAAAGTCATGTAGGAGGAGAGGCTCGAACCTACAACCCCTACATCCTCAGTCTCGCGAGGGAAAAGAAATGATGAACAACACCAATACCGTGTTCGATAAGCTCGGAAAAGATGCACAACCTCATGATCTGAGGGAGGTCATCAACAGGAGGACCAACGCTCAAGAGGGGGTACCAGGGACATCTACCCCACTTGGAGCAGCGATCCCAGCAGCAGTGCAGGCTCAAATAGTTGCACTCACCATGGCTGTTCAGGGCATGACAAAGAAACCTTCTGATATCGAGCTGGCTTATAAAAGTGGGAGTCCCTTTAGTACCAAGATCCAAGCTGCTCAACCACCACCGAAATACAACACCCTAAATCTTCTGACATACACTTGGAAGGAGGACCCAGTACGATACATTGGAAATTTTGAGGATCAGATAGAGTTACTCGGTGTGGAGCATGATTATAGGTGCAGGGTATTCCCTACCACTCCCTCTGACTCAGATCAAGAATAGTATTGGTAATTCAAACCTAGATCCATCACTTCCTAGGAGCAGTTCATGAAGGAAATTTGCAAGGTCTTCATTGCCGGATGGATTCAACCAGTTTATGCCAATCAACTAGCTGACATCAAGCAAGGGAAGGATGAATCCTTGAAGGACTACATCTAAAGATTCATGAGGGAGGCAAACTGAGCATCCAATGTAGGATATGAAGGGAAGTTTGTTGCCATCTCGTCAGGAATAATTTATCGTAGTCCCTTGTGGGATAGCATACACAGGAACCCCATCAACACCTTGTAGGAGTTCCTGGACTAAGCAGACAAATACATGAAGCTAGATGACGCTATCATGAAAGAAGAAAAAGGCATAGACCATCCCACCACTATAAAGGAAGGCAAGAACTGTGCAAACCCTTTCGATAGCAATGGGGGCAATGGTAAGAAGAGGAGTACCTCAGGGGCCGAGTAGAGTAGAGAAAAGAAGGCTAAGTTAGGACCAACTGACAAACAACCTAAACATCAGCCCTACCAACCCAGGTTCACCAACTATAATGTTCTGACTACATCAAGGGCTGAGATTTACTTGGAAACATACCAGTTGGTACCATACGGAAAGCCACCACCCTTACGCTCAGAAGGAAAGAGGGACAAGAACAACTTTTGTCCTTTCAATAATGACTATGAACACAACACAAACGAGTACAAATAGTTGAAGGATGAGATAGAGTTTCTCCCCTGCTCAGGAAAACTCTTGAGCTTACGAGTCAAGATCAAAACTCCAAGCATGAATCTAGAGTTTCGAAGGCAAAGGAGTCCACCATTAGAGCCAGCGGCCGTGGACTACATTGGATACCATATGTGGGGAGCCCCACATAGCAGGCAACAGTAACAATGTTCATGAGCGATATGCAAAGACCTTAAGACATGAGGTATGGGAGTCTTCCCAGTGCATGGCAGTCGAGGAGCGGTGTCCAAAAAATTCTGAAGTATGAAAGTGAAACTCTCATTTTTACGGAGGATGACTAAGGCACATTAAGTATCCCCACAATGACCCTCTGGTCCTTACCATTCAAATTGCTAATGTCCGAGTGAAGAGATGCTTGGTGGATACAAGAAGCTCAGTAGATATCATCTATAAATTATCCCTCTAGAAGATGAAGCTCATGGTCAAGGACCTGACACCTTGTTCCCAAGTGATGTATGGGTACACGGGAGAATGCCTAGCACCAGCAGGAACTATCAGACTACTGGTCACAGTGGGGGATGCCCCTAGTCATGAGACTGTGATGACAGAGTTCCTGGTGGTAGCTTGCTTGTTAGATTACAACGTAGTGCTCGGGAGACCCCTCCTGATGGCATTACACGCAGTAGTGTCTATCCGACATCTATCTTTGAAGTTCCCCACAAGTGTAGGGCAAGGATGCGTATAGGGCAACAAAAGGGAGGCACATGATTGCTATAATGCATCAGTGGTCAAGGCAAAGAAAGGACCATGTGTAAACAACATGGAAATAACCTCATGCGAAGGGAATGAAAGAACTGATGAAGTTGTCAACATGGAAGTTGATGTCGAAAGAAACACTCTATTGGAGCTGGGGGCTCCTTTTAATGAAGATTTGTTATTATAGAAAGTTTCCCAAAGCGAGGGAAATGACATCGGTCCTTGCTTTGGGGATGATGTCATGGGGGTAGGACCAGTTGAAGATCTTGATGAAGTCCTACTAGATGAGGAGGACTCGACTAGAGTAATCAAAGTCGGGAATGAGCTAAAGGTGGAAATTAAGGCTTGGTTGGTAGAATTTTTGAAGAAGAACTAGGACGTCTTTGCCTGGTCACATAAGGACATGGTTGGAATTTCTCCGTCTGTACTAAGCCATGTCCTCAATGTGGAAAAAAACTACCCACCGGTGCAACAAAAAGGGAGACTGCTTGACAAAGACTAATCTCAAGCCGTGAAGGATGAGGTCGAGTAGCTCAAGGAAGAAATTTTATAAGGGAAGCCTACTACCCAAATTGGGTATCGAACCCCGTGATGGTCCCAAAACCAAACAGGAAGTGGAGGACATGTGTGGACTTCACAGATCTGAACAAGTCCTGCCCCAAAGATTGCTTCCCACTACCCAGAATAGACCAACTAGTCGATGTAACTACAATACATGAATTACTCTCGTTCATGGATGCATATTCTGGGTATAATCAAATAAGTATGCACCCTCCTGATGAGAAACATACCAACTTCTGGACAGACAAGGGATTATGTTGTTATAAGGTAATGCAATTCTGCTTGAAGAACATAGGAGCCAACTACCAGGGTTTAGTGAATGGCATGTTTTGAGACTTGATCGACAAAAATATGGAGGTATATGTCAATGACATGTTGGTCAAGTCCAAAGAAGTTGGAGGACTTGTTCAAGACTTAGGGGAATACTTTGCAATACTTAGAAAATATCGCATGAAGTTAAATCCTCTCAAGTGCTCATTTGGAGTTGGTTCTGGTAAGTTTCCCGGATACCACAATCAGAGAAGTGCAAAGCTTAACAGGGAGAGTAGCTGCCCTCAGTAGGTTCATATTGAAGTCTACAAACAAGTGTGTCCCCTTCTTTAATTTATTGAGGGGCAGCAAAAAGATCCAATGGACCGAGGAATGTGAGTTCCAAACCTTGAAGGAGCATCTACCTCAACCTCCCATCCTAGCAATGCCAATAGATGGTGAAGTACTTTTCATATATTTGGCAATCACCGAGCATGCAATCATCTATGCTTTGGTGAAAGAAGAGAACATGGTACAACACCCTGTGTACTATATCAGTAAAAGGCTGGTAGGTGCGGAGTCTAGGTATCCCCCTCTTGAAAAGCTAGCCTACTATTTAGTAATCACCTCTCAAAAGCCGTGTCCATACATCCAAGCTCACTTGATCAGTGTCCTGACCGATCAACCACCACAACAAGTTTTTCAGAAACCACAGGCCTCGGGAAGATTACTCAAATGGGCGGTGGAGTTAGGACAGTTTGATATCACTTATCATTCGAGGACGGCGATAAAAGTACAAACATTGGCGGACTTCATAGTCGAAGGTACCTGCCTTGAAGACCCTTTCTACCAATCGGAGAATGGAGATATCAAGAAGGAAGGAGATACTCCCGTATGGAAGCTACATGTTGATGGAGCATCCAATGAACACAACTCAGGGGCATGAATCATACTGATCACTCCAGAGAATCATTGAATCCATTATGCTCTCAGATTTGGATTCAACACTTCAAACAACGAGACTGAGTAAGACGCATTTTTAGCGAGATTACACTTATCTCGGGATGTGCATGCACAATCCCTAGAGATATTAAGCAATTCCCAACTAGTAGTGTACAAGGTACTGGGGGACTATCAAGCCAACGGACTTAGGATGGTGTAGTACCTGAACAAGGTGAAGGACTTGTTGACACAATTCAAAAGATACTTGATTACACAAGTCTCGAGGGAGCAGAATGCCAATGTGGATGCCTTAGCCAAGCTTGCTAGTGCCAAAAATGTGGACACCCTGAATGTCGTTCCCGTTGACTACTTGGCAGAAAGAAGCATAACCAAGCGAGAGGCACTACCTGTTGAGTTAGGAGATACATGGATGACCCCTATTATTAACTATCTCAACCAAGGAGTAGTACCTAGTGATCGGAACAAAGCAAGGAAATTGGTGAGAAAAGCTGCACGATATATCATTGTCTAAGGGGTCCTGTATCGATGAGGGTACTCCCTACCACTGCTAAGGTGCATTACACTAGACCAGTCAAAGATGTTAATGATCAAAGTACATGAGGAGTTTTGTAAAGATCATGCTAGGGGCTGAGCCTATCAAAGAAAATCCTAAGACAAGTATACTTTTGGCCAACAATGAACGAAGACTCGACGGATTATGTCAGAAGATGCCACAAGTATCAGATGTTCTCCAAGACACCCCAAGCGGCACCTAATGAATTAAAACAAATGCAAAGCCCTTTGCCATTCACCATATGGGGAATCGACCTGATCGAGAAGCTATCCATGGGAAGGGGAGGATTCCAATTTGTTGTTGTAGCTGTAGAGTACTTCACCAAAGGGACTGAAGTAGAATTGCTCGCCACCATCACCTCAAAGAAAGTCTTAGACTTTGTGGTGAAGAATATCATATGTCAATTTGGTCTACCAAAGAAAATAGCCTTGGACAATGGGACTCAATTCGACAGTGATATGTTCACCGACTTTTGTACAAAGCATAGAATCACAAAGAGTTTTTCCTGGGTAGCACACCCCCAAGCTAATGGTCAAGTAGAAGTAGTGAACAAGACTATCAAAGACACTCTGAAGAAACGCCTTGAACAAGACAAATGAGCCTAGCCAGAATTACTTCCAGAGGTCCTATGGTCACATCGAACAAAGACTCGAACGACAACAGACCATACGCCATTCTCTTTGGTGTTTGGGTATGAAGCCATGTTTCCCGTTGAACTCACTTCCCCATTGCATAGACAAGAGACATACGATCAAGGGAGGAACCATCAACTATTAGAAGAGTCGCTCAATTTAATCAAAGAAAAATGAGAAAAGGCAAGTCTTAGATTAGCAGCACACCAAAAAAAAGTGGCTAGATACTTCAACTCTAGAGTGAAAGATCGAAAATTCCAAATTGGGGACTTAGTACTCAGGAGGGTGTTCCTGAACACTAAGGACAATGCAGCAGGGGTACTAGGACCTAATTGGGAAGGGCCATAACTTGTGGAGGAGGTGATCCCACCAGGGACATACATGATAGCTCGACTGAATGGAGAACTAATAAAATACTACTGGAATGGAGAACACCCCTGCCGGTACTATCAGTGAAGCTGTTCAGCGGTGACACACATTTTAATTTGCAAATGTATTATTTTTGAATTATCTATGTAACAACCATTATGCTTATGATGGATGAATGAATTTAATCTCTTATGCTTTGCTTAATTCTTTAAATTTCTTTCAACGAGGGACTGGTCACTTTAGACCTACCAACCCCATCAAATCATGTTCAATTATGGTCCTTGAAAGACCTATCAACCAATAAGATCCCAACAGCAGACTGGTCTGAGGACCAGTCTCCAATATGGATCATGTTCGATCTTGATCCTTGAGGGACCTGTCAACCAATAAGATCCAAACAAGAGACTGTTCCTAAGACCTTGTCACCCAATTATTTAATCATGTTTGATCATTGTTCTTGAGAAACCTATCGACCCATACGATAAAAAAAGAGACTGGTCCTAGGTCCTTGTCGCCCAATTATTTAATCATGCTTAATCATGGTTCTTGAGGAACCTATCGACCCATACCATAAAAAAAAAGACTTGTCTAAAGACCAATCGCCTTCATCGAATTATAATAGAATCTGATTATTGAGGGACCGAATGATAATTTGATCTAAGACTCATTACAGGCTTGATTAGCCGATCAAGACCCGATTGGTCCAAATTAGACACTTTTGTCTACAATCATTATAATGAGTACAAAAGAGATTACGTGAATCATGATCGACACTTGCTACACAATCTGCATCTGTGTATAGGCATCATTATTACTGAGTATGAAACCATCACCTGACTAACAATGAGGGACAAGCAATTGCTGCTTTCATCATTGGGTAAAAATGATAGTACTGTGTGTCTAAATGCTCGAAGCAAGGCATGGTCAAGTAGCAAGTGACCAAGGCATTTAAACCCATGATCACTTAGGGGGCATATATTACATACCGATTGGGGTATACACAACCAATGAGGACGTGACCCTAAGTACTAAGCAAGCTCAAGTTTTTCTAGGACATTTGTTCAACATATGTTCTGAAAGTGCAAAAAACAAAAACAAAAAAGCCATTGGTAGGGAAACTCCTAGCCATGTCCCTTATAGGGTGGTTGGCCAGTCCATCAATCCTATATGGTGGTCGGATTATCACCCAAGGGTGGTCAACTTGACCGTTTTGTTCATGGTACTTGGTGAAGTATCGTTACTACTCACATTACCATGGTTGTTAGCATGAAAAACGTAAAGGAGAAAGGTTAGTCTGGCACGTGAAATGTACGAGTCAGAGTATACTGATACCTCAACCAATGAGGGTTGTGAGTTGATATACTTAGTAAGCATTGGAAATAAAAAATCTTAATCAATACATTGAGTACTCATAACAAAAAAGCATAAAGGCATAAAATGTCATCTGTAAAAATTGTCAAGTAGAAGATGCCCCAACAATGGCATGAAAGGAAAGAAAAGAGTAAAAGTCCAAAAGAAGACTAACTAGGGCGAGGAGTATTCTCTGAAAGACAACCCTAAGCCTCGGAAACCTCGCAAGCCAGACATTTCTTATGCTCCTTTGCTTGCGTCTTCTCAAGGAGAAAATCTAAGTTCATATTTTTGTTGGCCTTCCAGATCAAATAGAAGAAAGAGAAGGTAGTCTCTGAATACTCCTCTCATGCCTTGTCCTGAGCAGCCTTGACCTTTTGCTCCTTCTCGACAAAAGCATCCTTCCACAGTTAGTCCATGTCAGCAATCAGCTTCTCTTTCTCAACTTCAGACTGTTGAAGCTTATCGACAAGTTTCCCCTCCACCTAGATTGACCTGAGAGTGAACTTAGTCACTTCCTATTGTTGAGCTCCACGGTACTGTGGAGAGTGCTTATCTCTTCATCTTTCAAAGCAAAGTTCACTTAGTCCATGATGACACCTAAATTCCGTATGGTAGACTGGTGTGACTCATATAAGGGAGTAGGCGCAGAGGAGGAAGCACCCACATCAGTGATATTGGGAGGAGCCGACGTAGGCAAGGATTGTATACCTCTGTGATAGGACTAGACGCGAAAGGAATCAAAGGAGGCACCTTGGGAGGAACCTACGTTATCGACTTAGGCTCAACCCAAGCCCTCTTGGTTGCTCAGACTAAAGGGCTAGTCTTGGTTTGAGTCGACCTTTGTTTGGTGTGAACAAAGTCAAAAATATCTGAACCTGCAAAAGAAGATCAAATATTAGTGGGATATCAAATACAAATGAAACATAAAGTAAATATGATAAAAGTGTCAGACCTTTTGAATGAGATTCAGGTTCGAAAGTGGTTTCATCAAAATCATCTGAAGAAAGCAGCGAATGCGCGGATGCACCAACCTCATCATCCTACTGTTCAGCTAGCACGGGCGAAGAGGGTACCTACTCGTTATGAATAGGTCTCGGGGAGTCTATGGCATTCACGAGCTCGGGACCATCTTTATTTGGAACATCAGCGATAGTAGAAGGAAATAGCCCAACCTTCCTAAGGTTCTCTAAAGTAACGATGGTCTTGACATTCTTCTCCTCAAGGGTCATGGCAATCAACGCCTTAGCCCTAACAATCATAGCCTGGATCGGGAGTGGTATATAAAAAGGCCTGGTGTACTTAAACTTGGAGTAGTTGGCCTATGCATCCTTAGTGAGGAAATAGTTGTGGGCATATCTAAACACCTTGCTATTTCTAAAGATCTCTTCCAAGAAAATGTCAGTACCCTCGCTCGTATAATGGTGAAAGTGGAAGTACCTCGAGTTGCACTAAGAAGGGTTCGTCTTCAGATCAAATAAGTAGTGGATCTCATGAGGTACTGGAGCAACCCATTTTCTTCGATGATAGATAATGTATAATGAAAATAACACCAAGATCACGATGGGAGCCAGCAGAGAAGGACTAATACCAAAATAATCCTTCACGCTCTGGAAGTATGGATGAAGCGGAAGTAGGGCGCCATACTTGATGGCAGAGTGTGTCCAGGCGCACATACTCAAAGGGAGGTCCTCAACTCTATCATCTGGACCAAGGATAGTAATAGACATTCTAGAGAGGTCAAATGTCTTCCATAAGTTCTTTACCCTCTCTTCAATCATGTCAAAGGCAGCCCCCTTGAACCAAACCACCTTGTAATAAGAAAGGTGAGGCTTGTACACCAGTTTCCATATGATCTCACTCGCAAAGGCTGTCCCAGAATCGTATGAATGGAACTCATTTTGTAACGACCCAAAATTGCTAATAGGGCATAGGGCCCCGATTAGTGTGCGAGGAGAGCATAATCGGCATATATGAATGTTTAAATAGTTAAATGTGTGATTATGTGGCATGTATGATTAATATGATTATATGGATATATTTTATGCATGTTTATGAGTATTAGACATGCATGTAGGCCTATATAGCTTATAAGAGAATATTTACAATTTTGGCTCGTTAAGGGCATAAACGTGATTAATGTGATAAATGGTGGAGACCATATTATTATGTGGATATATTTGCTATATATGGTTTGAGACGGTCTTAGAGAGCGGATAAGCGAAATAGTCACAGTGGGGTGAGCCTGGGGGTATTTTGGGAATTTAGAGAATATTTTGGGATATATATTGAGTAATGAATAAGTATTTGGTAATTAATTAGACGTGACATGGTTATTTGATTAATGGTAGGAACACTTGAGGTATTAGCAGGAACAAAGGGAAAATGACTGTTTTACCCTTTAGAACCCTTAGAGGATTAATAAGTCTAAAGGGAAAAATAGACATTAGTTGGGTTAGGATGTACTTAGAAGATTAAGGGAAAAGAATAAGAAATTCATAGAATTTTCCCATTCTCTCACCTTCTAAATGTTTTCTCTCTCACTCTCTCTAAAACTTGGGTGAGCTTGGAGAATTAAATGTGACCAAGCTTGGAATTGAGCTGGGAATTTGGAGGAGAACCAAGATGAGATTACCCAGAGTATTTTGGATGATCTATGTTGTAATTGAGGTATGAAATTCGTACTAAGCAAGCTGAATTTTTCTGCTGAAACTATGTTGAAAACTAGAGATTACATGAGTTCTAGTTTGATAGATAATTTTGGTTGAATTTAAGTATTTGATAAAAGTAAATTTTGGTTATGAGTTGGGTATAGTGTTTAGAGCAAAGGGCTGGGAATTCTAGGCATAAATTCTGGTTTGGCTGCACTTGTTGGGTGTAAATTGAGGTTAGGCTTGAGGAAAAGTGTTAAGGAAATGGAGGATTTTCTGGGTTTAGGGGCTAGGGTCGTGACCCTGTTCTTCAGGCACTGCGGCTCGCATGAGTGTTGAGGCTAGGAGCCTCTATTTTCCAGGCGCACACCACGACTTGGGGAAGGCAGGTCGAGGCCCATGTTCCCCACTAGAGGGGAGTTCGTCTCTGTTTGAGGGGCAGGTCGTGGCCCTCTGGGGAAAGTCGTAACCCTAATTGAGGAATTAAGGGAAATGGGATTTAAGGCTCGGGGAGGCTCGGGAATTCAAACCTAAGTGCTCGGGACGATTTTTATTACCCGGTTTAGTAGAAATCCAGGTCTCGGAGACTAGCTACTATTTTCTAAGTATTTATTTGGAGTTAGAATTGCTATTTACCAATTGATACTGTGACTAGGTTTACCGCTAAGGCTCAAGACTGAGGATCGTGCTCGAGACCGTTCTGTATCCTTCGCTCAGGATCCAAGGTAAGAAAAATGCACCCCTTCATGGTTATGAACAGGACTAAGATTTCCAATTATTGATTTCGTGTACTATGTGCTATTAAGATTGATGTGATATACAAGAATGACCGGCCTAAGGGAGCTGGGACTGATGGTATGCGTACTGAGCGCGGCCCGGCCTAAGTGAGCTGGGACCAGCTAGATCAACAAGAGGCTTAGCCTAAGTGTGCTAACCCTGATTATTTGAGAACTTGAGATTATGTGTTTACCATTGATTAGTTGATTATTTGTACCATGTTTTATGTTTGAATGAGATAAGGTTGATTGAATATCCTTATTGTTACATGTGTTTGTTGTTTCTGGTTTTCTTTCTGGGCCTTGGCTCACGGGTGCTACATGGTGTTGGAAAAGGCAAAGGGAAGCTAGACCAACCATGAGTTGGAGAGCTTTGGGGGCGGACCATACATAGTCAGCTCTTGGACCGCCACGGCCGAGGAAAAGTACAGGGACAGAGGCCTAAAACTTGTATTTTTCCATTAGAGTGGCTGTTGTTGTATTAAAATTGTTGACAATTTTAACTATCATTTATACCCTATTTTTGGGATCCCATGTCTTAAACATTTGTTTTAATGAAAATTAATCATTTATGTTCAAAAAATTTTAACCCTAATCTGATGGTTGACCTTAGGATCACATTTTTATTCAAATGACTTGATTAGCAAGTCTTGCACTATTTCAACTAAAAGTGTAACGGTCTTGGTTATCCAGGGCATTACAACTTGGTATCAGAGCGGTCTAGGTTTAAGGGTTCCTGAAGACTGGCTGGGCATGTACACTCGCTGCTAAAGACAAGCTCGACTCAGGGTTTCGTAAACAGTATATATGTGATTACATGTTCAAATGCTTTAATGAAGTATAAATGTTTTTATTTGTGTGATTAGTAGGGAGCATGAGATACTGATAGAACATGGCTCTTGACTGCTGTGTGATTATAATGAAGCGTGCTTATTAGCATTGTTGTTGCATGTGAGTGAATATTTGAATGCTTGCTTGTATCTTGATTGTGTGATGTTGGTTGAGTTTCAATGGTGGACTATTGAAATATTGTTAACCTATCATCATGGCCTGACTGTCGATTCATTGATTACAGATAAACTTGGATAGCTATGCATCCAAGGCGATCTATACGACTAGCCGGCATAGGGTCTGAAGCTAGAGATGATGATCAAGGCCAAAACCCTCCGCCAGTCTCTGAGAACTGGCAGCAGATACTTGCAGATATGTAAGCCAAATTATAGAGTCAAGAAGAACATATTCGCCTCTTGAGATAGCAGGCTCCATCAGGGAGTCTTGCACCTATTTTTCCACCTGTTGTGGCACCAGTAGTACTGCCGACTGAGGTTGGGAACAGGTGGGAGCAACTTTATGAGCAGTTTACAAGACAACATCCTACAACCTTTGAGGGGGGACCAGATCCACTGAAGGCTGAACAGTGGCTGAGTATGATCACTTCTTTCTTGGATTTCAAGAGGGTGGAAGGTAATGATAGGGTGGCCTGTGCCACCTATATGCTTAGAGTAGATGCCCGTATTTGGTGGGAGATAGCATCACAGACCAGGGATATCTCTACCTTGAGTTGGGATGGGTTTAGAGATTGTTTTAATCAAAAGTATTATAATGTTACCATCAGGGCAATGAAGGTAAATGAATTCACAGAACTGGTACAAGGCAGCATAACAGTTATAGAGTATGCCCTGAAGTTTGATAGGCTAACAAAGTTTTCCTCAGACTTTCTGCCTACAAATGCAGCCAGAAAGGACTAGTTTAGTCGAGGGCTCAATGCTATGATAGCCCAGGATGTGAGGATTAGCTCGGTACCTTGACAAACGACTTATGCCCAGGCTGTTGAGAAGGCTCTTACTGCTGAAGAAGCAGAAAACAAGATCTGGAGAGAGAACGTTGCGAGATGGGATGTTCGTAGGGTGGTGCCTCCATTCACAGGATTAGGTAGGGGCGAAGGCCACAGTGATCTAAAGAGGAAGACCCTTGACACTATAACCACTGCTGGTCCTGATAGGAGGTGTAATGACCCAAATTTCCTAATAAGGCATAGGACCTTGATTAGAGGGCAAGGATGGCAAATTTTGGAATTTTATGATTATGTGATATTTATGTGTATCATTATGTGATTATGTGAATAATATTATAGTGTGACTTGATATGCATGTTTAGGTTTATTAAATATGCATGTGGGCCCATTTTTGTTCAATTAGGCAATTTTCATAATTTGGCCCGTTATGGTTATATTAGGCATATACGTGGTCTATGTCTGGTGCTTCATTATAATTTGGTTATGCTAAGGTTACTCTGCACGAGACGATCCTAGGAGGCAAGCCAGTGGGAAAGTCACAATGGGATCCATACTTAACTCAGAGTGAGTCAATGGGTATTTAGCACATTATTGGGATATTGGGTAATGGGAATAAATATTTGATGATAAATTGGGAGTTAGTGAGATCAGGGGGAAATTCTGGGAATTTTGACTATTTTATTCCCGGGGGCGTTTTTGGGACCCCGAGCATTAGGATTTTCTTGAGGTTACTTAAGGTAGAAGTAACTTGTCAGAATAATAAAAGAACGTTCAGAATGTTCTCTCTTCCTCCCGTTCCCTTTTCAACACCTGATCACATTTTCGAAGGAAACTTAAGTTTTAGGACTCAGATTCAAGCAAGGATTGAGGTATTGCGATTCTAGAGAAGATTAGAAGCTTATTAGCAGGAGGATTTAGTTGGGAAACGACTCAATCAAAGGTAATCCAAGTTTTAAGTCTTAAGCATTTAAAGTTTTTAAGCTTCGATTGGATTTTATGTTTTGATGAGTTTTTTTTATGAATTGAAGCATGGGTTTTATTGGTGTTGGATAATTAGGATGTTTAGGAACTCTAATTTTGGGATTTGGATATGTTTTTGGAGGATTTTAAGTGGGAAAAGTCGAAGGATATGGCTGGTTTCGTGGTCAAGTCGTGACATTGTTCTAGTAAGTCGCGACTTGGATGAAGCCAAAAGCCAGGAGAAGGAAGCCTGGGGGGCACGCTGCGACCCAAAAGGGGTCAAGTCGCGGCCTGCCCTAGTGCCCAGGCAAGGGGTGCTCTCTGACTTGGAGCAAGTTGTGACTCACTAGGCCAAGTCACGACCGGCTTGGGCATTTTTTCCTAGATTTGGTTTTTAATCATGGGAACTTAACTCTAAGGGCCTTGGATTGATTCTACTACCCAGTTGAGTAGGATTTCATATCTTGGAGGCTTGGGTTGGGTTTGGAAGTATTTATTTACTCATTTTTTTTAGGTTTTATACTATGGTTCTGACTAGGTAACCACTAGGGTCTTGGAAACAAGATCGTGCTTGTGGCTCATTTATTGGTAACTGGTGCTTGGACCAAAGGTAAGAAAACTGCACCCAATATGTGATGCATAAGATACATGTGATTAGAGCATTGCATGAATGTTGAATATGAGATTGATTAGAGCTTGAGTCTCTGTAAATGTGCATGATCATAATTATATTAGCGAATGTTGAGTAAGCATGCTGAATGCCTTATATTTGGATATTTGACATATGATATATGCCTGGGTGCATTGTTTACTTGTGAGTGGTACTGACTTACTAGTGAGAAACGACACGAGTCGTATGGAATTGATCTATTAGTCAAGAGTGGCATAAGCGTATTGAACACATAGCCGAAATGATTAGATCTAATCGACATAAGCATTATCAACATAAGTATGAAAGGCTTGACCGACCTTAAGTTTGATGAAAACAAAAGCGCTTGTCTAGTCTAAAGGCTAGTTACTTAGAGCCAGAGCTAAAAGGCTTAGGTGACCGTAATTTCACATAGCTTACGGTGCGGAGCCCAAGTTCGTGACTTATTAGTTACTTATCTGGTTCAAGTGACTCAATAGTCACTTATCTGGTTCAAGTTCGTGACTCCATAGTTACTTATCTGGTTAAAGTTCGTGACTTCATAGTCACTTATCTGGTTCAAGTTCGTGACTCCATAGTCACTTATCTGGTTAAAGTTTGTGACTCTATAGTCACTTATCTGGTTCAAGTTCATGACTCCTTAGTCACATATCGGATTAGGATGCAAGCCCAAGAATGATTAACAGAATCATTAGTGATATTCACTTAGGATTGACTTGATAATCATCCATACAGAAGGGCAGGGCCCACAATCATTTACTTGAACCTACTTGCATGCTTGAATAGGGCTATTATTGCTAGGCATGCTTATTATGATTCAGTGACATGTTATTACCTGTTCATGATAATATTGAGTTTTCTTGTTGAGCTTCGACTCACGGATGCTATGTGGTGCAGGTAAAGGCAAAAGAAAGATGGACCATCCTTGAGTTGGAGAGCGTAAGTGACGATGTGTACATATGCGGCGGCTCGACCACCACAACCGAGGGTTTAAAGAGGAACTAGGGTTAAACCCTATTTTTCCGCTTAGGTCGGCTGGTTGTAAATATTTATTGTAATTATCCTTTAAAATATATTTTTGGTATCAAAATGTATACATTAAACATTTTAGTGAAACGTTGTATCTTTAACCAAATTTTTTAACGTTAAACCATTAATCACACTTAGTTACACGAATATGGCCAAATGACTCGGTCAGCGAGTTTAGCACTGTTTAAAATGCACAACGTAACGGTCCTTGGGTAGTAGGGTGTTACAACTTGTTATCAGAGCGAGCCAGGGTTAAGGGTTCCTGTAGACAAGCTGGGCATGTACACTCATCACTAAGGGTATGGTGACTATTTTTGTGGTTATGTGCTTAACTTCTTAAATAGAATGTAAATGCTTTACCTGTATTTTGTAATAGGGAGCTTGAGATTCTGATAGAGCCTGGCTCTTGATTATTGATATGATTATATAATTACCTACTCAGTGAGTATATGAATGTGATATTTGCATGCTGGGACTGAAAGCATGAGGTGTATGTTGGAAAAGCAGGGGTTATGAATTGATGAATAAATACTATGGGCATGTGTTTAGCACTGTAGTGGTTTGTGAATGTAGTGTGGTATGATTTTTCCCATGGGGAAGGCTTTTGAATATGTTGATCATGTTTAATGGGTCAAGTTATTGACTGCAGATTCAATCAGAGGTTATGTATCCAAGGCAGATAATGAGACCCGTGGTAGTTATACTAAGGCTGGGAATTATAACCAGGGTTTAAGTTCTTCACCTGCTCCTTAGAATTTCCAGCAGGTGGTTACAGATATGCAATTAAGATTGCAGAGGCAAGAGGAAGAGATCAGGTGTTTAAAATAGCAGCAGGTTCTGTCAAGGAACACCTCTTCCTTTGCTATGCCAGGAATGGCATTAGTATTGGCTCAGCCTAGGGTTGAGAACAGGTGGGAATTTCTTTGTTGAATATTCCAGGAGTATTACCCTCCACTCCTTGAGGGAGGCCTAGATCCATTCAGAGTTGAGCAATGGATGGGCATGATCAGTTCCATTCTCGATAGTATGGGGGTGGTAGGTCACAATAGGGTGATCTGTGCTACATATGTATTGCGCTATGTGGTGCAGGTAAAGGAAAAATAAAGTTGGACCATCCATTAGTTGGAGAGCTTAGGTGACGATATGTACATATGCGGTTGCTCGACCACCACAACCGAGGGTTTAAAGAGGGACTAGGATTAAACCCTATTTTGTCGCTTAGTTCAGCTGGTTGTAAATATTTTATTGTAATTAACCTTCAAAATATATTTTTTGGATCCCAATATATACAATAAACGTTTTAGTGAAACGTTGTATCTTTAACCAAAATTTTTAACCATAAACCATTAATCACACTTAGTTACACGATTATGGCCAAATGACTCGGTCAGCGAGTTTAGCACTGTTTAAAATGCACAACGTAACGGTCCCTGGGTAGCAGGGCGTTGCAGGAGGGGTCAGGGTGCTCAGGGTGGCCGCCAGGGAGGAGGTGAGACATGGAGGAGTTACCCAGAATGCACGAGGTGCAGGAAGTGCCATCTGGGCGAGTGTCGGGAAAAGGCTTGCTATCTAAGCGGGGTGGTGGGACACCTCAAGCAAGACTTCCCAACAAAGAAGAAGGAGGAACCAGGGAAGGTGGATAGCATGACTCCATCCCGAGTGTTCACCATGATGCTGGCAGAGGTTGAGGTTAGTCCCTCGGTAGTGACAGGTCAGCTTTCTAGCACTGGCTCCTCTTATACATTATTGATTGACTCTGGTGCTATGCATTTGTATGTTTCTTGTAAGGTAATTGATAGATTGTGTAAACCTAGTGAGTATTATACTACGGGGTTTGGGACTATACTGCCTACAGGGGAACTGGTAGTTTCTAGGAGATAGATTAGAGCATTGCTAGTGATGGTATATAGTTGAGAACTATCAATAGATTTTATCGAGTTTGGTATGGATGATTTCGATATGTTCTTGGGGATGGATTGGTTGGTTAGATATGGGGCTACTATAGACTGCAGGAAGAAGATGGTGACTTTTGAACCTGAAGGAGAGGATCCCTTTATTTTTGCGGGTGCTGTGCACGGACCTCGCATACCCATGATATTAGCATTGAGCGCTAGGGACTTGTTGTAGGGAGGTTGTATATGTTTTCTAGCTAGTGTGGTGGATACCACCAAGGTTATGCCAGGGAAGCTGGGAAAGACTAGATTAGTACGTGAGTTCCTGGATGTGTTTCCTGAGGATTTACCAAGGTTGCCTCCACATAGGGAGATTCAGTTTGTCATTGAGTTAGCACTAGGAACAAAGCCAGTGTCGAGGAAACCATATAGGATGGCTCCGGCAGAATTGAAAGAGTTAAAGATGTAGTTACAAGAGCTTCTTGATTTGGGATTTATCCGACCTAGTTTCTTGCCATGTGGCGCTCTGGTTTTGTTTGTTAAGAAGAAGGATAGAACTCTGAGGATGTGTATAGCCTACGAGGAGTTGAACAATTTGACCATCAAGAATAAATACCCCTTACCTAGGATTGATGAATTATTCGATCATCTGCAGGGAAAGACGGTGGTCTCAAAAATTGATCTTCGATCTGGTTATCACTAGCTGAGGATCAAGGATGAAGATATACCTAAGACGACCTTTCAAATGAGGTATGGGCATTATGAGTTCTTGTTCATGTAATTTGGTTTGAGAATGCCCCAGCAACATTCATGGATTTGATAAACAGGGTGTTCAAAGACTTCTTGGATCAGTTTGTAATTGTCTTCATCGACGACATCTTAGTTTACTCTAGTTCAGAGGCAGAGCATGAACAACATCCCCGACAGGTCTTGCAGAGATTGAGAGAGCATCGGTTGTATGCTAAGTTTAAGAAGTGTGAGTTTTGGCTACTAGAAGTGACATTCCTTGGACATATTGTTGGTGAAGATGGGGTGGATCCAACTATGATAGAGGCAATGAGAGATTGTTCGAGGCCAAGGAATGCCTCAGAGGTTAGGAGCTTCCTTGGATTAGCAGATTATTATAGACGGTTTGTGGAGGGCTTCTCGAAGATTGCTGCACCGATGACAGAATTGACAGGGAACAATTTGAAGTTCATCTTGTCTGGTAAGTGTGAGAATAGCTTCCAAGAATTGAAGCGACGACAGATTACTGCTCTGGTGTTGAGTCTTCCTTCAGACGGAGGGAGGTTTGTGGTAAACTGTGATGCGTCAAGGTTAGGATTGGGATGTGTGTTGATGCAGAATGAGAGGGTTATTGCTTATGTGTCACGACAGCTAAAGGAATATGAGCAGTGGTACCCTACCCATGACCTAGAATTAGCAGCGGTGGTATTCGCACTGAAAGTTTGGTGACATTATCTATAAGGAGAGAAGTGTGAGATATACACCGATCAGAACAACTTGAAGTATTTCTTCACCCAGAAGGACCTGAATATGAGGTAGAGGCATTGGCTAGAGTTGGTAAAGGACTATGACTGTGATATATTTTACCACCCAGGGAAAGCCAAACTAGTGGCGGACGTGTTGAGCCTGAGGGGCCCAGGACAATTGTTGAGCTCAGCACAAATATTGAGAGAGTTGACAAAGGAGATGACTAGGGTGAGGATAGAGATGGTTGTAGGCCAGTTGGCCAATATTACCTTGTAGTCTACCCTCCTGGAGAGGATAAGAGGGGGTTATATTGATAATGCACAGTTGTGGGTGGCTAGAAAGAATGTCCTAGCTGGGATAGCTAAGGATTATTCTATTTCAGAGACATGGTTAGTATGGTATAAGGGTCAGATATGTGTCTTGACAGATTTGGGTATTTGACAAGAGATATTTGATGAATCCCATACTACACCGTACTCACTCCATCCAGGCACCACAAAGGTATATCAGGATCTACAGACGTTATATTGGCAGCCTGAGATGAATAAGGATGTAGTGGAGTACGTGGCCAAGTGTTTGACCTGTCACTAGGTGAAGGCTGAGCACCGGTGACTAACGGGGCTGTTACAGCCTTTGGGTATTCCCAAGTGGAAATGGGAGGAAATTACCATGGATTTTGTGGGAGATTTACTCATGACTATTGGATTGCATGACTCAGTATGGGTGATAGCAGACAGATACACCAAGTCAGCTCACTTTCTACCAGTAAAGATGACCTATACTGTGGATCAATAAGCAGAGCTGTACGTGAGGGAGATTGTACATCTCCATGAGGTTCCTAAGTCTATAGTATCAGATCGGGATCCTATATTTACCTCCAAGTTTTGGGGTCGTTTATAGAAGGCTCTGGGGACTCAGCTGAAGTTTAATACGGCCTTTCATCGTTGGACTGATGGACAGTCTGAGAGGGTGATTCAGTTGTTGAAGGATATGCTTTGGGCATGTGTGATAGATTTTGAGGGGTCTTGGAGTAAGTATCTCCCGTTGATTGTGTTTTCATACAGCAACAGTTATCAATCAAAAATTAGAGTAGCTCCGTACGAGATGTTATATGGAAGGAGGTGTAGATCGCTGATTCATTGGGATGAGATGGGTGAGAGGAAGTATTTGGGGCCGGAGATGGTTCAGAAGACTAATGAAGCTATTGAGAAGATCCGAGCTAGAATGCTTGCTTCACAGAGCAGACAGAAAAGCTACGCTGATCCTAAGCGTAGGGGCGTAGAGTTTTGAGTTGGGGACCACGTGTTTCTGCGAGTCTCTCCACTGCGAGGGGTGAGAAGGTTTGGAAAAAAGGGCAAGCTGAGCCCTAGATTCATAGGACCTTTTGAGATCCTGGAGAGGATCAGGCTAGTGGCCTGCAAGTTGCCACTGCCACCGTCGTTATCAAGAGTTCACGACGTATTTCACATTTCAATGCTTCAGAAGTACGCCATAGATACAACTCATGTGTTGTGGTATGAAGATTTGGAGTTGCAAACAAATTTTTCATATGAGGAGTGGCCAGTTCAGGTCCTGGACAGGAAAGATAAGGTTCTACGAAACAAGATAATTCATCTAGTCAAAGTAACGTGGAGGAATAGCAGGGTCGAGGAAGCGAGGTAGGAGCTTGAGTTAGCGATGCAGGATCAACATCCCGAGTTATTTAGGTAAAATTTAGAGGACGTAATTCTCAATAGGAGGGGATAGTTGTAACGACCCAAAATTGCTAATAGGGCTTAAGGCGCTGATTAGCGTGCCAGGAGAGCATAATCGACATATATGAATGTTTAAATAATTAAATGCATGATTACATGACATGCAAGATTAATATGATTATATAGGCATATTATATGCAAGTTTACGAGTATTAGATATGCATGTGGGCCTTTATAGCTTATAAGGGCACATTTATAATTTTGGCCCGTTAAGGGCATAAACGTGATTAAATGTGATAAATGGGGGAGTCCACATTATTATGTGGATATATTTGCTGTATATGGATGGAGACGGTCCTTGTAATGACCCGAATTTGCTAATTAAGCTTAGGGCCTTGATTAGTGTGCCCGGAGGGCAATAAGTGATTTAATATGCTAATACGTGGATTTATGTGAGTAGATGATAGTGATGCATGTTTAATTTAGTTCAATGTGCATGTGGGCCCCATCTGGATATTAGGGGCATAGGCGTGATAAATGTGATAAGTGTTATATATATGTTATATGGTTGTGCAGCACGATCTGAGACAGTCCTGGGGAGCGGTTAGCCAGAGAGTCACAACTGGGTTGAGATTCTGACTCGGGGCGAGTCGAGGGGTAATTTGGGTATTAGGTGTGTTATGGGATTATCGGGACATGAAAATAAATATTTGGAGATATATTTGAGGATAGAATGTCTAGGCGGGAATATTGGAGAAATTTACCATTTTTCCCTCGGGGACGTTTTGGATACCCCAAGCCTTGAGGTAACCACATAGATTTAAGTGAATAAAACAAAAGGGAGAATTGTTTAGAAACTTAGAGAAACCAACTTGCACTTCTCTTCTCAGCCAAGGATAGCTTTTATTTTCTTCTCTCTTTCACTCTCTAAGGAAAATTCAAAGGGAAACTTTGGGAATCAACTTGAAGGTTTAAGGAGTTCAGCTGGGATTTAGGGAGCTTGGAGCTTGGACCATAAGAGGGCTGGTTCTAAGGTTTAATTCATCAAGAGGTAAACTTTAATTATAGTGGTTATGTTTAGAATTGCAGCTGGTTGTTAGAGTATGCATGTTAGGAAGTTTGAATTGTTCTTGAGTGATCTAGTTGAGTTTTGGGGTAGATTTTAATGGGTTTTGATGTTCATACTCAGCTGGAATGATGGTGTTGATTATCTAGGATTGTTAGCTTGGTTTTGGTGAGGATTGGCTTGAAGAAAACACAGGAAAATGGGTGAAAAATCTGGGTTTGGAGGTGAAGGCCGCGACCCTAGGAGGGGTGCGCCGCGGCCCGTGCGCGCGTGGCCATGGGAGGCCGAGAAGATTCATACGTGCCGCGACGCTTGGTGGGTGCACCACGGCCTGTGTAGGTGTCAGTGGGAAGCTAGCCTCTGTTTTGAGGCTAGCTGCGACGCTTGTGGGTAGGACCGTGACCCTTAGTGCTAATTTGTATTTTTAAGGGTGTTTAGGTTTGGGAATTCAATGGTTAGGGCTCGGGATGGATTTTATCACCTGGATGGGTAGAATTTATGGTCTCGGAGGTTAGGGTTATGGCTCGAAGTTATTTATTGGATTAGAACTTCATGGATGGATATTGTTAATGTGTTGTGAGTAGGGTTTCGGCGAGGCTCAAGTTAAAGGACTCTGCTCGGGACATCGGTGCTCGGAGAGCTCGGGACTCAGGTAAGAAAACCCTTGTTCCCGTAGAGCTTGTGTGCAGGGCTGAGCCCAATGTGTTTGTATAGAATTGGAAAGTAGGGCTAAGCCCAATATGTTAGAACTGCGAGGCGTAGCCCTTTAGCTGAGTATGCTAGAATTCTATATTTGCTTGCTATGCTATGTTTGTTATCCTGTGAATGATCGGCAAGGGCCAGAAACGGCAAAGGGCCGGAAACGGCGAAGGGTCGGGAACGACGTTGGGCACGTTGAGTGCAAGGCTGAGAATGGCAAGGGGCTGGAAGCAGCGTTGAGCACATGGAGTGCGAGTTGCCAGGGCGAGTCCCTAAAAGGATACCTGAGATATCCTCATGGCGTGGTCCGCAAACCCAGGGCTTGGTAAATGCCTGGGACGGCTAGGTTGTATGTGTTTAGCCCATTGGTGGCCCGTTTATATGCTTGATATATGTGTTGCGTATGTTAACTGTTTGTGGGTTTTCTTGCTGGGCTTCAGCTCACAGATACTCTGTGGTGCAGGTAAGGGTAAAGAGAAGGTCAACCAACCATGAGTACAGTAGGCGTGAGGCGGCGTGTACATGTTTGGCCAGCCTGGCTGCCACAGCCAGAGGATTTTGGGAGATGCTTGTAAATGAACCTAGATTTTGTCGTTTAGTCGACCTGGTTCAATTTAAATGTTGTAAATATTTTTAAACTGTTCTTTGGGATCCCAAGTGTCAAACTTTTATAATTTTCAATGTTATGGAGTTAATTCTAAATTTTTCTTCTGTTTATGACTTAGTTACACTGTTTGACTTAAAACCTCGATTAGTGAGTTGAAAGCACGTTTTTAAACTCACTTAGTAACGGCTCTAAGGAAGTAGGGCGTTACCGTCCTAGTGAGAAGATAAGCAAAATAGTCACAATGGGGTTAAATATCCTGCTCTAGAGGGAGCCTGGGGATATTTTGGGAATTTAGAGAATATTTTGGGATATATATTGTAACGCCCTACTTCCTTAGAGCCGTTACTTAGTGAGTTTTAAGACAAATCAGTGTGCAAAGATCTCGCTAACCGAGGTTTTGAAACGAAAGTGTGACTAATTAAAAGTTAAGGCTGTAATATTAGAAAAATGCGTTGTTTCAATAAAACTCATAATATTAAACATTGGGATCCCAAAATAAGGTTTGAAAACTATTTACATCTTAAAAATGAGTTCACAGTTGATAAATCATAAAAATCATAGATTATTACAGCCATTTTCAAATAAACCCCCAACCAAAGCAGTCGGGCAGGCCAAACATGTACGCGTCGCTTCACGCTCTCCGTACTCATGGTTGGTTGACTCAGTCATTGCCCTTACCTGCAACACAGAGCACCCGTGAGCCGAAGCCCAGCAAGAAAACTCATGCAGAACATAACATATGCAATGTATACAGTTTATCATAACAGATAATCCACAATAAACAAGTCAATCATTAGACTAAGCAAACACGGCGAAGCCGCCCCAGAGCCTTACCGAAGCCTGGGGTATCGGTTCTCACCGCGAGGATAACTCATGTATCCCTTGGGTCCCACGCTGAATATATATAGCATCCCATGTGCTAGGTGTTACTTTCGGCCCACGGCCGCCCCGGCCTACGCCGTACTCGGCCCACGGCCGCCCCGGCTTATGCCGTACTCGGCCCACGGCCGCCCCGGCTTACGCCGTACTCGGCCCACGGCCGCCCCGGCTTACGCCGTACATTTCATCATAATCACATATATAATACATTCGAAATAAACATTCACACACATCACGGTTCATTTCAGGTTAAACATTTACACATAATACAATCCGGGGCCACGCCCTACAATCATCTCATCATGCAACATGCAATAAAGGGCCATGCCCGACCATCACACTACGGGCCCACGCCCTATCCTACGGGTGTTATAGTTTTCTTACCTGTATTCCGAGCTTCCTGATGCACTAAAGCCGCGAGCACGGTCCTCAAGCACGAGCCTCACCAACAACCTAGTCACAACACACAAGAAACATCCCTCAATACTAATCAACCCAAAACCACTTCTCGGGACCAATCCCGCACTCTCGGGGCTCCCAAATCCCTAAAACAATTCACCGGAAACATCCCCCGAACCCCCGGAGCAAAAGCTCAAAAATGCAACTTTTGGTGCCCTGAAAATGGCCTTGTGCCGCAGCACAAGAAAGTTGTGCCGCGGCACCCATCAGACAGGGGCTCCTCGCCGCGGCACGAAAAAGCTGTGCCGCGGCACGCCTTCGCAGACCCAGAATTCTGGGTTTCTCCTGCGTTTTCTCCGAGCTAAAACCTTCCCAATTCATACCAAACCAATACCCAAACCCCAAAATCAAATCCAAACTTCATATGACCCATCTAACAACCCATAAACATCATCAAAGCAATCAAACACACAATCAAATCCCCAAAATCCACATCCTTGATTTAAATTTCAGAAAATTAAAAACTCAAAGTTCAAACTTAAACCATGCTCAAATCTCTTAACCCATAACATAATCAAGTCTCAAATGTGAATAAACTCCTTACCTCAAGTAGAGAATCCCTTCCCCAAGCTCCCTTGATTCATCTCCTAAGTCTCAAAATTTCAGCTCCTTCACTTCTCTTCTTCTTCTTCTTCTTCTCATTGCCCTAACTTTTCTTCCCTTTGGTTTTTCTTCTCTTTGGTTTTTATCAAAACCAATCAATGCCAAGCCCCAAACCGTGTACCCCCTATAACCTAGCTGCCATAAATCAATTTCCCAGCCAAATGACCATTTTACCCCTCCTTGCCTATCCTTTCCCAACTAAACCTCAAGGGCACTTAAGTCCTTTTACTTCTATTTCATTTCTACCATTTTCTACCTAGAACTTGTTACTCTCAGCAGTAACTAATGGTTACCCAGGTTACTAAATCTCCAATAACCATTACCCGCTAAATCTCAACTTAACCATAAAATTCCCGAGGTACCCCTAGGCTCCTCCCGAGCCGGGTATAGAAATCCCGTTGTGACTCTTAAGTTAAATTGCTCTCTAGGACCGTCTCGGCACGTGCATCACAAAATAACACCACACTCACGTGGTACAAATCACGGAATACAATTATCACAAATATGCCCTCGGCGGGCTAAAATTACAATTATGCCCTTCAAACACAATCAGGGCCTACATGCATACTAATACACATATACATGCGTCTAAGATAAATAAATAGTCAAATAACATGCTTTAAATCATAACCATGCATTTAACTCATAAAATCACACATAATTCCCATCGTGCCCTCCTGGCACGCTAATCAAGGCCCTTAAGCCTTATTAGCGAATTTGGGTCGTTACATATATTGTGTAATTAATAAGTACTTGGTAATTAATTACACGTGACTGGGTTATTTGATTAATGGTAGGAACACTTAAGGTATTAGTGGGAACCGGGGCAAAATGACATTTTTACTCTTTAAAACCCTTAGAGGATTAATAAGTCTAAAGGGCAAAATAGACATTGGTTGGGTAGGACATACTCAGAAGATTAAGGGAAAAGAACCAGAAATTCATAGAATTTTCCCTCTCTCTCACCTTTTATACGTTTTCTCTTTCACTTTCTCTAAAACTTGGGTGAGCTTGGAGAATAAAAGAGGACCAAGCTGGGAACTGAGCGGGGAATTTAGAGGAGAACCAACCAGGATTAGCCAGAGTATTATGGAGGATCTAAGTTGTAATTGTTGTGGGAAATTTCGTATTAAGCAACCTGAATTTTTCTGCTGAAACTATGTTGAAAACTAGAGATTGCATGAGTTCTAGTTTGCTAGCTAATTTTTGTTGAATTTAAGTATTTAATAATTGTAAAAATTTGTTATGAGTTGGGTATAGTGTTTAGAGCAAAGGGTTAGGAATTCGGGGCATAAATTCTGGTTTGGTTGCTGTTGTGGGGTGTAAATTTGGCTCGAGAAGAAGTGTTAAGGAAAATGAGGATTTTCTGGGTTTAGGGGCTCGGGTCGCAGCCCTATTCTTCAGGCGCCGCGACCCACATGAGTGTTGAGGCTGGGAGCCTCTGTACTGATTACAGACTTATCTGACGAAGAGGAGCTGGTGGTCGGCCGATGCTATGGTTTGGGCCAACCACCCACGCCTGGGAACCTTGGAAATCGCTAAGACATGAAACTGCAGTCTAGAGTTGGATTTTGTAACCCTAGAAATTTCTGATTCATAGGGTCTATAAGGCTGGAAATTGGCTAGGCTAAGGAAGCCCTAGGGGTGGTCAGACCATGTTGAACTTCACAAGCTTGGAAATCACCCAAGGTAAAGGAGCTCTAGGGGTGCTCGCGCTATGATGGGATGTGTAGGCCTAGAAATCGCACAAGGCAAGGGAAACCCTAGGGGTGGTCGGCCCATGATGGAATTTACAAAACTAGAAACTGCCTATGCTTGGATTTGAAACCTTGAAAGTTGCCTATGCCCAGATGTGAAGCCCTGAAAATCGCCCAACCCTAATTTTTATAAGCGTGGAAATCGCCCAAGAAAGAAAACTTAAGGGTGGTCGACCTAGGGTTTTACATGCCTAGAAATCGCCCAGGCTAGTGAATCTAATGGTGGTCAACATACTGACCTCTAAACCCTAGAAGCATCACGCAAAAAGAGGCAACGTCAACCCAATTTTTGATTAAAAACAAATTTTTGGTTCAAACAAGTCAGTTGTTTCTAATTAAAGCAAAGCAAAGCACGGAAGACAGATTCATCAAAGACATAAAGATTGGGAGAGAATACTTAACCAAGAGAAGATGCACAGAGTTAATGAAGAGTTGGAGAATTCCACAGCTTAGAATTTCCTGAAGGAGGCGCATGGGTCAGAGATCTGATAAGTGGGGCCCTACTTATAGCTTCTCAGGCTAACCATACTTTTAGGAATTCAAATTCCTTGAAAAATATATGGTATTGTTAAAAATTCATATTCCTTCAAAAATATTTTGTATTTTTAGGAATTAATATCCTTGAAAAATATATTATATCTTTAGGACTTAAAAAATCCTTGGAAAATATAATTATTTTTAGGAATTACAATTATCCTTGAAAAATATGTGCTGAACAAATTATCGATAGTTAATAAAAGTACTACGTAATGTCCTGAGGGACTTTGCTGTTCGAGTACTGCTACAATATGTTTCTCAGGCCAGATCAAGTTTATTGTAACGTTGAGCACAGTATGATAAACTTGGGGGGCAAATGTTATCCCTCCAAATTCAAGAGATGATGTGGCGAATGAGAAAGCGGCACCTGGCATCACAAATCATGGAAAAATGTCAAAGTATTGAAAAAAGACCGATGAGTAGAAAAGGTTATGTCCAGGACCTATAAAGAATTCGACAAGGCCTAGACCCCCTAGGGGTGGTCAGCCTGGCCCTGACCTGTAGGGGTGGTCGGCCTGAATGCTCAAGAGCCACATGGGTGGTCGGCCCACTGTATTCTTCATAGGGTGGTCAACCAAAACACCCAAATACACTTCGCTGGATAAAGTTCACGCTCATTCAAGCTAAAATCATGAGGCCTAGCACCTAGAAGGTCATCAGGCCTAGCACCCAGAAGATCAGCAGGCCTAGCAACCAGAGGGTCATCAGGCCTAGCACCCAAGCTAAAGGTCATCGGACCTAGCACCTAAGTCTCATAGATCAACCAAGACTTAACGTTTTCCGAAAGGTTTCAATCGTGCATTGTCAACCACAATCCAGAGAAACAACGAGAAGACCCACGATCTCATAGTCATGGGGAGGTGGACGTATTTCTCCACTCACAAAGATCGTGTGCCAAACCACGATCCCCAGTATTTCTGATCATGTAATAGCCCTGGGTATTATAAATAAAGGACTCAAGGCTTCATATAGAGGACCTTTGGACGATTTTTAGATAAATATTTTCTAGGGAGAAACTCTAGGAAAATTGGTGATTCATTTCATCTATGTAATTATCTATTGAGTGATTCAATACTAAAGGCTAAGTGGATTAGGTTATTACTATTCATCAGAACAAGGCTGAACCATTATAAAATTTATGTGTGTTTGTTTAAGATTTTTGTACTCTGTCGCATATTATATTTATTTCGTTCAAAAGGTGTCATATACTGCACATACGACCATTGGCCAATTTCACAGGTCAACACCCTCCATATCTTATTTCTTGTGCCCTCTACACCAAGGGCTCTCCCTACCACCCGAGCATAGGTAAAGATCTCATGCAATGGGGAAAGTCTAATGCCTTGAGCTATTCCAAAATTCACTCTTCGAACAAATCGCTCTTTTTGAGCCACATCTGTCGGCACGAAGTGAAAAGAAAATTGGGCCAACCCATCAAATTTATGGACATACTCTGTCAGTGTCATTTTGCCTTGAACCAGGTTCACAAATTCATTCATCGCATTCCTAATTGTGTCATTGTAATATCTTTCATTGAACAATTGTCTGAATTCTTCCCAGCCCATCGTAATAACATTTCATGTCTGGAATACCACTTCCCACAAAGTTTGATCATCATCACATACATGTATGTGGCACAGATCACTCTGTCGTTGCCTACCACCCCAATATAATCAAGGATGGAGCTAAACATGCCGATCCATTGCTCAGCCCTGGATGGATCTAGGCAACCCTCAAAAGATGGAGGGTAATGTTTCTGGAATCTCCCATACAGTAGTTCCCACCTGTTCTCAACCCTAGGTTAAGCCAATACTGGTGCAACCATGGGCAGTACTAATGAAACAGCATTCCCTGGCGAAACCTGCTACTTGAAGCAGGGTAGCGCCGCGACACATGTCTAGGAAAATGGAAGAACCTCTCTAACTTAGAGCAGGTTGTGGCTAAAATGTTTGGGGCCACATTGCTTAAGGGAATTTTGGGCCTTGGGGAGGTTTTGAATGCAGAAACTCAAACCTAAGGGCTCGGGATCGATCCTACTACCCACTTTAGTAGAGTTTGATGTCCCAAAGGCTAGCACTCGGTTCAGAAGCCTTTATTCCCTCATTATTGATGGGATTCTATATTATGGTTGTGACTCGATTATCCCTAGGGCTCAGAACAAGAATCGTGCTTGAGGGTCGTTCATTCTTAACCAGTGCAGGGACCAAAGGTATGAAAACAACACCCAATACATGATGTATGTGATTAGGGCTTGACTTGATTGTTGAATATAGATGTGATCAGAGCTTGGGCCTCTTAGAATGTGCATGATTATGATTGCACTTGTGATCGTTGATTAAGCATGTTGAATGGTTTGTATCTGGATATTTGATATATGATATATGCTTGTTTGCATTATCTGATTGAGAAAGGCTTGACCTATGAGTCAAGGATGGCGATAGAATTGAGTGCTGGTTGAAAAGCATTGACTTATCAGTCAAGGCCGGCAATAGCACGCTGAGCGTTGGTCCATATGGTTAAGCCTTACCAAGAGCGCACATACGCTTGTCTGAACCAATAGTCATGGAAAACTCAACGCCGGGTACGCTGGGCCAGATCCAAGACCGGTTATATAGAGGATAGAGAAATGGGCCCCGGGGTGACTTAATAATCCCATATCATAAGTTTGGGCCCCGGGCTTGACTTATAAGTCAAGAACGACATTAGCATGCTGACTGCTAGTCGAAAGCATTGGATTATAGGTCAAGGGCGACAATAGCGCGCTGAGCGTTGGTCGATATGGTTATGCATAATCAGGAGAATGACATGCGCTTGACCGACCTATTGGCTGTGGAAAACTTAAGCGCCAGGTACGATGGGCCAGCTCCAAGGCTGGTTATATAGAGGATAGGGCAAAGGGCTAGGACATGACTCATTAGTCCCATATCCTAGGGTGCTAAGCCCCAGTATGATTCATTAATCATGTATTTTGGGCAACAGGCCCTAAAATAATTCATTAATCATGTGTTTTGGGCAACGGGCCCCTATATAATTCATTGATTATTTATCTAGGTCAATTGGGCCCATATGATTTCGTAGTCATTTATATGAATGGTTGGAATTCAAGCAGGGTTATTACTGCTAGGCATGCTTAATATGATTTGGTAACATATTATTAACTACTTATGAGCATGTTTATGTTTTCTTGTTGAGCCTTGGCTCACGGGTGCTTTATGGTGTAAGTAAGGGGAAAAGAAAGCTGGACAATCCATGAGTTGGAGAACTTCGGTGATGAAGTGTATATATGAGGCTGCTCGACCACCACGGCCAAGGATTTTTCAGAGGAACTAGGGTCAAAACCATATTTTGTTGCTTAGGTCAACTGGTTGTAACTTTTCAATTAAAATTAACCTTTTTAAATGTTAGTTTGGGATCCCATGTATGGAAGTAAACATTTTAGTGAAAAAATTAGAACTTTTGACAAAAGAATTTAACCCTAAATCACTAATCACGTTTAGTTACATGGGTATGGACAAATTACGCATTTATCGGGTCTAGAAATATTTAAAATACATAGTTTAACGGTCCTGGATTATGAGGTCATTACAACTTGGTATCAGAGTATGCCAAGGATAAGGGTTCCTAAAGACAAGCTGGGCATGTACACTCGTCATTAAAGACAAGCTCGACTCTGGGTTTGGTAACTATTTATGAGGTTATGTGTTTAACTGCGTAAATAGGATATAAGTGCCTTATCTGCCTACCTTATTAGGAAGCATGAGTTATTATGATAGGGCCTGGCCTTTGACTGTTGATATGATTATGTGCTTGCCTGGTAAGTTGATATATGAATGATTTACATGCATGATAGAGTTGAAAGCATGATATTTTGATGGGAAGAGCGAGGCTTATTAATTGATGCATGAATTTCGTGGGCATGCATTTAAGCGCTACAATGATATGTGAATGTGGTGTTGTTTGGTTTTTTCGTGGGAAAACTTTTTTGCTCATTATGCTTCATGGGTTAAGTCATTCATTACAAACGAACTCAGAGGTTATGTACCCAATGCAGCTAATGGGACCTAGTGGTTTTTATGTTGAGGCTGGAAATGATAGCTAGGGCTAGAGCCCTCTGTCTCCCTCTCAGAATTGGCAGTGGGTGTTTATAGATATGCAAGCAAGAATGCAGAGGCAAAAGCAATAGATTAGGTGTTTAAAACAACAGGTTCTGTCAGGGAACCCCTCTTCCTTTGTTATGCAAGGAGTGGCACCAGTTTTTCCTTAGCCTAGGGTTGAGAACAGGTGAGAATTACTATATGAATGATATTAGGAATATTATCCTCCAGTTTTTCAGGGTGGTCTAGATCCATTCAGAGCTGAACAATGGATGGGCATGATCAGCTCTATCCTCGACTTTATGAGGGTGGTAGGTTATGGTAGGGTGTTCTATGCTACGTATGTGTTATGAGAGGATGCCCAGACCTGGTGGGAAGTGGTATCTCAGATGAGAAATACAACTGTGATGCATTTGGAATAATTTATTCAGTTTTTTAATGAGAGATATTATTGTGACAAAGTTTGTAGCGCCCCAAATCTGCTAATAAGGCATAGGGCCTTGATTAGTGTGCCTGGAGGGCAATAATTGATTTATTATGTTAATATGTGAATTTTATGAGTATGTGATTAGAAATGCATGTTTATGTGAATTAAATATGCATGTGGGCCCCTTTTGGCTATTAGGGGCATGTTTGTAATTTTAGCCTGTTGAGGGCATAAATGCGATACTTGTGTATATTGTGCTTGATACCACGTGTGAGTGGTGATATATTTGTGATGCACGCTCCGAGACAGTCTTAGGGAGTGGCTTAGCTAGAAAGTTACAATGAGTTCAAATGCGTGGCTCGAGAGGAGCTTGGGGGTATTATTGGGATATAATGTGTTCGGGAATTATCGAGTAATGGGTAGTAGTTTGGAAATCATTTGGACATGTTGGGATTAAATGGGGATTTATAAGAATATTCGGGGACTTAACAAGATTTGGTAAATGGCTAAATTGTCCTTGGATTACTTGAGGGTTGAGGATAAGTGTAAGGGGCAGTTTGGTCATTTGGCAGGGGTATTACTTAATCTGGAGAAGCCTTGGGAAACCATTGGAACAAAAGAGAAGACTTTCTCTCCATCTCTCAGTTTTTTCCTCTCTCTTTGGATGATTGAAGGCTGAAAGAATTCTAAGGGATTTAAGCTAGGAATTCAAAAATTCAAGGCTGGAACTTGGGAGGCTAGAAGCTTGGAACTCAAGAGATTAGTTCAGAGGCTTAATTCTATTCAAAGGTAAGCTTTTAAACTTGTTGATCAAATTGAATTCTCCTGGTTTTGTTGCTAGAAGTTAGACTTGCATGGATTTGGTTTCCAAGATTGGTTTTGGAGGTTTGATGGGTGTAAGAATTTGTTAATGAGTTTGTTAGGATGTTTAGGCTATATGAGTATGAATTCTGGGCTTAATTATGAGGTTGGCTGAAGTTTGGGGTGTGAAATATGGGTTTAAGATCAGGGAAAAACTTGAGAAAAAGGCTGGTTTTCTGGGTTTCGAGGTTCGAGCCGCGGCCCGTGTGTGTGTGTGAAGGCCTAGGGAGGCCTCAGTTCTTCAGGACCCAAGGAAGGGCAAGCCGCGGCCTGTGACTACTAGCAAGGAGGCATTTTTCCTTTGTTTTGGGGCATGTCGTGGACCTCAAGGGGCTGAGCCGCAAGCCTAATTCAAAGTAGTGGCTGTTTGGAGGGTTTTTTATCAGGAACCCAAAAGTTAAGGCTCGACATGGATTTTATCACCCGGATTGATAGAATCCATGGTCCCGGAGACTAGAATTATATCCCAAAGTTATTTAATGGATTAGAGCTTGATGGATGGCTTTTGTTGATGTGTTGTGACTAGGTTTTCAGTGAGGCTCGGGGTAGAGGATTGTGCATTGGATTTCAGTGCTCAGGAAGCTTGGGACACAGGTAAGAAAATTGTTGTATCCGTAGAGCAGAATGTGGCCCTATAGTTTGTATTGTAGGGAACGACCCTATGTGATTGAATTATAGGGCATAGCCCTATTGTTTATGTTTTGTATTTGTTTAAGTATTTCTTGATTATATGTTGTGTTGCATATTTGCGAATGAACGATAAAGGCCGGGAACGACGAAGGCTGAGAACGGCAAGAAGCCGAGTATGGCAGGGGGCTGGGAATAGTGTTAAGCACATGGAGTGCAAAGCTGAGTACGGCCAGGGCCGGGAGTGGCGTTGAGCATGCGGAGTACAAGGTACTAGAGTGAGACCCTTCTCGAATGCTAGAGTCATCCTCATGGTGAAGACCGCAAACCTAGAGCCATGTAAAGTGCCTGGGACGGCATGGCCGCTATGTGTTTAGCCTGTTCGCTATTTTGAATTATATGCAAATTGATAGATATGCATATGTTGATTGTTTGCGTTGAGCTTTCTTGCTGGGCTTCGGCTCACAGGTGTCATATGGTGCAGGTAAGAGCAAAGAAAAGGTCGACCAACCATGATTACGGAGAGCGTGGAGCGACGTGTACATGTTCAGCCTACTTGGTTGCCACAGCCAAGGGTGTTTTTGGGAAATGTTAAGTATTAACCTGAATTTTGTCGCCCTGTCGACTTGAAATGTATTTTGAGTTGCAAATATTTCCTAAACAATATTTTGGGATCCCAACTATAAAACTTTCTGAGATTTCAATGACTATCATATGTTTTATAATAAATGACTAGTAACAGATATTAACAAATTTTATCTACACTTTTAACCGAAAACCTCAATTAGCGAGTGATTAGCACATTTTAAACTCACTTAGTAACGACTCTAAGGAAGTAAGGCATTACAACTTTGTAATAGAGTGAGCAAAGGTTTATGGTTTCTGGAGATTGACCGAACATGTACGCTCGCTGCCAGTGACAAGCTCGACTCAGGATTGGTTGGTAATGATTGTATTAAGCTTGATTGCATGTTTAAGTGCCCTGTTTTCCTTATTATTTTATATAGAGCATGATGAATGTGTTAACATATGCATGATGTTAGGGCATGGCCCCTTGACTATTGTATGTTATATGTGTTGTGTGGACTATTGTTTATTGTTTGTTGGTATGAATTGGGAGGTGGTTTTGGATGTTGCTATCATTCCTGATGAGCGGCGTTGTTAATTGCAGGCATATTGTTGAAATGCCTCGGCGATCAGTGAGACTATGCGGCAATAGGGACAAGGATGACAACCAGGGTCAGGACCCTCCACCTGCCCCACAGAATTGGCAACAACTGTTTTCCGAAATGGAAGCTAGACTTCACCTGAACAGAAGAAGAGCTTCGACAGTTGAGGCAACAGGCCCCACCTCAGGGCATTGGGTTGCAGGTTCAACAGGCTGTGGCACTAGTACAAGTTCAGCCTGTTATGGGGAATAGCTGGGAACCTTTGTATGAGAGGTTCACGAAGCAACATCCTCCCCCCTTCGAGGGTGGACCAAACCCACTACGGGCAGAGCAATGCAGGAATATGATTTCTTCCATCCTGGATTTTACGAGGGTGGAAGGGAATGAGAGGGTAGCTTGTGCCAGCTGCATGTTTAGAGAGGATGCCCGCATCTTGTGGGATGTGGTGACTCAGAGAAGAAATGTTGCAGCTATGTCATGGGAAGAGTTCAGAAACATTTTCAACGAGAAGTATTATCATGTCGCAGTCCGAGCAATGAAGGTTGACGAGTTTATCAACCTGACTCAGAACCGGATGACGGTTACTGAGTATGCCTTGAGATTTGACCGGTTGGCAAAGTTCGCGCCAGATTTGGTGTCAACTGATGCGACACAAAGGGATCAGTTTGTGCGGGGATTGAATGTCATGATCACTCGTAATGTGAGGATAACGTTTGATCCGGGGGCTACTACGTATGCTTAGGTAGTGGACAAGTCCCTTACAGTTGAGGGGGCCAAGGATCAGATATTGAGGGAGGGCACTACTAGGCGCGATGCTAGGAAGATGGTTCCTCCTTTTACTGGATCTAGTCAGGGTAATGGCCTCAGTGAGCAGAAGAGAAAGGCCCCAGACTCTTTCATTCCTCCTAGCTTGGATAGGAGGGCCCGAGGTGCGTTCTGTGGCCGTCAGGGTGGGGGAGACAACTGGAGGAGTTTCCCAGTGTATCATCGGAGTAGACGATGACATCAGGGAGAGTGCAGGATCAGGGCCTGCTTTATTTGTGGGATTTTCAACCATTTGAAGAAGAACTGCCATAAGCTAGGAAAGAGACGATGAAGCAGAGCGACAGTCTCGCTCCTGCCAGAGTATTCACATTGACCCAGACTGAGGCTGAGGCTAGCCCCTCGGTCGTGACAGGTCAGATTTCTAGTGTTGGTTCTTCTTTTACTGCATTGATTGATTCGGGGGCTACTCATTTATTTGTGTCTGCTAGAGTGATAGATTAACTATTTAGACCTAGTGATTTGTATGCTAGGGGATTGCATACTTTATTGCCGACTTGGGAACTGGTAGTCTCTAGGAGATGGGTTAGAGCATTGCCAGTAGAGATAGACAGTAGAGAGTTGTTTGTTGATCTGATTGAGTTAACGATGGATGACTTGGATATGATCCTAGGGATGGATTGGTTATCGAAGTACGTGGCAACGAATGACTGCAAGCGTAGGATGGTGACTTTTTAACCAGAAGGGGAGGTACCCTTTATATTTGTGGGGACAGTTAGCAGACCGCGAGTACCTATGATTTCGGCACTGAAGGCTAGAGACCTAATGCAAGAAGGTTGCATAGGATTCCTAGCATACATTGTGGATACATTTAGAGATGTGGCGGTTGGGCCGAGTGACACCAGATTGGTATGTGAGTTTCCAGATTTGTTTCCCGCAGACTTGCCAGGGTTGCCGCCACAGCGGGAGATTGAGTTTGTTATAGAGTTGGTGCCAGGGGTGGAGCCAGTATCTAGGACACCTTATAGAATGGCTCCGGCAGAGTTGAAGGAACTAAAGATTCAGTTGTAGGAGTTACTGGATTTTGGGTTCATCAGACCGAGTTTTTCGCCATGGGTTGCTCTAGTGTTATTTTTCAAGAAGAAGGATGTATCTCTTAGGATGTGTATTGACTACAGGGCGCTGAACAAGTTGACCATTAAGAATAAGTACCCATTACCTAGGATCGACGACTTGTTTGATCAGCTATAGGGGAAAACAGTAATCTCTAAGATTGACCTTCATTCAGGCTACCACCAGTTAAGGATTAAAGAAGAGGACATACCAAAGACTGCTTTCCGCACGAGGTATGGACACTATGAATTCCTAGTTATGTCCTTTGGATTAACCAACACCCTAGCAGCCATTATGGATTTGATGAATAGGGTCTTTAAGGACTATTTGGACAAGTTTGTGATTATGTTTATTGATGACATATTGGTGTACTCTCAGTGAGAGACAGAGCATAAGCAACATTTACGCTTGGTGTTACAACAGTTGAGAGAACATAGGTTATATGCTAAGTTCAGCAAGTGCAAGTTTTGGCTACCGTAAGTGACATTTCTGGGCCATATTGTCAGTAAGGAGGGGATTTTTGTTGCCCCAAGCAAGATTGAGGCAGTGAGACATTGGCCTAGACTGAGAAGTGTACCAGAAGTTAGGAGTATTCTGGGATTGGTAGGGTATTATCGGCGGTTCGTTGAAGGGTTCTTTAGGATAGCGACACCGTTGATTGAATTGACATGAAAGAAGACTAAGTATGTTTGGACAGATAGGTGTGAGAACAGTTTCAGGGAATTGAAGTGACGACTGATCACAACTCCAGTATTGAGTCTGCCGTCAGACAATATGAAGTTTATGGTTTGTTGTGATGCTTCTAGACAGGGTTTAGGATGAGTACTTGTAATGCCCCGGATTCCCTATTATGGTTAACGGCTGGATTTGTAGGCCGGGAGGGCCATAATTGTTTAATTATGCCGTTAAATGTGTTTATGCATGCTTATGAGAATTATATTATAAGATAATGTTAATTGTATGCATGTAGATGATATATATGTTGAGACCACATTATGATGTGGGTTTGTTCGAGCTTTTCGACATGAGACGATCGTAGAATATTGATTAGCGGTTTAGTCACAACAGGTTTAAGCGTCGGGACTTGGGTTGAGTCTTGGGGTGATTTTGATGGTTAGAGCGTTACCGGGAGATATAGGGTAACGAGTTGTGAATTATTGGTATTTGAGAACATTGAAAAATAGCGGGAATTGGAGAGCGTTAGTTATGATTAACGAGTTAGAAGGAAAGTACCAAATATGCCCTTGGGAGCCTTTAGAAAGTATTAATTGACCAAGGGGTAAAATGGACATTTCACCCCTAGGATAGTTATAACTCTTGATGGCTGAAGAAAGTAGTGGAAAAACAGAGTATGCAAAAGGAGTTCTCCCGTACCTTCTTTTCTTCATTTTTCTTTGTGGTTTCTGAACCAATTTTGAGGATTTAAGCTTGGGAAGCAAGCCTTGGGAGTTTGGGAGTGTGTTCCACCATTGAAGACCATCATAAGCCGAGCCTTGGGTAAGTTTCTAACCATGGTTTTCTCTGGTTTGCCCTGTTTTGGTTTTATTTTGCAGCTGAGATTACTAGGGTGAATTCATGGTTTTTTTGGGAGTTCTGGCTAGGGTTCCCATGCTTGTGATGTTTGGGGTGTGTTGGGAAGGATTTTGGGTTCATTTGGCATCAAGAATAGGATTTGGAAGCTTGGAAATCGGGTTAGAATCGAAGGAGTTGAAGAAGGTCTGTTCAGGGGAGATTGGGTCTGGAGGTAGCGCTACAGCGCCCACCTTAGGGCACTATAGCGCTCCTCAGGAGGCTTTCTGGCTCTTGGGAGGTTCTGTGTAGAGCGCTGTGGCGCTAGGGGTTGAGCGCTATAGCGCTACCCTGTTCCTTCTAAGTCCCGTTTTGAGTGTTTTTAAGGGGTTTTGACTTGGGGTTTCAATCCTTAAGGCCCGGGATCGAATCTACTCACCGTGTGGGCATGTTTCGAGGTCCCGAGGGTGGTGCTTAGGTTAAGACCCTATTATTATGGATTCTCATTAATGGAGGATATAATTGGTTGTGATTAGGTAACCGCTAAGGAACTAAAAGATCGATCGTTCTCAGGAGTCGTCTTTATCGTACTTCTCGCTCGAACCTGAGGTAAGAAAATAGTGTATGGATACAGTTGCACCCTGTGCAGGTATATGACATGCATGGTTTGACATTGAGGCATGTTGGTTGATATATGTGGACATGGATTGCATATTAAATGCTAGTGAACGCTGATTACCTGTTTGAGACACTGACTAGTCAGGGACCGACTCTAAAGTCGATGATCACGCATTGAATGGCTCTATGGCATTAATGCGGGACCGACCCTAAGGTCGAAGAACTTATAAGCGCTTGCCTGGACTACGACCAGATGACTATAGCCAAGGTATATGACCCCGGTGACCGTTCGTCACATGGCTAAGGGACGTTGTCCATAGTTTCGACTCTAGGGTCGAGAGGAAGGTTATGTTGGTGACTAATCACCATGCACCTGTCCTAATCAACTTATGAAAGAACTCCTTCTCAGCTAAGCCCTGGTGACCCTATCGTCACATGGCTAGAAGGAGCGATGCTCTTTATTGTGACTTTTAGCTATTGTCACCTACTAGTTGGACTGATAGTCCTGAGTGGTTATTACGACCGTTGTTGATATTATATCATGTCTTATTGTGTTTTCTTGTTGGGCCTTGGCTCATGGGTGCTTTGTGGTGCAGGTAAAGGAAAGGAAAAGCTTAACCAGCCCTGAGTGGAGAGCTTGGGCGATGTTGTGTACGTACAGGGCCGCTTGACCGCCACGGTCAAGGAGTTCTCAGAGGGACTAAGGGTTTACCTTATTTTTGCCGCTTAGGCCGGCGGGGATTGTAAATTTGGAACTGTAGCGACTCTTTTGTATTACGAACTACTTGTAAACATTTTGAAAGGCTCATGAGCAGTTTGTTTACTCAATGAAATGTACCCTTTCCTTTTTGCTGGTTTTTCAACTTAACCTGATATTAACACTTAGATCACGTTTTTAACCAAAGAACTCGGGTAGCGGGTCAAATTTCCGGTTCACCGTTCACCGTAACTGTTCTGGGGTAACCAGGGCATTACAACTTGGTATCAGAGCAATGCCAAGGTTAGGGTTCTTGTAGACTGGCTGGGTATGTACACACATCATCGAAGTCAAGCTCGACTCATGGTTTGGTAACTATCTAAGTGGTTACATGTATAATTTCTTAAATGTGATATATATGCTTTACCTGTGTGCATGAGATATTATGTTGAGCTTGTGCCCTGAGATATTATCTCTTCAGCAAATGTGTACTGATTAGTACTGAGATTGCTGGCGCCTGCTTATTAGTATGGTTGTTTATAAGTTATTATGTGATACATGCTGAGTGCTGAGTGCCATAAACATGTATCTGCTTGTGAATACTGAGTGACTGTGGAATGTGATAGTTGTCTGTTGTTCTTGGAGCGTGAGGCGGCAAGAGGTTTAGTTATTACTACCTGACTGGCCATATTGATTATTGTTTCAGTAAGGTATCAGTGACAGAATGAACTCAGGACAGACAGACATGTCAGCTGGCCAGAGTGATCCAGGCCAGAATAATAACAGTCAGGGTCGAGAGAATGACCAATCTCTGGTTCCACAGCCAGCACCTGCAAACTGGCAGTAGTTGTTTAATGATTTGCAGGCTACAGTGTTAAAACAAGGAGAGGAGCTTCGTCTCCTAAGACAGCAGCAAGTGCCTGTAGTTGCCAGCGTTGCAGAGGCACCTTCTGTGTCGGTGCCAGTTACTGGGCAACTGCCTGAGGTTGCAAACAGATTGGAACCTCTTTATGAGCGGTTCAGGAAGCAACAACCTCCTGCGTTTGAAGGCAATGCCGATCCTACCAAAGCTGAACAATGGATGAGCATGATTACCACTGTTCTGGATTTTATGAAGGTAGTTGGTACTGAGAGGGTGGCCTGTGCTGCCTATATGTTTCGGGAAGATGCCCGGATTTGGTGGGAAGTGGCTGGCCAGACCAAGGATGTTAATCTCCTGAGCTAGGAGGAATTTCAGATCTTGTTCAATGAAAAGTATTACAATGACGCTATTAGAGCGGTGAAGGCTGATGAATTTATGAGGCTACTTCAGGGAAGCTTATCAGTAACAGAGTATGCCTTAAGGTTTGACCGTTTGGCAAAGTTCGCCAAGGAGTTGGTACCCACTGATGGGACCAGGAGAGAGCGTTTCTTACAGGGGCTACAGCCCACGTTAGCCCGAGATGTGCGCATCACCACTGTGGCAGGAGTGACTACTTATGCACAGGTGGTGGAGAAGGCGCTTATAGCTGAAACTGCAGAGATTAAGATCTGGCGTGACAATGCAGCCAGAAGGGATTTTAGGAGGTCGGGTCCTCCATTTGTGGGTTCTGGTCGGGGTGTTGGCCCCAGTGATCAGAAGAGGAAGGTTCCTGACACCTTCCCAGTTACAAGTCCTGACAAACGGCCCCGTGGTGTTTCTGTGGGTCGTCCAGGTGGAAATGAAGCCTGGAAGTCTTATCCCGAGTGTCCTAGATGCAAGAGGCATCACTTGGGAGAGTGTAAGGCAAGGGCCTGCTTCTCTTGTGGAGCAGTGGGTCATCTCAAAAAGGATTTCCCTCAGGTAAGAAAGGAAGAGCCCAGGAAGGCAGACAGCTCGGTCCCAGCGCGAGTGTTTGCTTTGACTCAAGCAGAAGCTGAGGCTTCCCCCTCAGTTGTTACAGGTCAGCTTCTTAGTGCAGGAACTACTTATAATGTATTGATTGACTCTGGTGCTACACATTCTTTTGTTGCTAGTAGTGTTATTGATAGATTGTGTAGACCTTGTGATTTCTATGCTGTGGGGTTTGGTACTCTGTTACCCACTGGGGAATTGGTTGTATCCAGGAGATGGGTCAGATCTTTGCCAGTGATTGTGGAGGGCAGAGAGTTGTCAGTGGATCTTATAGAGTTGGTTATGACTGACTTCGATATGATACTGGGTATGGACTGGTTAGCCAAGTATGGGGCAACCATTGACTGCAGAAGGAAGATGGTCACCTTTGAGCCTGAAGGTGAGGATCCTTTTGTGTTTGTTGGTGCTGTGCATGGACCCCGTATTCCTATGATTTCTGCATTGAGGGCTAGGGATTTACTGCAAGGGGGTTGCATTGGATTCTTAGCCAGTGTGGTTGATACCACCCAGGTCGTGCCAGTGAGACCAGAGGATACTAGACTTGTATGTGAGTTTCTGGATGTGTCTCCAGAGGATTTGCCAAGGTTACCACCACACAGGGAGATTGAGTTCATTATAGAACTGGCCCCAGGGACGGAGCCAGTGTCTAGAGCACCATACAGAATGGCCCCAGCTGAGTTGAAAGAATTAAAGGTATAGTTGCAAGAGCTGTTGGACTTGGGTTTTATCAGACCTAGCTTTTCACCTTGGGGTGCGCCAGTTCTGTTTGTGAAGAAGAAAGATGGTTCTCTAAGGATGTGTATAGATTACAGAGAACTGAATAAGTTGACAATTAAGAACCGGTATCCTTTGCCAAGGATAGACGATCTGTTTGATCAATTGCAGGGTAAGACGATATTCTATAAGATCGACCTTTGTTCTGGTTATCATCAGTTGAGGGTTAAGGAGGGATACATTCCGAAGACCACTTTTCGCACTAGGTATGGGCATTATGAGTTTTTAGTTATGTCATTTGGGTTGACTAATGCCCCTGCTGCTTTCATGGATATGATGAACAGAGTGTTCAAGGATTATTTGGACCAGTTTGTGATCGTCTTTATCGATGATATTCTGGTGTATTCTCATACTAAGTCAGAGCATGAGCAACATCTGAGGTTGGTTCTACAGAGGTTGAGGGAACACAGGTTGTTTGCAAAGTTCAAGAAGTGTGAATTCTGGTTGTCTCAGGTGTCCTTTCTTGGGCATATTGTCAGTAAGGAGGGGATTAAAGTAGATCCATCGAAGATTGAAGCGGTCAGAGATTGGCCAAGGCCAAAGAATGCTTCTGAGGTTAGAAGTTTCATTGGATTGGCAGGATATTACAGGCGTTTTGTGGAAGGGTTCTCAAAGATTACTACTTCGTTGACTGAGCTGACACGCAAGGGTCAGAAGTTTGTGTGGTCAGACAAATGTGAGAACAGCTTCCAGGAGTTGAAACAGAGGTTGATTACAGCTCCGGTTCTGAGTCTTCCGACAGACCAGGAGAAGTTTGTGATATACTGCGATGCTTCTCATCAGGGTTTGGGCTGTGTTTTGATGCAATCAGAGAGAGTTATAGCTTATGCTTCTCGTCAGCTGAAGGAGTACGAGAAGAGGTATCCTACTCATGATTTAGAGTTGGCAGCGGTGGTTTTTGCTTTAAAGATATGGAGGCACTATCTCTATGGAGAGAAGTGTGAGATTTATACAGACCACAAGAGCGTGAACTATTTCTTTACCCAGAAAGACTTGAACATGAGGCAAAGACGTTGGCTAGAGTTAGTAAAAGATTATGATTGTGAGATTCTGTATCATCCAGGGAAAGCCAACGTGGTAGCTGATGCCTTAAGCCGGAAGGGTCCGGGACAGATTCACGGTATTAGGCTGAGAGCCAGAGAGTTAGCTGATGATATGACCAGAGCTGGTATAGAGTTGCTGGTGGGCCAGTTGGTCAATGTTACGCTACAGTCTCCGCTGCTAGAGAGGATTAAAGAGGGTCAGTTGGGTGATCCACAGCTGATCAAGATTAGAGAGGATGTCTTGGATGGAGCATCCAGAGACTATACAGTGTCTGATTTGGGGTTATTGAGATATAAGGGACAGATATGTGTTCCATTAGACACTGCATTGAGGCGGGAGATTCTAGATGAATCTCATACTAGACCTTACTCTTTGCATCCAGGCACCACGAAGATGTATCAGGATGTGAGATCATTGTACTGGTGGCCAAGGATGAAGAGAGATGTAGTAGAGTATGTGGCTAAGTGCTTGACTTGTCAGCAGGTCAAGGCTGAGCAACAGAGGCCGGCAGGGTTATTGCAGCCTCTGGATATCCCGGAGTGGAAGTGGGAAGACATCACAATGGATTTTGTGGTGGGCTTGCCCAGGACTGTTGGTCAGCATGATTCCATTTGGGTGATAGTGGATCGCTATACCAAGTCAGCTCACTTTCTACCAGTGAGGACTACTTATACTGTTGACCAGTATGCAGATCTCTATGTGAGAGAGATCGTGCGCCTCCATGGAGCTCCTAGGTCGATCGTGTCAGATCGGGACCCTACATTTACTTCCAAGTTCTGGAAGAGTTTACAGACAGCCATGGGTACACGACTGAAGTTCAGTACAGCTTATCATCCTCAGATAGATGGACAATCTGAGAGGACGATCCAGATATTAGAAGACATGCTGCGGGCATGTGTACTGGACTTTGGTGGATCATGGAGTAAGTATCTGCCTTTGATAGAGTTCTCCTATAATAACAGCTATCAGTCTACCATTGGTGTTGCACCTTATGAGATGTTATATGGTAGGAAGTGTATATCTCCTATTCACTGGAATGAGACAGGTGAAAGGAGATACTTAGGTCCTGAGGCAGTTCAGAGGACCAGTGAGGCTATTGACAAGATTAGAGCTCGGATGCTTACTTCTCAGAGTAGACAGAAGAGCTATGCAGATCCCAATCGCAGGAACGTGGAGTTCCAGGTAGGAGACTATGTCTTCCTTAGAGTTTCGCCATGGAAAGGGGTGAGAAGGTTTGGGAAGAAAGGCAAGCTGAGTCCCAGGTTTGTAGGTCCATTTGAGATCCTGGAGAGGATTGGTCAAGTGGCTTATAGGCTAGCTTTGCCTCCGGCGTTGTCGGCCGTGCATAATGCATTTCATGTTTCCGCTCTTCGGAGGTATGTATCTGATGAGAGTCATGTTTTGAGTTATGAGGATCTGGAACTTGAGCCAGATCTCTCCTTTGAGGAGCAGCCTGTTCAGTTACTTGATCAGAAGGATAAAGTCCTTAGGAATAAGACAATACCTTTGGTTAAGGTGTTGTGGAGGAACAGCAAGGTCGAGGAGGCGACCTGGGAGCTGGAGTCGGATATGCGTAGTCAATATCCCGAGCTGTTCAGGTAAATTTCGAGGACGAAATTTCTGTAAGGAGGGGATAGTTGTAATGCCCCGGATTCCCTATTATGGTTAACGGCTGGATTTGTAGGCCGGGAGGGCCATAATTGTTTAATTATGCCGTTAAATGTGTTTATGCATGCTTATGAGAATTATATTATAATATAATGTTAATTGTATGCATTTAGATGATATATATGTTGAGACCACATTATGATGTGGGTTTGTTCGAGCTTTTCGACATGAGACGATCGTAGAATATTGATTAGCGGTTTAGTCTCAACAGGTTTAAGTGTCGGGACTTGGGTTGAGTCTTGGGGTGATTTTGATGGTTAGAGAGTTACCGGGAGATATAGGGTAACGGGTTGTGAATTATTGGTATTTGAGAATATTGAAAATAGCGGGAATTGGAGAGCGTTAGTTATGATTAACGAGTTAGAAGGAAAGTACCAAATATGCCCTTGGGAGCCTTTAGAAAGTATTAATTGACCAAGGGGTAAAATGGACATTTCACCCCTAGGATAGTTATAACTCTTGATGGTTGAAGAAAGTAGTGGAAAAACAGAGTATGCAAAAGGAGTTCTCCCGTACCTTCTTTTCTTCATTTTTATTTGTGGTTTCTGAACCAATTTTGAGGATTTAAGCTTGGGAAGCAAGCCTTGGGAGTTTGGGAGTGTGTTCCACCATTGAAGACCATCATAAGCCGAGCCTTGGGTAAGTTTCTAACCATGGTTTTCTCTGGTTTGCCCTGTTTTGGTTTTATTTTGCAGCTGAGATTACTAGGGTGAATTCATGGTTTTTTTGGGAGTTCTGGCTAGGGTTCCCATGCTTGTGATGTTTGGGGTGTGTTGGGAAGGTTTTTGGGTTCATTTGGCATCAAGAATAGGATTTGGAAGCTTGGAAATCGGGTTAGAATCGAAGGAGTTGAAGAAGGTCTGTTCAGGGGAGATTGGGTCTGGAGGTAGCGCTACAGCGCCCACCTTAGGGCGCTATAGCGCTCCTCAGGAGGCTTTCTGGCTCTTGGGAGGTTCTGTGTAGAGCGCTGTGGCGCTAGGGGTTGAGCGCTGTAGCGCTACCCTGTTCCTTCTAAGTCCCGTTTTGAGTGTTTTTAAGGGGTTTTGACTTGGGGTTTCAATCCTTAAGGCCCGGGATCGAATCTACTCACCGTGTGGGCATGTTTCGAGGTCCCGAGGGTGGTGCTTAGGTTAAGACCCTATTATTATGGATTCTCATTAATTGAGGATATAATTGGTTGTGATTTGGTAACCGCTAAGGAACTAAAAGATCGATCGTTCTCAGGAGTCGTCTTTATCGTATTTCTCGCTCGAACCTGAGGTAAGAAAACAGTGTATGGATACAGTTGCACCCTGTGCAGGTATATGACATGCATGGTTTGACATTGAGGCATGTTGGTTGATATATGTGGACATGGATTGCATATTAAATGCTAGTGAACGCTGATTACCTGTTTGAGACACTGACTAGTCAGGGACTAACTCTAAAGTCGATGATCACGCATTGAATGGCTCTATGGCATTAATGCGGGACCGACCCTAAGGTCGAAGAACTTATAAGTGCTTGCCTGGTCTATGACCAGATGACTATAGCCAAGGTATATGACCCCGGTGACCGTTCGTCACATGGCTAAGGGACGTTGTCCATAGTTTCGACTCTAGGGTCGAGAGGAAGGTTATGTTGGTGACTAATCACCATGCACCTGTCCTAATCAACTTATGAAAGAACTCCTTCTCAGCTAAGCCCTGGTGACCCTATCGTCACATGGCTAGAAGGAGCGATGCTCTTTATTGTGACTTTTAGCTATTGTCACCTACTAGTTGGACCGATAGTCCTGAGTGGTTATTACGACCGTTGTTGATATTATATCATGTCTTATTGTGTTTTCTTGCTGGGCCTTGGCTCATGGGTGCTTTGTGGTGCAGGTAAAGGAAAGGAAAAGCTTAACCAGCCCTGAGTGGAGAGCTTAGGCGATGTTGTGTACATACAAGGCTGCTTGACCGCCACGGTCAAGGAGTTCTCAGAGGGACTAGGGGTTTACCCTATTTTTGCCGCTTAGGCTGGCGGGGATTGTAAATTTGGAACTGTAGCGACTCTTTTCTATTACAAACTACTTGTAAACATTTTGAAAGGCTCATGAGCAGTTTGTTTACTCAATGAAATGTACCCTTTCCTTTTTGCTGGTTTTTCACCTTAACCTGATATTAACACTTAGATCATGTTTTTAACCAAAGAACTCGGGTAGCGGGTCAAATTTCCGGTTCACCGTTCACCGTAACTGTTCTGGGGTAACCAGGGTGTTACAGTACTGATGCAAGCTGGAAAGGTGATAGCCTACGCATTGAGACAACTGAAGGAGTATGAGTAGAGATATCCCACTCATGATCTAGAATTGGGAGTGGTGGTATTTGCACTTAAGGTTTTGAGACATTATTTGTATGGCGAGAAGTGTGAAATATACACCGACCATAAGAGTTTGAAGTACTTCTTTACTCAGAATGATCTGAATATGCATCTAAGACGGTTGCTGGAATCGGTAAAGGATTACGATATTGATATTTGATACCATCCTGGGAAGGCCAATGTAGTGGTTGACAATTAGAGTCGGAAGGGTCCAGGACAGTTATTCAGTTCAAGGCAGATATCCGATAAGTTAGCTGAGGAGATGACTAGAGCAAGTATAGAGTTGGTGCTTGGTCGGTTAGCAAACATCACTCTTTAGTCTATGCTCCTTGGGAGGATCAAGGAGGCATAGGGGGAGGGTCCCCAGTTAAGAGGGCCCAAAGAGAGTGTCTTAGCTGGAGCGGCTAAGGACTTCTCTATTTTGGAGATGGGACTACTGAAGTACAAGGATCGGATTTGTGTTCCGATGGATTCTGATATCCGATGAGAGATCTTGAATGAATCTCATACCACTCCCTATTCTTTACATCCAGGTACAACGAAGATGTACCAAGATTTGAGAACGTGTACTGGTGGTTGGGAATGAGGAGGGATGTGGTGGATTATGTGGCCAAGTGTTTAACTTGCCAGTAGGTAAAGGCTTAAAATCAAAGGCCAGTAGGGTTATTGCAGCCACTACGGATTCCAGATGGAAATGGGAGGATATCACCATGGACTTCGTGGTTGGGTTACCGAAAACCGTGGGACAACATGATTCAGTGTGGGTGATTGTGGATAGGTATACCATGTCTGCCCACTTTTTGCCTGTTAGAACAACTTAAATTGTGGAGCATTATGCTAAGTTGTATGTGAAGGAAATCGTTCAACTTCATGGGGCTACGAGGTCGATAGTGTCCAACAGGGACCCCACCTTCACCTCCAAGTTTTGAGAGAGCCTACAGAAGGCTATGGGCATGCAGTCGCGGTTTAGTACCGCTTATCATCCTCAAATGGATGGACAGTCTGAGAGGATGATTTAGATACTGGAGGATATGTTTGGAGTTCTGTGTGCTAGATTTTTGGGGATCTTGGAGTAAGTATCTCCCTTTGATTGAGTTTTTGTTCAACAACAGTTATCAGGCGACTATCGGAGTGGCTCCGTATGAGATGTTATATGGGAGGAAGTGCATATCACCTATTCATTGGGATAAGACAAGTGAGAGAGGGTAATTAGGTCCTAAGGTTGTTCATAGGACTAACGAGGCAATTGAAAATATTAGAGCTTGAATGCTCGCCTCCCAGAGTCACCAGAAGAGTTACTCAAACTTGAGACATAGGAGCATAGAGTTTCAAGTCGATGACCACGTATTTCTCAAAGTTTCTCCCTAAGAGGAGTGAAATGGTTTGGTGTTTGGGGCAATCAGAGCCCTAGGTTTGTTGGCCCCTTTGAGATTCTGGAACGGGTTGGAGAGGTAGCTTATAGATTGGCAATGCCTCCAGCTCTATTAGGGTTTCATGACGTATTTCATGTGTCCATGCTCTGGAAGTACGTATCAGATTCTACGCACGTATTGAACTATGAGAACTTGGAGCTAGACCAGGATTTGTCATATGAGGAGAAGCCGGTTCAGATTCTCGATCGGAAGGATAAAGTCTTGTGGAGCAAGACCATCGCCTTGGTGAAAGTGTTATGGAGAAACATCAAGGTAGATGAGGCGACTTGGGAACTTGAGACAGATATGCGGGATCGGTATCCCGAGTTATTCAAGTAATTTTGATGATGAAATTTTTGTAAGGAGGGGAAAGTTGTAGCATCCCAAATCTGCTAATAAGGCTTAGGGCCCTGATTAGCGTGCCTGGAGGGCAATAATTGATTTATTATGTTAATATGTAAATTTTATGAGTATGTGATTAGAAATGCATGTTTATGTGAATTAAATATGGATGTGGGCCCCTTTTGGCTGTTAGGGGCATGTTTGTAATTTTAGCCCGTTGAGGGCATAAATGCGATACTTGTGTATATTGTGATTGATACCATGTACGAGTGGTGATGTATTTGTGATGCACGATCCAAGACAATCCTAGGGAGCGGTTTAGCTAGAAAGTCACAACGAGGTCAAATGCCCGGCTCGGGAGGAGCCTGGGGGTATTTTGGGTATATAATATTTGTTCGAGAATTATTGAGTAATGGGTAGTAGTTTGGAAATCATTTGAACATGTTGGGATTAAATGGTGATTTATAGGAATACTCGGGAACTTAACGAGATTTGGTAAATGACTAATTGTCCTTGGATTACTTAAGGGTTGAGGATAAGTGTAAGGGGCAAATTGGTCATTTGGCAGGGGTATTACTTAGTTTTGAGAAGCCTTGGGAAACCATTTGAACAAAATAGAAGACTCTCTCTTCATCTCATGGTTTCTTCCTCTATCTTTAGATGCTTGAAGGCTGAGAGAATTGTAAGGGATTTAAGCTAGGAATTCAGAAATTCAAGGCTAGAACTTGGGAGGCTAGAAGCTTGCAACTCAGGAGATTAGTTAAGAGGCTTAGTTCAGTTCAAAGGTAAGCTTTTAAAACTGTTGATCAAATTAAATTCTACTGGTTTTGTTGCTAGAAATTAGGCTTGCATGGATTTGGTTTCCAAGATAGGTCTTGGAGGTTTGATGGGTGTAAGAATTCGTTAATGAGTTTATTAGGATGTTTAGGCTATATGAATGTGAATTTTGGCCTTAATTCTGAGGTTGGTTGATGTTTGGGGTGTGAAATATAGGTTTAAGCTCGGGGAAAAACTTTAGAAAAAGGCTGGTTTTTGGATTTGGAGGTTTGAGCCGCGACCCGTATGTGCTTGAAGGCCTGGGGAGGCTTCTATTCTTGATGCACGCCGCGGCCCAAGGAAGGGCATGTCGCGGCCCGTGTCTCCTAACAGGGAGGCATTTTGCCTCTGTTTTGGGGCATGTCGTGGCCCTTAAGGGGCAAGGCCGCGACCCTAATAAAAAGGAGTGGCTGTTTGGAGGGTTTTTGCTCGGGAACCCAAAAGTTAAGGCTCGGGATGGACTTTATCACCCGGATTGATAGAATCAAAGGTCATGGAGACTAGAATTATATCCCAAAGTTATTTAATGGATTAGATCTTGATGGATGGCTTTTGTTGATGTGTTGTGACTAGTTTTTCAGCGAGGCTCGGGTTAGAGGACTGCGCTCGGGATTTCGGTGCTTAGGAATCTTAGGACACAAGTAAGAAAACTATTGTACCCGTAGAGCAGGGCGTGGCCCTATAGTTTGTAGTGCAAGGCACGACCCTATGTGATTGAATTGCAGGGCGTAGGTCCAATGCTTATGTTTTGTATTTGTTTAAGTATTTGTTGATTATATGTTATGTGTTGCATATTTGCGAATGAACGGTGAAGGCCGAGAACGGCGAAGGCCAAGAACGGTAGGAAGTTGAGTACGGAAAGGGACTAGGAACAACGAAGGTCAGGAGCGGTGTTGAGCACACGGAGTGCAAGACGTTAGGGTGAGACCCTTCTCGAATGCTAGTTACATCCTCATAGTGAAGACCACAAAACCAGGGCCTACTAAAGCGCCTGGCATGGCCGCTATGTGTTTCGCCTATTGGCAGTTTTGAATTATATACAAGTTGATTGTTTGTGTTGTGTTTTCTTGCTTGGATTCGGCTCACGGCTGCTCTATGGTACAGGTAACGAAAAAGAAAAGGTCAACCAACCATGAGTACGGAGAGCATGGAGCGACGCGTACATGTTCAGCCTACCTGACTGCCACAGCCAGGGGTATTTTGGGGAAATTTTATGTATTAACCTGAATTTTGTTGCCTTGTCGACCTTAAATGTATTTTGAGTTGTAAATATTTTCTAAACAGTATTTTGGGATCCCAACTGTAAAACTTTCTGGGATTTTAATGAATATCATATGTTTTATAATAAATGACTAGTAACATATTTTAACACACTTTAGCTACACTTTTAACCTAAAACCAAGATTAGCGAATGATTAGCACGTTTTAAACTCACTTAGTAACGAATCTAAGGAAGTAGGGTGTTACAAAGTTAAGGTTGTAAAGACATGAATTTTTTATCCTGGTTCAGGCGTAAAAGAGAATGTTAGCAAATTCGATGGGTTAGCAAAGTTTGCTTTTGATATGGAGCCCACGGATGTGGCTCAGAAGGAGCGATTTGTCCAGGGATTGAATTTCGGAATAGCGTAGGGCATTAGAATCATCCTAGTACATGAGATCTCTACCTATGCTCAAGTGGTAGGGTGGGTTGTTGTTGTTGAAGGCTTAGGAAATGGGTTATTGAGGGAGACTACCAGTGAGCACGAACCTCAGGCAGTGATATCTCTTTTTATTGGATCTAACAGGGGCAGAGGCCCTAGTGTTCAGATTAGAAAAGTTATCAACATATTCAGTACCTCTAGGCTATAAAAGGGGCTCTGAAATGCCCAGATTGGCCATCTGGGTTAGGATGATGATTGGAAACTCTACCCGGAATGCGCTCGGTGCAGGAGGTACCATCTGGGAGAATTCTAAGCAAAGGAATGTTTCTTATATGGGATGGTTGGGCACCTCAGAAGGGATTGCCTTAGTGTTTGCTCTGACACCGTCAAATGCTGAGGCTAAGGCTAGTCCCTCAATAGTGACAGGTAACCTTCCTAGTTCTGATTCTTATATTGTGTTGATTGGTTATGGTGCCATGTTCTCTTTGTTTTGTTGCATCTAGTAGAAGAACCGAATTAGTATGTAGATTACATGGTTATGTTGGGATTAGAATTTGGAACCCTACTTGTAACTTTTAAGAGATGGGTTAGATTATTATTTAAAAAGATTCATTAGTTGGCTTGATAGAGTTTGTTATGAATGAATTTGATATGATCTTGGTTATGGATTGGCTAGCCAAGTATGGGCCAATGATAGATTGCAAGAAAAAGATGGTATCTCTTGAGCTTGAGGGTGAGAAACCCTTTGTATTTGTTGGAACTGTGCATGGACCCTATATACCTATGATAGTTGTACTTAGAGCTAGAGACATATTCCAGGTTGGATGCATATGATTCTTAGATAGTGTGGTGGATACCACTCAAGTCGTGCCAGTGGGACTAGGATAGACTAGAGTTTCTGGATGTGTTTTCAGAGGATCTGCAAGGGTTATCTCTACACAAGGAGATAGAGTTGTGATTAAGTCGGTGCCAGGGACGGAACCAGTCTCTAGGGCACCGTATTGAATGTCTCCAGCAAAGATGAAGGAACTAAAGGTGCAGTTACAGGGTAAGACGGTATTCTCCAAGATAGATCTTTGATCTGGTTATCACTAGTTGGGGATCAGGGAGGGGGATATACTAAAGACTGCTTTTGTACTAGATATGGGTATTATGAGTTCTTAATTATGTCATTTGGATTGAATAATGCCCCGACAACACTTATGGATTTGATGAACAGGGTGTTCAAAGATTATCTAAATTTGTTTGTGTTTGTCTTTATCGACAATATTTTGATATACTCTCAGTCAGAGATTGGCAAAGGCCAAGGAGCACCTTAGAGATAAGGAGTTTCCTTGGATTGGCATGGTATTACATGCGTTTGGAGGAAGGGTTCTCAAGGATTGCTTCCTGGTAAGTGTGAGAACAACCTTCAGGAACTGAGGCAGTGATTGATTATAGCTCCACTTAAGGCTCTTCCTACAGATCAGAACAAGGTTATGGTTTATCGTGACACCTCGAGATAGGGTTTAGGAATTGTCTTTATGTAGATAGGAAAGGCGATTGCCTATGCATCATGTTAGATGAGGGATATGACCAGAGTTGGAATAGAGTTATTGGTGGGCCAGTTCTCCATCATTACGCTTCAGTCTACTCTTTTTGAGAGAATCAAGGAGAAATAGGAGAGTGACCCACAGTTGGGAAAGATTAGAGGGGATGTTCTAACTGGAATAGCTAAGGACTATATAGTGTCAGGCATTGGTATATTGAGGTATAAGGATTAGATTTGTGTTTTGATGGACAATGAGATTAAATGGGAGATTTTTGATGGATCTCATACTACCCCTTACTCTCTACATCCAGGCACCATGAAGATGTACCAGGATCTGAAAGCTTTATATTGGTGGCCTTTGATGAAGAAGGACGTGATTGAGTACGTGGTCAATTGCCTAACCTGTTAGCAGGTCAAGGCATAGTATCAAAAACTAGTAAGGATATTACAGGTTTTGGGTATTCCAGAGTGGAAGCGCGAGGACATCATGATGGATTTCATGGTGGGGTAGGCCAGGATAGTGGGCTAGCATGATTCAGTCTAGCTCATTAAGGACCGGTATACGAAGTTAGCTCACTTTTTACCAATGACAACGAACAATACAGTTGACCAGTATGCAGATCTCTATGCTAGAGAGATAGTACACCTTCATGGGACTCGAAGGTTGATCCTGTTTGATAGGGACCCTATCCTTACTTCCAAGTTTTGGGGATGGTTACAGAAGGCTATGAGTACACAACTGATGTTTAGTTTAGCTTCTCATTCTCAGATTGATGGTAAATCAGAGAGGACTATTAAGATGTTGTAGGACATGATGAGAGCATGTGGATTGGACTTTGAAGGGTCTTGGAATGAATATTTGCCTCTAGTAGAATTTTCGTAGAATGACAACTACCAGTTGACTATTGGAGTGGCACCTTATATGATGTTGTATGGTAGGTAGTGTAGATCGCCCATTCATTGGGATGAGATGGGTGAGAGGAAATATTTGGGTCCTGAGGTAGTTCAGAGGACCAATGAGGTGATTGAAAAGATTAGAGCTAGGATGCTCGCTTCTCAGAGTAGACAAAAAATTTATGCTAATCCGAAATGCAGGAACGTGCAGTTCCAAGTGGGAGACTATGTCTTAGAATTTCACCATGGAATTGGGTAAAGAATTTTGGGAAAAAGGGAAAGTTAAGCCCTAGATGTGTAGGACCGTTCGAGATGCTGGAGAGGATCGGTCAGGTGGCCTATAGATTGGCCTTACCTTTGGCACTGTTGGCAATACATAATGTATTTCATATTTTGACACTTTGGAAGTATGTGTCAAATGTGACTCATGTATTGAGTTACAAGGATCTGGAATTGGAGGCAGAGCTATCCTATGAGGAGCAGCCAGTTCAGATTTTAGACAGAAAGGACAAGGTCTTGAGGAACAAGACTATACCTTTGGTTAAGGTATTATAAAGGAACAACAAGGTCGAGGAAGCTACCTAAGAGCTAGAGTAAGATATACGGGATTAGTATCTTGAGCTATTTAGGAAAAATTTCGAGGACAAAATTCCTGTAAGGAGGGGATAGTTGTAACATCCCAAATTACCTAATAAGACATAGGGTTTTGATTAGGGGGCTAGGATGGAAAATTATGTGTTTACGTGATAAATATGTGTATCATTATATGATTATATGAGTTATATTATGACATGACTTGATATGCATGTTTAGGTGTATTAAATATGCATGTGGGCCCGTTTTTTATTAAAAGGGCAATTTTTGTAATTTGGCATATAGATGATAAATGTGTGAGACCACATTATTATGTGGATATATTTGGGTTACTCGGCATGAGGCAATCCTAGGGAGCAAGTTAGCAAGAAAGTCACAACGGGACCAATACTTGACTCGGGGTGACTCAAGGGGTAATTTTGATATTTAGTACATTACCGAGATATTGGGTAATGGGAATAAATATTTGAGAATATATTTGGAGTTAGTGTGATCAGGAGGGAATTTTGGGGATTTTGACCATTTTTTCCTCGGGGAAGTTTTTGGGCACCCCAAGCTTTGGGATTTACTTAAGGTTAATTAAACTTGAAGTAACCTCTCATAACAATATAACTTTAGAAAACTCTCTCGTTCTCTCTCACGTTCGCTCATTTCAGCTCATTAGCATTTTCGAAGGAAACTCGAGTTCTAGTGCTTGTATTCAAGCAAGGTTAGAGTCCTAATGATTCTAGGGAAGATTAGAAGCTTGAAAGCCAGTGCATTTAGTTGGAAAACAATGTAATAAGAGGTAATTTCAGCTTTGAATTTCTAAGTTTCAGTTCGCTTAAGTTTCTTGAGTTTTGATTTGGATTTTATGGCTTGGTGAGTTTTTGATCCATTCGAATGTTAGGTTTTGTTACCTGGGACATTCTAGGGATGTTGTGTGATTGAATTTTTGGTTTGGTACGGTTTGGGGTCAATTTTGGCAGGATTTGGTTATGAGAAATCTGGGTTAGCAAGGTCGCACCACGGCCCTGTTCTTGGGGTGTCGCGACACTCAGGAACCAAAAAGTCTAGGCAATTTCGCAGAAGCAGGGTTGCGCCGCACCTCATGTTAGGCTGCCAGCAGCCTGTGTCTAGTAAAATGGAAGAACCTCTCAGACTTAGAGCATGCAACGACTCAAATGTTTGGGGTTGCGGCGCTTAAGGGATTTTTGGGCCTTGGGGAGGTTTTGAGTGCAGGAGTTCAAACCTAAGCTCTCGGGATCGATCCTACTACCCGGTATAGTAGAGTTCGATGTCCCGAAGGCTAGGACTCAGTTCGGAAGCCTTTATTCGCTCATTATTGACGGGATTCTATATTATGGTTGTGACTAGGTTATCTCTAGGGGCTCAGAACTAGGATCGTGCTCGAGTGTCATTCATTCTTAACCCGTGCAAGGACTAAAGGTAAGAAAACTGCACCCAATACAAGATGTACGTGATTACGGCTTGGCCTGAATGTGGAATATAGATTTGATTAGAGCTTGGGCCTCTGAGAATGTGCATGATTATGACTGTGCTTGTGATCGTTGATTAAGCATGTTGAATGCTCTGTATCTGGATATTTGATATATGATATATGCTTGTCTGCATTATCTGATTGAAAAAGGCTTGACTTATGAGTCAAGGATGGCAATAGTCCTGAGTGCTGGTCGAAAATCATTGACTCATAAGTCAAGGGCGGCAATAGTGTGCTGATCGCTGGTCGATATGATTAAGCCTAACCAATAGCGCATCATACGCTTGTCTGACCTAGTGGTCGTGAAAAACTCAGCGCCAGGTACGCTGGGCCAGCTCCAAGGCCCATATAGAGGATAGCTTAATGGGCCTCGGGGTGACTTGTTAATCCCATATCCTAGGGTTGGGCACCGGACTTGACTTATAAGTGAAGAACGATATTAACACGCTAGGTGCTGGTCGAAAGCATTGACTTATAGGTCAACGACGAAAATGGTGCGCTGAGCGCTAGTCGATATGGTTATTACCAGTAGAGGATCAAGGAAAGAGACATTTCAAGAATTACTTCTTGCACCAAGTATGGGAGTCGTAGATTTTCAGTGTAGGCTTTTGAATTGACCAATGCTCTAGCGCCCTGCGTGGATCTAACAAAATAGAGAGTTCGAGGGTGATTTGGACAATTCATATTTTTTATTTATCAATAATGCTTTTGCCTACATCTAGTCAAAAGCGGAACACGAGCGACATATCCATTGATATTACAAAGACAAAGGAAGCATGGATTATAGGTAAGGTTTCGGGAGGGAAGAGTTCAGATTTCTTTTAGTCACAGTTAGTGTTGTACCTTGATTTCAACATGAATCCTTCACTCAGCTCGAGTACAGCTGGAAAATAATTATACGGAAAAATAACCAAGGAAGATGCCCCTTCATTATCCATGAAGGTAGCTTGGTTTGCACAGTGGTCATATGAGCTAGGAATCCGGAGGTGATGAAGCGCGAGCTCATGAAATTCAAACATCTATCGAAGTACAAGCTCAGAGAGATATCCAACTCATGGTAACTTAAATATATTGCATACCCACGGATGCCCAAAGACACGGGTACATTTATAAGGTTATTTATGACCATGCTATCATATTTAATGTCCCAGATATTAGGAGAACATTTACTTTATGATCAAATCATATCCCATTATAAATGGGAACTATATGTGTTTAAATGTAATAAATATTTAAATCCATGATTGACTCATGCGGTTACCCGAACCTGTCCATTGAATTTCTCTATATATACTAGGAATATTAGACTCGTGGACTAGGTGGATTTTGACCACTGAACCACGTAAAAGATTTGTGCTCTTGTGAATTCATTTCATCTTTCATTACATTTTATTACTAAGCACTAATCAACTTTATTATTTCTTAATACACTGTTGGTGAAAAATTGCATCAACAGCTTGGTGCTTTCATTGAGAGGGAAATTAGTGCTTTCATCAAAATCCTAATCAAATCTCATCATGGTGCTCACTCGCTCAATGCACGACAATGAGATAGAATAGCCTGGTGGGCAGGAGGACCATCATACTGATGTTTCAAACGAGCATGGCCCTGAAGTCTAGCAACATCCAGGAAAGCAACTGGCAGGTCACGGCGATGCTGGGAGTTCGGCATCATTGCCACCGTATCCAAACCCAGACTACTTAACTGCACTTGAGTTGGAAAATATGCAGTTAAGAAGCCATCTTGCTAAGGAAAACACGCAAATTGAGGAGGTTTTGACTCGGTTACCCCCTCTTGCGACAGACGTTAATGTCGGAAAGAGGCAAAGTGGGTCTCATAAGTCCCACAGGAATAACCGATCTAAACCAAGTCGGTCAGTCAAAACTGCCACCCCAAGTTCTATCTCTACATTGCGAGATCGCCAAAATGCTCAACCAGTGGTCCTCATAGGGGTCATTAGCATGTCAGTCGATCGGTTAGAACCACGACCCCAATTTCGGTGCCTCCTTCACAAGCGCCTAGGAATGCCCATGGCAACCCATGAGAAAGGGCTGGGGCAGGCTCATGGAGACAGAATGTTCTAACAAACCCTCCTGCATCACAATCGGATCATCAGGCGCAGAGAGCTAGAAATAATGTGGCAAAACAAAGGCGGGCTAATTTAGTTCGCCCTGATGCGACAAGGATTGCCTCAGTAGTAAGGCATCCCCCATTGCCTATTATACATCAAACACCGCCTTGGCCTACACGGGACATTCCTGCTTATGGAGACAGTAGGAGAAATCCTCTTCTGTCTGTCCATACCTATGTCCCACAGACACGTGTTGAGAATCCAGATCCTCGGCCTCAACCGCGTGTTGTAAGATTCGCAAATGGAAGTTATTGGACTGAAAGTCATCGAAGTGGTAGGTCCAAGGGCGATATGAGAAATCATCTAAGTTTGGAACAAAGCCCTCGATACGATTCACAACATGATCTGCGTGATCACTTGAATTCGCATAGAAGAAATTTAGCTCAAGATGAGGCTATTAGTTATACTCGTCAGGAGGGAGGTCCTTCCATAGTACGTGATAATTGGAATGCCTCACCAAACCAAGCTCGAGCTTGGAGGGACAATAACCCATCAAATGCGTACGATAGGGTGGGAGCTGTTAAAATACCCCCAAATAACCAAGTGACTAGAGACCAAACCCTCGAGAGGCTAGCTCTGATGGAGGATCAAATGAAGAAGCTTTTATCTAGAAAAGATAAAGACGATTGTGACTCAGAAGATGAGCTCGAGCCTTTCGCTTCAAATATTGCAGTGACCACATATCCGATGGGTTTCAGAATGCCACACTTGTCAAAGTTTGATGGATATGGGGATCTGTCTGATCACCTTGGGATATTTAACACCATGATGATGGCCCACAACATCGGGCTGGATCTTAGGTGCATTTTATTCCTCTCAACTTTGATTGGGCCAGCCAGGCAGTGGTTTAAACAGTGCAAGAGGCATTCTATAAGCTCGTGGAAGAAGTTTTCTTCTGATTTCAAGAAAGCATTCTGGGCTTCATAGACAGCTCAGGTTAAGGCGGATTCATTAGGCAATGCAAAATAGCAACCTGGCGAAACATTGAAGGCATATCTATGTAGGTTTGCCAATGTCTCTGTCGAGCTAGAGATACTGATGACAGCTCCAAGCTCATGGAAATGAGGATGGGAATCGTTGTTGGAGGCGATCTATGGCAAGAATTACAGAGAAAAGGATTTAACAGTGTGGACGAGTTCTTGGCACGATCTCAAAGATGGATTAACCTGGAAGAGCCGCGAGCTTCTGTTGTAGGAACCAGCCAAATCCCTGTCTAGCCCGTTGGAGTGGTAGCGGATGTTGCAGCTACGGCTCAAACCGTTACCAGAATAACCAAGGGGAGGAAGGGAAATGGTGAGGGTGACTAGAGCAGAACAATGAAAAATAAGTCTAGGGAGAAATTCAAAATTGTTTACGCAACTTATACCGACCTCACGGATACTAGAGAGCACATCTTCCTACCCAATTTTACTTGCCTTCCATGGTAGAAGCCAGAACCGTTGAAACACCAAAGAGCGAAGAGAGATCCTTCAATGTTATGCCGATTTCACAATGATATTAGTCACAACACTGATGACTATCGACACCTGAAGGATGAGATCGAGACTCTCATCAAGGTGGGACCTTTGGCCCAATACGCCAGAAATCGGGTGGCCCCTAATTAGCCCGCTGGAAAAAAATCCTCTGTCAGCTCTTGGAGCTCCAGTAATTCAAACCAAAACTCAAGCAAATCAGGACGACCCTCCTCCGATAATTGGGGGAGATATATCCACCATTTCAAGAGGACCTCATCTAGCAGGTACGAGTAGAGGTGCCCAGAAGAGGTACATTAACGAACTGTAATCCCATAACGGAGTGGAGTTCATCTCGGAATAGTGGTTATCGAAACAACAATGATTGGAAAAACAACCATTCCTTTTTATAGAAGAGGATGCTAGCCATGTCTAGTTCCCACATAATGATCCTTTGGTCATAATGACACTAGTAGATAACGGGAGTTCTGTGAATCTACTTTTTAGGTCCACCTTGGAAAAAATGGGGTTGTGTGTAACTGAAATGAAGGCGACCTCAATGATTCTATACGGATTTTTTTGGAGAAGGGTAGGCTGCCATCGGAACGATTGAATTAGTAGTAACATTGGGGGAAGGTTCACAAGATGTCTCCAAGCTACTGGAATTCATGGTAATCGACTATCCATATGCATACAACGTGATTTTGGGTTGTCCTGCATTGATGGCATTTGAAGCCATAACTTCTATCCGCTCAAAGTTCCCTCAGTTGTGGGAATATGCACAGCCAGAGGCGATCAGCTCGCTGGCAGAGAATGCTATAGCATTTCTATGAAGGGAAAATAACAATCTAAGTAGCAAGCTATGGCAATAAGTGACAAAGGTGAGGAGTCCCAGGAAGTGGAGGTTACTTGTGGGATGGAAGAACCTCAAGAAGAAAATGATAGCGACATTGTCCCATGAGATGACATTGACCCACGAATGGGCGAGGACAGGTCAGAGCTCTAGTCCATTGAGGAGCTCAAGGAAGTAAGTATAGACCCCAAGGAAACTTCAAGAATTGTTAAGATTGGAAAAAATCTTAATGATGAAAGGAAGGAGCTGATCAATTTCTTACAAGAGAATCTGGACGTTTTCACCTAGTCACATGAAGACATGGGGGAATAAGCCCGATTGTAATCATGCACACTCTAAACATGGACAAGAACGTGCGTGCAAAATCCCAAAAACAGAGGCATTTGGGAACAGTCTGAGCTGAAGCATTTGAGGAAGAAGTATCTCGAATTCTAAAGTGCGGGTTTATTCGTGAAGCAAAATACCAGATATGGGTTGCCAATCCCATGCTGGTCCCAAAGCCAAATAGGAAATGGAGGACCTACATCGATTTCTCCGACTTGAATAAAGCTGGTCCCAAAAATTATTTTCCACTGCCAAGGATTGATTAGGTGGTAGATGCCACGGCAGGTCACGAGCTCATGTCCTTCATGGATGCGTATTCTTGATATAACCATATTGCGATGAATCCTGCGGACCAAGAGAATACTTGTTTCATGACCCCGAGTAATGTATATTGTTATAAAGTCATGCCCTTCGGGTTAAAGAATGTCGGAGCTACATATCAGAGATTAGTTAACAAAATGTTTGCTGATCAGATTGGGAGAAATATGGAAGTGTATGTCGATGAAATGCTTGTCAAATCCAAGACTGCTGATAACCATGTATCCAGTCTGAAAGAATGTTTTGAAATCTTAAGGAGGAATGACATGAGGCTGAATCCCCAGAAGTGTACTTTCGGAGTAGCATCGGGAATTTTTATGGGATTCATAGTCAATACGAGGGGGATAGAGGCGAATCCTGATAAAATCAGATCATTGTTAGAAATGCCCTCGCCCAGGATGCGTAAAGAAGTTCAAAGCCTGATTGGAAAGGTTGCAGCTTTGAATCGTTTTATTTCAAAATCCACTGACAAGTGCCGAGCCCCCAGTATTTTCTAAGCCTGTGTCTGGAGAACCTCTATTTCTTTATTTGGCTATAACAGAAAATGTAGTCAGTGCCGTGTTAGTTCAAGAAGAAGACCGTGCTCAAAAACTGGTATATTATATAAGCAAGAGACTTCTATCCACTGATAGAAAAGATGGCATTCTGTCTGATATTGGCTTCCAGGAAGCTCCGGCCATATTTCCAGTCCCATTCAATCAACGTCATGACCGACCAACCTTTAAGGCAGGTGTTGCAAAAACCAGAAACATCGGGACGTCTTTTAAAATGGACAGTTGAACTCGGTCAGTTCGAGATATTGTATGTGCCACGGACCTTCATCAAAAGTCAGGCCCTTGCTGATTTTGTGGCTGAATGCACCGGATTTCAAGACGAGATTTTGAAGGAACTAGTGCAGGAGTTGTAGAAAATATTTGTAGATGGATCATTGAATGAGAACAGATCAGGAGATGGGATCATACTAATCTCCCCAGAAGGGCATCGATTCCATACAACTCTAAGATTCAGATTCAAAGCATCTAACAACGAAGCCGAATATGAGGCCTTACTAGCTGGACTGAGAGTGGCGAAGGAGCTCAAAGCGAAGGCAGTCCAGTGCTATAGTGATTCTCAGCTCGTGGTTAATCAGGTGTTGGGAGAGTATCAAGCTCCAGGTACCAAGATGGCAGCTTACCGAGCTAAGGTGATGGGGGAGCTATCCAAATTTAAGTACAATACTGTTGAACAGATACCTCGCGGGCAGAATTCTAATTCTAACGCTTTGGCAAGGCTTTCCACCACCAAAGAAGCTGAGACCTTGAATGTAGTACCCGTAGTGTTCTTGGAGAATCCGAGCGTAACAGAAAAAACAGAAGAGGTCAAGATGATTGACACAAGATCGACCTGGATGACCCCCATAATGGAATACCTCACAACAGGAAGGCTACCTGAGGATAGAAAGGATGCAAGAAAAATACTATATCAAGCTCTGAGGTATGTGATAGTGGATGGGACATTGTACCGACGTGGTCATTCATTGCCTCTCCTACAATGTGTTCTGTCTGAGGAAGCTAAAACCATTTTGGAAGAAGTGCATGAATGATTTTTTGGAGATCATGCATTGGGCAAAACCTAGCACTGAAAATACTGAGGCAAGGCTATTTTTGGCCCACTTTAACTAAAGATTCCATCTCATATGTTCATAAATGCGACAAATGCCAGCGCTTCGCCATAATTGCCTGAGCTGCTCCAGTCGAGCTAACAATGATCTCATCCCCGTGGCCATTTGCGATATGGGGAATCGACCTAATAGGGTCCCTACCTATGGGCAAGGGAGGATTTCGTTACGCAGTGGTGGCAATCAACTATTTCACAAAGTAGGTAGAAGTCGAGCCTTTGGCAACCACCACTTGAAAGACAGTCCTGGATTTTGTGGTGAAGCGTATTGTATGTTGATTTGGGCTTCCTAAAAATATCGTGTCAAACAATGGGACACAGTTCGACAGTGATCTTTTCACTGGCTTTTGTGAAAAATACGACGTTATTAAGAGTTCTCCTTAGTAGCGTATCCACAGGCCAATGGATAGGTCGAGGCTGTGAATAAAACCCTAAAGGTAAGCCTTAAGAAGTGGTTAGATGAGGCTAAAGGATTATGGCCCAAATAGCTTTTGCAAGTACATTGGGCATACCGAACTTCTCACAGGACCTCCACGGGACATACTCCTTTCTCCTTAACTTTTGGAAGCGAGGTCGTCCTTCTAGTCGATGCCATGGTAACTACTCACAGTCAAAGGACATTTAGACAGGAATGAAATGATGAATTACTTAATGCATCTCTCAACCTAATTGATCAGAAACAAGAGGAATTGTAGTTACAGCTCACCCATTATCAACAAAAAATCACTCATTACTTTAATTCTAAAGTCAAGAGGCGTAGTTTCGGATTGGGCGACCTGGTTCTCCAAAGGGTCTTTCTGGCGAATAAGGATCCCAAGGACAGTGTCTTATGCCCAATTTGGAAGGGACCATATCATATTGTGGAGGATCTGTGTGAAGGAACCTTCAAGATAGCTCGGCTGAATGGGGAGATAGTCCCAAGGACCTGGAACGCCATGCATTTAAAAAAGTATTATCAGTAGCACCATCATCCATATAAGGCTTAGTTATAAAAGTCGTTTGATTAAATAATAGATGGATTATTAAATAATTTTTCTTGTAACAATGGCATAGAGTATCCTCTTTGATACAATCTTCCTTCCAAGATGGTATATCTTGGAATCTTATATAACAATTTATTAGCCTCATTCTAGTCTTTAAGGAGACTCCAAATTTCGATGTAATCGATTATAAGTGTCATCCATGTTGGTTGCGAATCAATCATGTCGACTTCTCTTGTTTCTTTCTCGAAGATACTTGGTTGTGGCAATAACTCTACCGGGACCACATGGAGTGTGTCGACTTCCCTAGTGGTTGCGAGTCGAACTGGAGCATTAGCATTCTAGCTTTTCTCCCTCGGAACTTGTTCGATTATAAAGTATTCGTACTTTGCAATGTTGTTTTTACTTTTTCTAGGTACGCTACCATTTTTTCCCTCGAGCTTGGTATTTATCACGCACCGAGTTGACCACAAGTTGGCAGTCACTATAGAAGTGTATGGCCTTTGGCTTTTTATTCACAAACCACTCTGAGCCCCATTAGTAGTGATTCGTATTCTACCTTGTTGTTGGATTCATCAAATCCAAATTTCAACACGTGATGATATATATGTCCCTAGGCGATTATCAATATGATCCCTATCCCTGATCCATCTTCATTTGAGGACCCATCAATGTAATGTTTCAACAGCTCTCGAGCTGGGGTTATTACTACTTCATTGGATAGGCCAGTGCATTTGACTATAAATTCGGCTAGTGCTTGGCCCTTTATGATCATTCTCGGGTGATACACGATCTCGAATTGTCCGAGTTCCATTGCCCACTTTAAGAATCGACCTGACGCTTCAGGTTTTGCCAATATCTGCCTCAAGGGTTAGCCCGTGAGCACATGTATAAGGTGTGCTTGGAAGTAGGGTTGAAGCTTCTGTGTTGCATGTATTAAACACAACACAAGCTTTTCCATTAGAGGGTACCTTGATTCAGCTCCTAAGAGCCTTTTATTGATGCAATATACCGGTCTATGTACTTTTTTGTCCACCCAAAATAACGTAGCACGAATTGCATGCACGGTTGTGGCAAGGTATAAGTACAGTATTTCTCCAAAAATAGGATTAAACAAAATTGGTGGTTCTTCGACGTGTTTTTTGAGTGCATGAAAGGCTTGCTCGCACTCGTGTCTCTACTTGAATTTTTCCCCCTCTCAAAAGATTAAAGAATGGCAGGCATTTATCAATCAACTTCAAGACAACCTATTTAAGGTTGCCATTTGTCTTGTTAAACTCTTGACATCCTTATACTTTTCGAGGTGAAAGAATTTCTATTACAGCCTTGATTTTTTCAGGATTTTCCTCGATTCCTCGAGCATTCACTATAAATCTGACAAACTTTCTCGAAGACACCCCAAAGGAGCACTTTTGTGGGTTTAGCCTAATGTTGTATTTTCAGAGTATAGTAAAACACTCTTTAAGGTCAAAGACATGGTTATTAGTGTGTTTGGCTTTTACTAACATATCAACCACACACACTTCCTTGTTGTTTCCAATTTTCTCAAGGAACATGCGTTTCACCAATCTCTGGTATGTTTCTCCAACATTTTTAAGCCAAAATGGCATCACTTTGTAACAATGCAATCCTTTGTCCATTAAGAAGCTCATGTATTCTTGGTCAGGGGCATGCATTGCTATTTGTTTATGTCCATAATAAGCATCCATGAATGACATGACATCATTCCCGAGGTTGTATTGAGGCAGTGGGAGACAATCATTCGAACATGCTTTACTTATGTTTGAATAGTCGATGCAAGTTCGCCACTTCCCACTTGGCATGGGAACTAACACCAGATTGGCTATCCAGTATGGATAGTAAGCTTCTCTTATGAAGCAGTTCAATTTTAACCTATCCACTACTTCCTTCAAGGCTTGCCTCCTTTCATCATCAAGAGGCCTCATTTTTGGTTGTTTTGGAGAGAAATGTGTATCTATGTTCAAAGTGTAGCTTATTAAGTTGGGACTAATCCCAATCATATATTCTTGGGACCAAGCGAAGACATCTTGCTTTTCCCTCCCGAAGTATATTAATTGCTATTTCACCTCCTTAGAACAATTCTTTCCAATTTTCAACACTTTGGTCCGAGTTTAGCTTGGTCTTTGCTTATTATGGGATCAATTTCATCTTCGACCCCAATCACAACCAATTTTTGGGCACTAAATTGACCCTTTCCTTTCCTAGAGATGATATAACACTCCTGAGCTGCTAACTGGTCTCCTTCTAGTGTCCCGGTACCAATTGGTGTTGGGGATTTGAGTGTCAAGTGCCTTACATATGTTGCTGCCCCAAGCCCAATCAGGGCTGGTCTCCCAAGCAGGACATTGTAAGATGATGGTGTATCCACCACTATGAACTCGAACATTTTTGTAATCGAGACAGGGTATTCGTCCAAAGTTACAGGGAGCTCGATAGCTCATGATTTGGCTATCCCTTCTCCTAAAATTTTGTAAAGATTAGTTGTGTGTGCTTTTAAATCTCGGAATAATAGACCCATTTTTTCCTGTGTCGCTTTATATAGGATATTGATCAAGCTTCTGTTATCAATCAGCACTCGGTGGACCCTCTTATTTGCAAGGTAGATTGTTATGGCTACTGGGTCATTGTGGGGAAACTAAACGTGAGAGACATCTTCCTCCATAAAAGTTATTGGCTGGGATTCAACCCATTATTGTTAAGAAGCTTGAGGCTCTAGAACATAGGGTGATCCATCTTTGGTCTTTATTTCTTGTACGTATCTTTTATGGGAATTCCTGCTCGTTCCAGCAATGTGGGGCCCTCTGGAGATGGTTACTACATCCTCTCCATCAATCAAAGGTGGTCGATTAACTACTCGAGCACAAGGAGTTGTAGTCTAAGGTAGTGGTGCAGGTTGGGCTGGTGCCACTCTTTGGTTTCGTGGAGCATGCCCTTGATTATTATTTCTGATTCGGACATATTTCCTAAGATAGCCTCATGAGATCAAACCCTTAATATCATCTTTCAATTTCCGACACTCTTTAGTAATGTGACTGATGTCCCAATGGAATAGGCAATACTTATTTTGATCTTGTTTAGTGCGTTGGTTGTGTATTGGGTCAGGTCGTCGAAACAGGACCTGATTTTCATTTGCCACATATATGTTTGCCAAAGTCTCTGTTAGCTCGATGTATACGGTATAGATGGAGATATATTTATATCCCATTTTCTTCTTATTCCCTTTAGAAGAAGTATATCCAAAACGTTGTGTAATAGCTATTATTATTGAGCTTGTAGCATAGTTAATGTTTGTCGTTGTAGTTACTGGGGCCAGAGGCGCTAACTATAGTGCCGACCTAGCCTCTTCTACATTGATATACCTTTGAGCTCAAAGAGTGAATTCCTCTATCGTACGCACCGGTTTTCGCTGCAAGTCATCCCAAGGAGGGCTCGCGAGAAAGATTCTAGATCGAATAGCCACTAGATGGCTGCTATCATCAACGTCTCGGGCTCGCACTGCCTCAATATTTATTCTCTTGAGGTATATTTTGAGTGATTCTCCTCCCTGCTGCTTAATGTTTGCCATGGAGGATGCTTCGGGCTTGATGAGATAGAATGCCTACGGAATTTATCGAACAACCTCTTCGCAACTCCTGACCACGTAGTTGGGAAAAACATGCATCGAAGCTTGAGACAAACATTACTGGCCCTCATTATTGTGTTGAATGTACTTAAGTGGCTGCGAGGGTCAGTAATCGCATCGTACGATGCCACATGGGATATCTTAAAACCACTCGGGAAAGGTGTGCTTGAGATATAAGTCTAAACTACTCCTCGAGTCTGTTAATTTTTTCCTGATTCGAATCTATCAAGGGCGGAGCCTGCACTTCTGGGAGCTGGTTATTTTTTAAAGGAACTCCAGCTCTTTGTTGTAGTATCGAGTTATAATTATTCCCATAAACAGATTGGAATGACTCACTCTAGGAATTTAAGTGTTCTTTTAGGTTCGGGTTTGGCTGGTTGTATTGCCCTCGGTTCTAATTCAGGTGCTCTCGAAGATCAAGACCAACATTGGGATAATTCTCATACTATCAAGTCTGGATATTGTACACACTTATCAAACAACTAATATCTTGGTTGTCTTCAAGGAAACTAACCGTCCTTTGCTAGTGTTGGGAGCTCATTCCCGTGGCTCAGGAGCTCGACAAGTGACTTTCCGAAGGTTGGGGTTGCCTCGACTGTTTTGTCCCTTGCTTTGCTCCCACCGTGACCTTATGGTTCTTCCTCTGTCCAAACCCGGTCTGGGGATTTCTGTCTCGACTAGCACTTCTGATCGTGAAAATATATATATAGGCAAGTGCACACAATCGATTTAAGTAATATATTATAAGTAGAGTATTGTTCCCACGAAGTCTGTTTTCAATTTACCAACAATTGTTTTTTTTAATCTATATTTGGAAATCAAAATTTAGATTTTTAATTTAATTTTAAAATTGAATTTAACTTTGAACAAAAACAACTAATTAAAATTTTTAAAATCACTATTAAAAAAACCAAGTGTTAATTTCATCAACCTTTTATTCTACTAATTTTATTAATCAATTCTATATTTCTTTCTTCCTATTCTAATAGCAGGTTGACCTAAATCAATTTCTATTCTTTTTCAACATATAACATCTCAACCTACATGCACGTTTTCTACATCTCTGTGATAAACTTAAACACATAGGAGACATTAAGCATGGAAACCTAATTACTACACAAGTCATGTAGGTTCTTTCGTCCAAAATGCAACCTATGTCTATATAATGATAGCATATTCAATTCTCATCTTTTGAATTTTGATTCAAAATAATAAAATCAAGCAAATATTGATCAAGTATTTACTAGCATTAAACACACAATATATAGATTAGAATAGAGAAGACAAATCAAAAGAATATCATAATAAATTAGATAGAAATCCAAGTGACTACATTAAACTCTAGATAAAAATTGTTTAGTTCATATAAGACGTGACTAAATCAACAAAATAATAATTTAAAAACATAAGATTCATAAACTTAAAGAAGAAAGAAAAATACAAAACTGCTGAATAACTAGCCTAAGAATCACAATTAGTCTCTAAAAACATAATTAAAAACTGACATCCTCCCTTAATTAAACCCTAAATACAAATTTATAGTAACAAAATAACAAAGGTAGTGTTTTTTTCATGGCCGCGACATGGCCTTCTCTAGGTCGCGGCCCGTGTCTGTATTTTAGCCTTGTGCTTCCGTGATCAATCTTCAGGTGTCGCGACTTAAACATCATCAAGTCGTGGCCCGTGTCCTTTTTTCCCCTTAGCTGAGGCTTTGTTTTCCTCTTGAGTTGCGACTTGTAAGTCCAAGTAGCGACTCCAGCAGCTATGCATCTCTGACTTCGCCTTGAGTCGCGACTTATAAGCCCAAGTCGGGACCCTAATTCAATTTTTTCTCAGATTAGGTCATTCAACTCATCTCTTCATCAAAAACCATCTTTTAATCATCCTTAGCATCATTTTGAGTCCAACAACCGCCAAGAGCATCCTTTTTCCACCATTTTCACTTCTTTTTACATTATTCTAATGATTCATCACACCATCCTACAACAAAGACAAACAAAAGTGTAATCTTGCACAAAACACACATAAAGGCTCAAGATTACCACAAAAACACATTTTAAAATGACGTTAAAATGAAGTTATCAAACTCCCCCAAACTTACTCTTTGTTCGCCCTCGAACAAAGACTCAAACAAACCTAGACTCGAACAACATGAATTATACCAACAACAATACTTATGCCTCGACATCATGAATGTTAATCATATAATTCTCATAAAACTACTCAACAGTTTATTCAATTTAGAATTTTGATCAAAACACTCCATCAACTAACCTTAGTCTACTAACATTTTAGATTATCAACTCATGATCATTAAATAAACATATTCGAAATCAATTATGCTCACTGAATTTCTTTCCAATCGATCCATTCAAACCAAGTAATTCCATAAGCTCACTTACTTACGATTCTCCACTAATATAAATCATGATATGCATAAGAATCAATAGGACTTTTATAGACTTGAAACGATGGCTTAGGTATAGGTAGTTGACAAATTAAATTTTAAGCTCACTTTACTATAAGCACATGACCTAAATTCACCAACTTTTCTTCCATAATAATACAATCCCATAATTCCATTTCTTGTTTTTTTCTTTCTGTAGAGAGATATTTTTTTTTCTCAATAATAACTACACTCCCCAAACTTAATTTTCTTTTCTATATATTCATATTGGGAGTGTATTGAAATATATATATTCAATATATATACTCTCTCTCATTCTTTTTTTTTTCACTTTTTCATTTTCTAAACCCACTCAAATTATAATTAAACCCCATTACACATCAATCCCCAAAAAAAATCTCAATCATATGCTCATAGCATATCAGGGCTGTAAATGATGGTTTAGAACAAAAAGATACAAGATTAGGCTCAAAAGGGGTAAGCAAAGGATTAAGTAACTTAAGATTGGCAAGAAAAGCTCAAACAATCCAAATGATAGCCTAAATCATATTTCTAAACATACATGATATATTATTTTGCCTCAAATAACAAGTAAGCAAGTTCTAGAATTATAGAAGAAAAAAATTCACTTTCCTCATTCAACTAACCAATTTCAGCAATCAATATCAAAACCATAAATTTAACATCATGATAAGATATTCAACAAATGTTATCTAAACTAAAATGAACTAACGAAGTGTTCAATCAAGCACAAAGATTTTGTTTTCAAAATTCATTTTCTTTGAATTATACTCATAACATTCATTTTATTCTCATCGACAATTGTTGTCAATCATTATTCATGTTGAAACTAAACACAATACAACAAAATGCTAAACACAAAAAAAAACTAAACAAATCACACAAAACAAAACTAACAGAAAAATAAGCTCCCTCCCCCAAAATTAAAGAAAGAAAACTTACCTGGTGCGCATGTAATGTCCCGACTAATTCTAAACCTCGGACCATTAAAAACTACTAAGACATAGCTACTATTTTGGAATACATATATACATAAAATATTATAACTTTATTAAGAATCCAAAATACGGTACGGAATACAAAATATGGTACGAATATAAAATTTGGGATCCCATCATTATTTACATAAAAACATAAACATAAACTTTAATTAATTGTTTAAAAACTAACTGTGTAAATACATAAGAACATAAATTAAAAGACTTGAAACAACGTCATCCTCGATATTCCAGCAGTCCATTCAATCAATCCATCCTGAATCCACATGCCAAGCTGCCACGAATCCATCCCGCCTTCCAAGCTCATTTTCTTGAACCATCTGAAATAAAAGGAATGAGCCTAATGCCCAGCAAGGAAAATCTACTAACAACATATATAATACATCATAAGACTATATCATATAAAACATATACTACAAAACATATGACGTAAAAATGTATATCTAATAGGACTAGAATATTAATGGCCATCAACTCATTACCGTGGTATGTGATTAAACCATCTACGTCCTCGGTCTACTAATCAAGGTAGGTTAGATCACAAAGTAGTATATGATAACCCATCTAGGTCCTCTGTCTATTAATCGAGGTAGGGTAAATCATAACTCTAATCCACGATAATGATAAAAATCTTGGGGTTTGCTATCTAAGCAACTATAAGCCCCAAGTGACTACAAAACATATTTATACATATTTACATAGCACATAACATATCAAAGCATATAAACATATCATAATACATATAATATAACCTATTTTCCTTACCCAAAAAATGGGGATATAGGAGACAAGAACGGGATTGGAAAACTCCTAAAATCAACAATAAGAATCATGAGTTCTAAAGAAATAGAGATGAAAAAAAATCTAAACCATAAAGACAGAAACTTACCGAAAAGCTTAAGTTTCAAGAATCTTAAACACCTAACCTAAAACCATAATAATGAGTTAGGATTTGAAAGAAAATGAAAGAAAAATAAAAGAACAGTGATGGATTAAACCCGAGGATAAGAATACCTTGAATGAACTAGAACTCCGATCTACACCTCGATACCGAATTAACACTGTATCTTACTTCCCAAGTGTTTAGAAAAGCTTAGCTTGAAAAAGCTTTTATCCCAAAACCCTAGTGTTTTCTCTCTAGAATAAACTTAGAAGCTTGGAGCCTCTGTAGAATGGTTGAATAGTGAATGAAATGGTTGAGTACTAGATCCTATTTATAGAGTTCAAGGAGTGAAACTAATTTAATTTAAAATGAATATAAATTGAATAAATTTGAATTTTCGATTCAATAGATGCCCAGATTTCGGTCAAAAACGTTCAGGAACAAGTCCAAGTGGTTGACAGCTATTTCTAATATAAATCCACAATGTTTCAAAAATGGCTCCAAGAGTCGATATATCGCCTACCCTTGGAGATATATCTCCCTTACCTATGGCCCGAGCTTCCATGGTTTCGTTCGTGTGAAGTCGACATGTTTTCCGTATCAACCTTAGGCGACATATCAGCCCCTATAGCTGCGATATATAGGCATACACTATATTTTAAACACATTTTTGCACATTTTCAGCACACTTGAAGTTTGTTAAAATAACTTTGACTAAGTAAAATGTTATCCTAACAACTGCTGGAAGGTTCTAGAGCTTCTCGATATATCCTTTATTTAAATTATTCATCTAAAATCCTTAAATCCTTAATAAACATGCTTGAGACAAGTGTCACACTCTTAATTTTTCTATCTAAACCTTAGGTTATACTAAATAATATTTCTTGGACCAGCTATATTAACCAAACCCATCGTTCCTCGTAACTCAGGTCTTTTTGGATTGCTATCGTATCGTACTTGAGGATGTTAGATGGGTGTGACACATATCTACGCAGCATCGAGATGTGAAACACATTGTGGCTATCTGCTAGAGCTGGCGGTAGGGCTAATCCATATGCAACTGCTCCACCTTGTCCAATATCTCAAAAGGACCTATAAATCGGGGACTAAGTTTTCCTTTCTTCCTAAAATGCTTCACTCCTTCCATAGGAGATATCTTTAAAAAGACTTGATCTCTGGCTTTGAATTTCACATCTCTCCGCTTGGCATTCGCATAACTCTTTTGTCGGCTCCAAGAAGCGAGCATACATTTTCTAATCAGCGTCACTGCATTCTGATTCTCTCTAACAGCTTCAGGTCCAAGAAGTTGTCTTTCTCCTACCTCATCCCAATGTAACGATGATCGACACTTCCTTCCATAAAGTAAGTCATAGGGTGCCATACCGATCGTTGCCTGGTAGTTATTATTGTAGGAGAATTCTATAAGTGGCAAATACTTACTCCACGATCCTCTGAAGTCTAGTACATAAGCGTGCACAATATCTTATCAAATCTGTATTTTATGCTCGGATTGACCGTTGGTCTGAGGATGAAATGTCATAGTAAGGCTTACCTTGGTACCCATGGCTTGCTACACGCTTCCCCAAAATTTCGATGTAAACACCGATCCTCTATCTGATACTATGGTCTTAGGGATTCCATGCAATCGTACTATTTGTCAAACATAAATTTATGCGTGCTGGTCTGCCGTGTACATAGTCTTGACAGGCAGGAAGTGAGCTCACTTGGTGAGTCTATATACTACAACCCAAGCTGAGCCGTGTTGCTTACTTGTTCATGGTAATCCTGTCACGAAGTCCATGGCTATGTCTTCCCACTTCCATTCTGGAATACTAAGCAGTTGCAATAAGCCTGCAGGTCGCTGATGTTCTACATTCACTTGCTGTCATATAAGGCATTTGGACACATACTCTTCTACGTCTTTCTTCATTCCCGGCCACCAATATAGTTCCTTAAGGTCATGAGTCATCTTGGTCGACCCTGGGTGAACAGAGTATGAGGTAGTATGTGCCTCTTCTAAAATCTTCATCTTAATTCCATGGTCATTCAGCACGCACACCCGTCCTTTATATCTCAAGAACCTTTGTCATGATATGGAGAAATTTGTAGTACTACCTTCTTTTACTGCAGCCATAGGTGATAGTAATGTGACATCATGCCCTTGCCGAATCTGTATATCTTCTAATAGACTCGACTGGATGGACAAGTTAGCCAGTTGACCAATGACTAGTTCTATTCTGACATTAATCAGCTCTTGCTGAAGCGACTTTTCTATTCCGAATAATACTGCTAGATTTCCATAACTCTTCCGACTTAGCGCATCTACACCTACATTTGCTTTTACTGGGTGGTATAGGATTTCACAGTCATAATCCTTTACTAGGTCTAACCACCTGCACTACCTCGTGTTGAGCTCTTTCTGCATGAAGAAATATTTTAAGCTCTTGTGATCCGTATAAATCTCACACCGTTCTCCATAAAGATAGTGGCACCAAATTTTTAATGCGAAGACCACCGCTGCCAACTCCATATCATGTGTTGGATAGTGTTGTTTGTATTCCTTCAGCTGCCTTGAGGCATAGGCTGTCACTTTTTCATTTTACATCAGCACATAACCCAAACCTTGCTTCGACACATCACAGTATACTACAAACTTGTCGTTGGGTTTCGGTACACAAACTACTAGTGTTGAGCATAATTTATCCTTGAGCAACTGGAAGCTCTCTTCACATCTATCCCTCCAGTTGAACTTTTGTTGTTTCCAAGTCAGGTTGGTAACCAGAGTGGCTATCTTAGAAAAGCCTTCTACAAATCTTTGATAATAGCCTGCTAGACTGAGAAAACTTCTAACCTCTGACGCATTCTTAGGTTTTGGCCAATCCTTCACAGTGTCTACTTTAGCTGGGTCTACTACAACTCCATCTTTGGATACTATATGGTCGAGGAACACTACTTGCGAAAGCCAAAATTCGCACTTCTTGAACTTGGCGTAAAGTTGATGCTCCTTCAGTCGCAGCATAGTCAATCTTAAATGTTCCTCGTGCTCGACTTCATCCTTGGAGTACACCAAAATATTGTCAATGAACACTACAATGAATTTTTCCAAGTAATCCTTGAAGACCTGATTCATTAAATCCATAAATACGGCTAGAGCGTTGGTAAGACCGAAAAACATTACTAGAAACTCGTAATGTCCATATCAAGTTTTAAAAGTTTTCTTTAGTATATCATTTTCCCGTACCTTGAGCTTGTGATAACCAGACCGTAGATCAATCTTAGAAAACACGGTCGCTCCTCTGAGTTGATCAAATAAGTCATCGATCTAGGGTAGCAGGTACTTATTGTTAATTTCCACGTTGTTCAGCTTGCGATAATCTATACACATCTGTATGTTTCCATCCTTCTTCTTCACAAATAGAATCGGTGCTACCCATGGCGAATGGCTTGGTTTGATGAAACACAAGTCTAAGAGTTCTTGTAACTACGTTTTCAACTCCTTGAGTTCCGTAGGTGCCATCCAGTATGGTGCCTTTGAGATAGGCTCGGTTCCCGGTACTAGTTCGATCGTGAAGTCAATTTATCGAGTAGGTGGTAACCCTGGTAAGTCGTCAGGAAATATCTTTTGAAATTCCTTTATAATGCGGGCATCTCCAACCTTTAGTAGTGCTTCTGTTGCCACATTCGTGATGCTTGCTAAGAATGTCTGACATCCTTTCTTTATCATCCTCTGAGCTTTGAGAGATGAGATAAGTGGTGTCCGTAGTCCTGAAACCTTTCCTATAAAACATAGTCTCTGACCGTCAGGAGTTTCGAATGTCACTTTCTTACGTCTACAGTTGATAGTTGTGCCATGCCTTGCTAGCCAATCCATGCCTAGTATTACGTCGAAGTCTTTGATTTCTAGCTCTATCAATCTCCTTCTAGTTCTATGCCCTCAATTTTGATCAGCACTCCTCGTACTATTCGTGATGGTAGGACTACTTTGCCCAAAGGAAATTCTCTTACAAACCTAGTTCTAAATCTTTCACATGGTTTGTCTAATTTTTCTATCATTCTTAATGAGATATACGAGTGTGTTGCTCCCGAATCAAACTATACTGAACATATTTTATCGAGGATAGGAATCTAACATGTGATTACTTTGTTACTAGCTTCACCTTCTCCCTGGGTCAAGGCAAAGACTCTGGCTGGAACCATCTTGTTGTCCCTATTTTCTTCTTGTTTGATTTGTGGACATTTCTTCTTCCGATGACCTTCCTGGCCACAATTGTAACAACCTTTGGTGTTCACACGTGACACCCCAGGATGTCTTTTCTGGCACTTGGAGCACTGAGGATATTCTACTCAACCCAACCTATTATTTCCATAACTATTCCGTGCTCTTTTATCACCATCAACTTGCTTACTATCAGGATGCTTTCTTTTCTGGCCAATATTGTTGTGCTGGTGGTTGCTGTTGTGGTTCCGACCATTTTGCGTCTGATTATGTTTCTTGGGTTCAGACTTGCTAGCCTGAAGCCTTTCCACCTCTATAGTCATTTCTAGGGCATCGGCATAAGAAATGGTTCTAGGATTTTCAAGCTTTACTCCCAGCTCAATCTTGGGTCTGAATCCCCTGGTGAACTTGGTAACCCTCAAGAAATCAATTGGGACCAACTCTGGTGCAAACTTGGATAGGCGATCGAACTGTCGAGCATACTCGACTACTGCTAAGTTTCCTTGCTTCAGATTGGTGAACTCTTCTACCCTCATAGCGATGATTGATGAATTGTAGTACTTCTTGTGAAACAATTCTACAAATCTGGCCCAAGTCGTGGTGGCAACGTCATGAGTTTACTGTACTAAATCCCACCAGATTCTAGCATCCTTCTTTGGAAGAGAATAGACGCGGGATATGCGATTCGCATTGCTGAGGTTCATATGTGCTAGTATAAGCTCTACATTCGTGAGCCATTCTTCCACCTTGAAGGTGTTGGTTGTCCCTTCAAAGTTTGGACCGTGCTGCTTACGGAATCGCTCGTAGACTGGCTCTATGTACTGAGCTGGATAAGGTGAATATTTCTCTATCGTTCATCCACCATATGGACCTACTTGCTGGGGTGCTTGAGCCGCTGGGTAAGGCTACGGTTGCGAATGAGGTAGGGGTTGAGTTTGAGGCTGCGGCTGAGCCTATTGTCGTTGTTGCTACAGTAGTTCTTCCACTTGTTGACGTAGTCGGACAATTTCAGAGGTGTTTTCCATCGGAGGTGGTGCATTTTTATTTGCAGCAGCATTTGTAGCATGCGTTCCCTTCTTTGTACTAGAGGGGCTTCATTAGTCTCGTAGGCAGCGCTGGAGGCATTGTCGTTCGTGCGTGCAAACCTTCATAGCGACATCTTCAGCAAAGTTCTAACAGTCGAGAAAACATGTTAAAACTTACCCTAATAGGCTCTAAGGAAAAACTTAGTCTAACCAAACATAACTCAGACCTATTAGTTATGGTTTCTTATGAAAAATTATGTAAGCCTTCTTTATAATTAAGGTGTGTTTCTATACTTATAAAATTAGCAATCTTTAGTATTTTCTAAGTCTATTTCTAATCATCCTATATGACCTAATTCTCAGGCTCGAAACTTGTCATTGATCCAAAGTTAACCATATTGAGGGAGGGCTGGGATCAGTAAAATTGTTCCCACTACTATGGCCCCCTAAACTCTCAATACAAAACCCAGACCATTGATTTGTATCCACCCTCACTGAACTCAGTCATTATTTATTGAATTTATTCTAAATTTATTATGATTTTAGAAAAGAAAATCAAACTCATACATGCCATTCAAAAATAACAACTTTATTCATTTGGAAAAAAATATTTTCACTAAGTACAATCATAAATTCAAAGTTAAATAAATAAATAAACTAAAAATAGCGAGGGTAAAATCTAAAACTCAGGATCTTCTACATCTGACCCTTCATCTAGCATATCATCATTTATTTCTTCAAAATCATCATTACTATGAGCCTCGAAACTACCTCTTATAATATTCATTAAGATATTATGCGTTTGTTCATTAGTGAATTGAAATTCAACTTAGAGGCGAACCTTAGTGTAAGGAAATAATATCTCATGGCTACTGGTAAATTATCTTCATCATCTATAGTCTCCTATAATTCTTCTAATTTTGAAACTACAGAAGGAAAATCTTTAAAAAGCCTAATTACTAGGACATATTGTTCCATAGCTTTCATCATAATTTTCTTAGTTGTTTGAAGGTGAACTATCTCCTTGTGAAATAGGATCAATCTTTGACTGATTCTTTCTAACACTCCTATTGTATTCCTTGGCTCTCTAATTTTTTTCAATGCTTTAATGACTCAGATATCATGATAGGTCAAGGCTCCATCCATTTTTAACAGAAGACATAATGACTAAAACGTTAGCTATTAACATAAACATAATAATCTTAACATAAACACTTACATTGGCGGTTAGATCCGGAGCTTTTGCGTGTGTATCAAGGAGAACTTCATGCATATGGACTGTGGGCTTTGATACCAACTGTAATGCCCCGACTAATTCTAAACCTCAGACCATTAAAAACTACTAAGACATAGCTACTATTTTGGAATACATATATACATAAAATATTAGAAATTTATTAAGAATCCAAAATACGGTACGGAATACAAAATATGATACGAATATAAAATATGGGATCCCATCATTATTTACATAAAAACATAAACATAAACTTTAATTAATTGTTTAAAAACTAACTGTGTAAATACATAAGAACATAAATTAAAAGACTTGAAACAACGTCATCCTCGATATTCCAGTAGTCCATTCAATCAATCCATCTCGAATCCACATGCCAAGCTGCCACGAATCCATCCCGCCTTCCAAGCTCATTTTCTTGAACCATCTAAAATAAAAGGAATGAGCCTAATGCCCAGCAAGGAAAATCTACTAGCAACATATATCATACATCATAAGACTATCATAAAACATATACTACAAAACATATGATGTAAAAACGTACATCATGTAGGACTACACTATTAATGGTCATTAACTCATTACCGTGGTATGTGATTAAACCGTCTAGGTCCTCAGTCTACTAATTGAGATAGGTTAGATCACAAAGTAGTATATGATAACCCATCTAGGTCCTCTGTCCACTAATTGAGGTAGGGTAAATCATAACTCTAATCCACGATAATGATAAAAATCTTGGGGTTTGCTATCTAAGCAACTATAAGCCCGAAGTGACTACAAAACATATTTATACATATTTACATAGCACATAACATATCAAAGCATATAAACATATCATAAAATCAACAGTAAGAATCATGAGTTCTAAAGAAATGGAGATGAAAAAGAGATCTAAACCATCAAGATAGAAACTTACCAAAAACCTTAAGTTTCAAGAATCTTAAACACCTAGCCAAAATCCGTAATAATGAGTTAGGATCTGAAAGAAAATGAAAGATTAATAAAAGAACTATAATTGATTAAACCCGAGGATAAGAATACCTTGAATGAACTAGAACTCCAATCTACACCTTGATACCGAATTAACACTGTATCTTATTTCCCAAGTGTTTAGAAAAGCTTAGATTGAAAAAGTTTTTATCCCAAAACCCTAGTGTTTTCTCTCTAGAATAAACTTAGAATCTTGGATCCTCTGAAGAATGTTTGAATTGTGAATGAAATGGCTGAGTACAAGGTCCTATTTATAGAGTTCAAGGAGTGAAACTAACCACTTTTAAAATGAATAAATAAATTAATATAAATTGAATAAACTTGAATTTTCTGTTCAACAGATGCCCGAAACTCGGTCAAAAACGTTCAAGAACAAGTCCAAGTGGTTGAGGGCTGTTTCTAATTTAAAACCACAAAGTTTCAAAAATGGCTCCAAGATCCGATATATTGGCTACCCTACGCCCCGAGCTTCCATGCTTTCGTTCGTACGAAGTCGACGTGTTTTTCGTATCAACCTTAGGCGACATATCGGCCCCCATAGCTACGATATATTAGCATACTTTGATATTTTAAATACATTTTGCACATTTTCAGCACACTTGAAGTTTGTTAAAACAACTTTGAATGAGTAAAGCATGATCCCAATAGCTTCGAGAAGGTTCTAGAGCTTCTAGATTTATCCTTTGTTTAAATTATTCATCTAAAATCCTTAAATCCTTAATAAACAAGCTTGCGACAAGGGTCACACTCTTAATTATTCTATCTAAACCTTAGGTTATAGTAAATAATATTTCTAGGACCAGCTATATTAATCAAACCTTATATTAAAATTAGTATTTCTAAACTATAGGTTAAACTTATAAAATATATAACTATTTCTACGAGTTTCAACTAAATCCCATCTTGAATCAATAACCACGAAAACTAAAATACTACAAGCTACTACTAGTACTGCTACTACTATCTAGCTAAGTAAAATTTCGAGAGGCTACAGCCAATCACTTCTACAATTGTGGTGGATTTGGAAATGGATGCCAAGGCAGTGGATAAGGGAAGTACTGGCAGTTCGCCTCTTGGTTTGACCATCGGTAAACCAACTCATACTGTCTATCAACCTGAGCTCTATGAAAATCATGAAGCTTGGCCAAATAATTGTGAGTATGCTGGTTTTGCCGAATGATATAATCTAATCTAATCTAGACAAGTGCGGATCCGGTGGAGCCTCAAGTGCTAGATATTGAGGATATTCTTCTCTCTGCTCCTCTTAAGATGTGCTCGATCCATCTTGTTGATCATTGGCTGGTATGGGTTCCTCAGCTTCTTCTCTGTCCTTTTCAACTCTTACATTTCTGGGTAGCGGTGCTGGTGGCTCTAAGGATGGGGCATTGAATTTATTTACTGTAGCATGAGAAATAGGCCACATAGCCTTCCTATAAAGATCACTGGAATATTTAGGTACCTCCCAGACTTCACAAAAATCAATTATCATGGATCGATGTCCCAACCCAGCAATAGTAGTCAATGTACATGAATCCCTTATGCTTTGGGATATAACTCGGACAATATCAATAGAGAGTCCCTTCTTAATTACATACACAAGAAGACACCTATCAGTCCCCACCTCAGACAAGTGGGTGTTGGGCATATGCCATGCACTCAAAAAAAGAGTCCAGGCTTTGGCCACATAATTCATTTGATATCTCCTTAAGTGTTTCGGTTCCCCATTATTCATAACAAAAGAAGCACCAGAAATTCCTAAAGTTTCTGCCACCTCAGTCCAATTTATTTCACTATGATATGCCAATTGATAATATTCATCTTCTTTTGGATACAACTTGGGTAATCTAAATAGTGCATCAATATTATAAATGGTGCACTTAACCGAAACCCCTCTAACAAGCACCTTTTTATTAACAGCCCCAGGAAAGTGGGTGTAAAACTCATAGACCAGTGAGTAATTGGCCTTTGGCATCTTATCATCCACAAATAGTTGCCAACAATAGTGTAGAATCTGATTCCTAATATTATTATATGTTTCGTAAGGGTACAGTTCTTCTCTACTTTCCATCCCAAGCTTTTGAATGATTGGATGCTGGGACAGTCATTGATAATGATCGTGGGCATCCTTGTCAATGAATCGCACGGGATCATACTCTAAAATTGGTTGAGGTGTTGGCAGGATTGGCTAAGTTTGGGGTTGTTGGGATCGGGATAATGAAGGGCGACTAGTGTTCTTTGAAGAGGCAGCCATAGTTGGTTGTTTCCTTGGTCCCATCCTCACACAATTGATAAAAAATGGCACACAAAAATTTTGGCAACACTTCCCCTAAATTTCATAAATTTCCTCACTAAATACTCCCAAAAATTTCACCCAAAAACACCAAATATACTAACAAACAGTCCAACAATCCAATGTAATCCCTTAATATAAATTCACTTCAATGAAAACTTCAAAAAGAGAAAACTTACGAGCCTTGAAATCTGAATGTGTGCCCACTCTTGATTTCTCCTCCAGTTCTTCAAATAGCACCAATAGAAACAAAAATTAGGGTTAGGAAAAAATTGAAGAAAGAAATCAGTAAGTATTAGGAATTATAAATTAGGAAGATGGCTTAAGGGAATTTGAAATAGAAGGATGAAGGAAAAATTTGAGAGCTTTATTTTTACAAGAAATTTTGGCTTGGTATGATAGTATTTGAAAAATGAGAGAAATGCTTTGAAAAATAGATTTTTAACACCATTCCCCTCTGTCAGACACATGCGCGCCGCGACCCAAATAGGGCAAGTCGCGGTATGCCTTAGATTTTTTTCAGAATCCTTTCTCCTGACGCCGTGACTTAGATCTTCAAGTCACGGCTCGCCCCTATGTTTAAAAATTCCATGCTCTCTATTTCAGCCTAGAGTCGCGACTTATAAGCCCTAGCTACGACCTGCCCCTCCTTCAAACATTTAAAAGCTCTCTTACTTGTGTAATGTCGCAACTTGCTAGTTCAAGTCGTAACTTGGCCCAATGACTAATTGAAAAACAACTTTTTCACGATTTTCACGATTTTTACAAACTTTATATTGAAAAATAAATAAAATTAAAATAACTAAACTTTACAAATCCAAAATAAAATTAAATAAAATTGTCCACTAATTAAAAATAAAAATGAAAACAAAAATAAAATATAGGAATGCCTCCTATAGCGATGTCATTAATACCATTTAGCCAGATGCTGAATACCCCATTTGAAGGGGTTCCCAAACCATCACTGATTTGCACTTTTCCACCAGTCCTTCCAAATAATGCTTTAACCTCTGACCATTTACTTTAAAATGTCTTGTTTTCTCGCTATGAATCTGTACTGCTCCATAAGGTAATGAGACCACAACTGTGAAGGGTCCCGACCATCTAGACTTTAGTTTTCCTAGAAATAGTTTCAATCTAGAATTAAATAACATAACTTTTTCTTCCAGTTGGAAATCCTTTCTAATGATCCTTAGACATCTCTTTATAAATCTTTGCATTTTCATAAGCTTCGTTTCTAAATTCATCAAGCTCATTCAACTCTAGAAGCCTATTCTTCCCCACCATAAATAAGTCAACATTCAACTTTTTCACCGCCCAATAAGCTCGATGCTCAAGTTCAACCAGTAAATGAGAGGCCTTCCTGAATACTAACTGATATGGGGACATACGAATCAGAGTCTTAATGGTTGTGCGATAAGCCCACAGTGAATCATCAAGCTTTTTCGACCAATCTTTCCTTGATGTGTTTACAATTTTCTCTAAAATACATTTTATTTCTCGATTTGACACTTCAGCTTGACCATTAGCAAGTGGATGATAAAAAAGAGCATTTTTGTGATGAACTCCATAATAAGCACATAGAGCTGTGAATGATTTATTACAGAAATGACTGCCTCTGTCACTAATAATTGCTCTTGGAGTACCAAACCGAGTAAAAATATTTTTATGAAGAAATTTAAGTATCTCCTTACCATCACAAGTAGGAGTTACTGCAGCTTCTACCCATTTAGAAACATAATCTATTTCCAGCAAAATGTACTTATTATTATAAGAAGATAGGAAAGTTCCCATGATATCTATTCCCCACACATCAAACAGCTCAACCTCCAGAATTCCAATCATTGGCATTTGATCTCTTCTGGATATATTACCGGTCCTTTGGCAATGATCACAACTCTTAACAAAGGCACTAGCATCTTTAAATAATGTAGGCCAATAAAACTCACATTGCAAAACTTTTGCTGCTGTTCTTGTTCCCCCAAAGTGACCACCCCAATGTAAAGATGGCAGTGAGTAAGTATGGAAATCATTTCCTCTTTTGGGACACATCTTCTAATCACTTGATCAGCACAATGACGAAAAAGAATGGGTTCATCCCAATAATAATGCTTCACTTCCGAATAGAACTTTTTTAGTTGTTGCCTTGACATGTCTGGAGGCACAACTTTAGCTACCAAATAGTTAACATAATCTGCAAACCATGGTATATTCTCTTCACATTCAATTGAAAATAATTGTTCATCTGGAAAATTTTCATCAATTGGCTCCTCTTTTGCACCATGCTCTTCTTCTTTCTTCAATCTAGATAAATGATCAACAACTAGATTTTCTATCCCCTTCTTTTCTCGAACTCTTGTAATAATAAAACTGAACGAATCAAGCAAGGTTTAGGATCCTTTTTAGCCATAAGATACTTAATAGCTTAACGATCTGTGTAAACTATCACCTTATTACCAATTCAATATGGCCTAAACTTATCAAATGCAAAGACTATTGCAAGTAATTCCTTCTCAGTAGTTGCATAATTTAATTGAGCATCATTCAAGGTTCGACTAGCATGATAAATTGTTCGAATACGTTGTCAACTCATTGTCCAGGAACTGCTCCTACTGTATAATCACTAGATTCACACATTAATTCAAAAGGAATTTCCCAATTTGGTGATACAACAATTAGAGTTGTTACTAATTTTTCCTAAAGAGTGTTAAATGCCTTTAAACAATCTAAATCAAAATTGAATACCACACCATTCATAAGTAAGGTTGATAAGGGCTTTGAAATTTTTGAAAAATCCTTTATGAACCTCCTATAAAATCCAACATGCCCCAAGAAACTTCGAACCCGTTTAACAGACACTGGAAGTGGTAAATTTCAATTGTTGATATCTTGGCCCTGTCTACCTCAACTCCATGACATGAAATCTTGTGGCCCAAGACTATCCCTTCTATCACCATAAAGTGACATTTGTCCCAGTTTAAGAATTTCTTTCCTTACCACTTCTTTCATTGAAGGATTGAGCCTTCTTTGAGCATCAATACTAGGCTTACTATCCTCCTCCATTAATATATGGTGCATCACTGTTGAAGGACTAATACCCTTAATATCTACCAAAGTCCATCCAATTGCAAGTTTGTGAGCCCTTAATACCCTAAGAAGCTTCTCTTCTTTAGCTCAGATGAAGACGCTGAGAACAATTACTGGGAGAGTGTCATTCTTACCCAAATAAGCATATTTAAAATGATCAGGTAAGGGTTTTAACTCAAGAGCTAGTGGCTTATGAATGGATGGAAGAAGTCTCTCAGGCACTTGCCCTAATTCCTCATGTTTATTTTTATAGATCTGCCCTAATGAATTCAACCACTTAACATACTCACTAGCTTCAATACCAGCACACTCAGGACTTGCTATCAAACTCAACTCCAATGGATCGTTAATAGACTGGACCATTTTACTTGGTTCTTTCAATACACTAACACAAAAGCAACTGTCACTCGCTGAAGGATATTTCAAAGCTTTGAAAACATTAAAAACAACCCCATATCCTTGTACTATAAGCTTTAATTATCCTTTTTGAACGTCTATCAATGCTTGCCCCGTGGCAAAAAATTGTCATCCTAATATAATAGGCACATCCTCATCTTCCTCCATATCTAATACAATGAAATCTACTAGGAAAATGAACTTATCTACCTTTACTAGAACGTCCTCTATAATACCTATGGGATGTGTTAATGAACGATCAACCAATTAAAGTGTAACAGCAGTAGGTCTAGCTTCGCCTAAACCAAGTCTTTTAATTACAAACATCGGCATTAAATTTATGCTTGCACCCAAATCACGTAAAGCTCTCTCACAATGAAGATTTCCAATAGTGAAAGGTATAGTAAAGCTACCCGAATCTCTTAACTTTTGAGGAAGCTTCTTTTGAATAATTGCACTACATTCTTCAGTTAATGCAACTATTTCATAATCCTCCATTTTTCTTTTATTAGATAATAGCTCTTTCATAAACTTCACATAACTAGGCATTTGTTCTAAAGCCTCTGAAAAAGGGATGTTAATGTGAAGTTTCTTAAATACTTTAAGGAATTTGGAGAATTGTTTGTCAAGGTTAGCCTTTCAAAACTTTTGAGGATATGGAATCTTCGGTGTAGGCTCAGTGTATTTTGGTTTTACTATTTTTGGAAGGTCTTCGGTAACCTCCTCTTGTATTATACTAGTAACTTGTTGATTCTCTCCCTTTTTCATCCACTGTAGGTCCATCATACTTAGTCCCACTCCTCAGAGTGACAGCTTTACATTATTCTTGTAGTGCACCAAAAAAAAATTTAGATTATTAAAATTTTTGTGATTTATTTTATTCAAATGTTAAGTGTGATGAATTTTTGTATTTAAGTGTTGTTATTTTTATTTGGATAATTATTTGTTTTATTTGATTGTTTATTATTTTATTTAATTGTTAGAATTGTTTGGTTAATTAATTTAATAAGTGAATAATTGTGTAACATGATTAATTTACTATTAGTGTTACATTTTAATTAAGTGTGACAATTGAGGTAATTATGTTAGCTATGGTGGAATGCACTAAGGTGCATCATAGATAGTAATGCACCCAAGTGATTTAGTGTGTGCTAGTGCATGGTAGCATGGTGCACATGTGTAGATTTTCTACACATTTTATATTTCCTTATTTTAGATTTTATTTGAGTTAATTTATTTATTTATAAAAAATAAAAATAAAAAGAAAGGGAAGAAGAGTGTTTGGGCGTGTGACCTAGTGGGAAAGGAATGATTTCTTTTAAGTAATAAAAATCAAAAATTGAAGACAATAGTTATTTTGGGGATAGGCATGATCATTTTTATTCCTTTATATCTATTTAAATAAAGAGAAATTAAGAGAAAATAAATGGAAAAAGGAAACTTACCTTATTGTGTTGGGGAGGCTTTATGAGAGGATTATGATAAAGGGAAAATGAAAGAGGAGAAGAGCCATTTGCTCTTGTGTGGCTGCCGTGACCTAGAGAGAGAGAGAGAGAGAGTGGCGTGTAGAGAGAGAGAGAGGAAGAAAGAAAGAAAGAAAGAAGGAAACAGAAGGTGAAGAGGAACCCCTCTTAGAGTATGTCCTCTTGTTTTTCTTATTTGTATAATCTCTTTTATTGATAATATGTTATTGACTTGTGTTATTGTTGTGTGTTTGGGTTCTTTCTTCTCCTCATGGTGGTTTTCCAATAAAAACCCTAGGCTTGAACAAGGGTGTGGAGTTTGGGTATTGATCTTATTGTGTTCTTGATTTTACAATCAAGAGAGGTAATGGTCTTTTCTTAGCCTTTATATTGTTTTTGGTGGGTTGTCTATGAGGTTTTGATGATGATGCTAATGGTTGATTTTTGGTAGGATTGGTGCATATGATTTGTATATTGTGAGAGTATGATTTGTGTTAAAAGGGTTGTGATGTTGATTTTGCTATGCATAAAAAAATTGTGATAATCTATGAATGCATGCATGGAGATTTCGGCCTAGGCATACCTAAGTATGTTCTTGATATTTTTGTGATGTTGAGTGAATTTCAATATAGTAGATCCATGTTTTAGGACCTATGTGATATGGGTAAGATAATAATTGGCAATCTTGATATTTTGATCCATGAAATTTTGATAGATGCATGTTATATTGTGAATGATTAAATTATAAGATGCATGAAAATCATGATAGAAACATGTTAGGATAGTATAAGGTATATGTGAATATGGTGCTTATGAGTTATTATATGTTATTGTCATTGTTGGTGTTTTGTTGGTTTTCAATGGAATAGAAAAAAATGGTTTTAAAAGAATTCATGTGAATATGTTAGTGATATTAGAATCATGCATATTATAAGAGTATGATGAGATTTTAAACATGTATGATTTTATGTAATTTTTGGAACAAAAGTTGAGTTTTATGAGGAGTTAAGCTTGCTGTTTTTTTTGTAAATAATTGGGTAAAAGTTGATAAAAATATGAGTTGCATGCATAAGTAATGTTCTTGATGTTATGTTAATTTTTATGAAATTAAAAAGGGGATTTTAAGTCTCATGTTATGATATTTTACTCAATTAATTACCTACAGAATTTTTATTGATTTTTTAGAAAATATGAGCTTTTAAATTGATTATGGTGATTTTTAATGATAAAAACAATTGCTGGAATTTTTGTAATAAAATATGAAGTAAATGTCACTAAAATGAATTTGATGAGTTTTTGGAATAAATTATTTTTCCTAAGTTATGGTAATATTGAAAAATGATATTTTAATGGTATGAATACATATTTTGATAAGTAATGATTTTTCCTTTATTTTTATTGAGAAAAATATTTAGATTCTATTTAATTGTGACTTTTGAAGAAAATAAATGGTGGCTGAAAGTTTGTTTTAAAAAAATGTTAAAATTGTTATTAAATTTGTCACATAGGGATTTTGCTACATAAAAACTAAGTCTTAAATAATTTAAATCAAAATGTATTTTTCCACACTAAAAATATATTTTTCACATCATTTATGTAACACAATGATAAGATATATCTTTAAAAGGGACATATTAAAAATAGGCATTTTAATTAAATCCAAGCTTTTTGGTTAATTCTTTGTAATTTGAGATTAATTAATGGAGATGTCACATATTTTATTTTTGAGCTAAAATAAAATAAAGTTTTGAGAAGTTTAATCAACTTAGAAATTTATAAGAAAAATAAAGCATGTAATATGTCTATTGATTTTCAAACAATAAAAGCAAGAAATGTAGAATTATCGTTTTTGAAAACGTCTTTATTACGCAATGTTCCCACGTATGCATGTTACATGCAAATCAACTTTTACGTCCAAAATCATGATTATTATCCAACTATGTGATTTTTATAAAACAATCATGTTAGTAAAATGGGTAGAACGAGCATTATTCTTTTTGGCGATAATTGCATGTTTAGTGTAACTGTTATCATGAGTGCATGGCCCATGCACACATGAGCTGTATGGAAGGGCAAAATAGTAATTCTATGAACCTAAGAAATGTTATTTTGATTATGATATAGGCTCGTTGAAAGATTGTGAAATTCTTAGCTTGGACCTGAGGTAAGGAAGTTAGATAGATTCTATGATTTTATGCTATGAATGGTAAGACTGTTGTATGAATGATTTGTTATGAATTATGAATGCCTTAATGTGATGATATGTTGAATGTGATATGTGTATGGATGTTAGATACATCAAACCAGTTACGATGTCAGATACATCAAACAGATTACGATGTTAGATACATCAAACAGATTACGATGTCAGATACATCGCACGAGTTACTAAGGACATTGAGACGTAACTCCTAGGGCGGACGCGCCGAGGTTATTCAAGGACCAGTGATCTCCTGTTTACCTCATAGGGTGACATGGACAACTAGCGTTCCATGCTCATCATGTATGCTGTATGTTTGTGATATGATGATATGTCACATTTATGTTATGATATGATGATATGTTACGTTATGTTATGATATGATGATATGTTACGTTATGTTATGATATGGTGATATGTACGATTATGTTATGATATGATGATATGTACGATTATGTTATGATATGATGATATGTTACGATTACGTTATGACGTACCATGATGTCTTAGATGAATGTTAGTGTTTGGTTTTTGTTGTTTTCTTACTTGCTTATTTGTTTGTACTTCCTTACTGGGCTTTTAGCTCACCCCCCTTACTTTCCTTCCAGGTAGCAAATAGGATTTCTCTATGGCACGCGTGGTGACGTGAGGAGTTCTTTCATCATGGGGTGTATGGCGTGGGGTAATCCTATGGACGATAAAACGATCAACGTAGAATGCCATTTAAACTATGTTTTGTTTTTAAGGGACTTTCCTAAATTATCAGTGGGACTCTGTTATTTAATTTTTTTGGTTTCTTTGAACTTTGCATAAAAACCTATGTTTTATTTTAAACTTGTGGCGCCAACTTGCATGGTTTTAAATAAGTCCCCCTGAGACTTTAATAATGGATGGTATTCTTTTATAAACTATGTTATGCGAATGTTTTGTAAGTATTAGTCTAGGGCGTTCTTTACAATTCTTTAGGAATTACCTCTGTTGAACTAGGTAAATTCCCTTGCACTCTATTAGAAAATATTTGAGCCAATTGACCTATTTGTGTCTCCAAACTTCTAATTGAAGACCTTGTCTCTGTCATAAATTGATTTCATTGGTCTGGCTGAATTGTTGGTGGGTTCATTTGAGGATGTGGTGGTGGATGAGATGGACGTGGGTTTGGATCATAATATGGTCTCAAATGTAATCCATAAGTTGGTTGATAGGGGGGTTGTTGAGGTGGGTACTGTGGATATTGTGGTTGTAAACCTTGATTATTTTTCCAAGATAGATTAGGGTGATTTTTCCAAGCAGACGTATAAGAATTTGAGTAAATGTTGGGTGCAGGTCTTGAAAAATTACCTATAAACTGTGCTTGTTCCAAGGGCATATTATTCACATCATTTGAGCAACTGGCTATGCTTGGGCATTGTTCGTAAGAATGAGGTCCGCCACAAATCTCACAACTCACGACATTTTGTACGTGCATTGCTTGTGCGGCGAGATTAGTTTGCTACAATTGATTGGTTAGAGATGCTACTTAAGTGGTTAATAGCGCTATTGGATCAACTTCTAAGACTCCTGTTACTTTCTTTCTCTCACGCTCAGTAGGCCAATTATAATTATTCATAGCCATCTCTTCCAATAACTCATATGCTTCATTAGCACTTTTTCTGATAAACGCTCGTCCCAATGATGCATCTATAATTGTCCTTGTATTGCCCCCCAAACCATTGTAAAAAGTATGAACTAGCAGCAACTTCGCTATTCCATGATGTGGGAATTTCCTTTACAATTCCTTAAATCATTCCCATGTATCATATAAACACTCCCCATCTAGTTTATGGATGTTTTTAATCTCTCCTCTTATTCTAGCTGACTTGGCAAGAGGAAAATATTTACCAAGAAACTTCTGCGCTAAATCTTCCCAAGTAAGTATAGAGTTTACTTGTAAAGAATTCAACCAACTCTTAGCTCTGTCCCTTAGTGAAAATGGAAATAATCTCAATCTTACAGCATCGTTACTCACCCCATTCATTTTGAATGTCGTACACAGGTCTAAAAAATTTGTGATATGGAGATTGGGATCCTCATTTTGGAACCCCTTAAATTGTACACAGTTTTGCACCATTTGAATAATTGAGGATTTTATCTCAAAGTATATTGCCTCAAAAGTGGGAGGATGAATGCTTGAATGTATCCCCGTAACTGTAGGGAGTACATAATTCCTTCATGGTGGATAAGCTTCTACTGCATTACCTATATTTGCATTGTTGACAACATTATTTGCATTCTCAGCCATGGTGAAATCCAACCTTTTCTTCATCGTTCGATTCTTTCTGAACGTTCTCACAATTTCAAGATCTATTGGTATGATTTCCTTTTGTCTACTTCCTCGCATATACCAACAATTCTTGAAACACAATTTAGCCTTGATTCAAATAAAAGTGAAACAATAAAAATAAAAATACCAAATTAGAACAAATAATAATTAACTATGATATTGGAAATTAAGTCCCCGACAACGGCGCCAAAAACTTGATATCGAAAATAAATATGTACACAAGTGCACGCAATCGATTAAAGTAATATATGATAAGTAGAGTATCGTTCCCACGAAGACTATTTTCCAATTACCAACAACTGTTTTTTTTAATCTATATTTGGTAATCAAATTTTAGATTTTTTAATTTAATTTTAAAATTGAAAATAACCTTGAACAAAAATAACTAATTAAAATATTTAAATCAATATTAAAAAAACCTAAGGCATTAATTTCATCAATTTTTCATTCTACTAATTTTATTAATCAATTCTAGATTTCTTTCTTCCTGTTCTAATAGCATGTTAACCTAAATCAATTCCCATTCATTTTCAACATATAAGATCTCAACCTATATGCAGGCTTTCTACATCTCTATGATAAACATAAACATATAGGAGGCATTAAGCATGGAAATCTAATTACTACACAAGTCATACAGGTACTTTCATCCAATATGCAACCTATGTCTATATAATGATAGCATATTCAATTCTCATCTTTTGAATTTTGAATCAAAATCATAAAATCAAGAAAATATTGATCAAGTATTTACTAGCATTAAACACACATTATATAGATTAGAATAGAGAAGACAAATCAAAAGAATATCATAATTAAATTAGGTAGAAATCCAAGTGACTACATTAAACCCTCAATAAATATTGTTTAGCTCATATTAGACATGACTAAATCAAGAAAATAATAATTTCAAAACATAAGATTCATAAACTTAAAGAAGAAAGAAAAATACAAAACTGCAGAATAACTAGCCTAAGAATCACAATTAGTCCTTAAAAACATAATTAAAAACTGACCTCCTCCCTTAATTAAACCCTAAATATGAATTTATAATAACAAAATAACAAAGGTTGTATTTTTTTCAAGCGGGACGCTACTTGTACTTCTCTGGGTTGTAGCCCGTGTCTGTTTTTTAGCCTTGTGCTTCCGTGATCAATCTTCACGCACTACGACTTAAACATCATCAAGTTGCGGCCCGTGTCAATTTTTCGCCTTAGTTGAGCCTCTGTTTTCCTCTCGAGTCGCGACTTGTAAGTCCAAGTTGCGACACTAATTCCATCCAGCAGCTATATGTCCCTGACTTCACCTTGAGTCACGACTTATAAGCCCAAGTCACGACCCTAATTCAATTTTTTCTCAGATTAGGACTTTCAACTCAATTCTTCATCAAAACTCGTCTTTTATTCATCCTTGGCATCATTTTGAGTCCAACAACTGCCAAGAGCCTCGTTTTTCCACCATTTTCACTTCTTTTTACATTATTCTCATGATTCATCACACCATCCTACAACAAAGACAATCAAAAGCATAATCTTGCACAAAACACACATAAAGACTCAAGATTACCACAAAAACACATTCGAAAATGATGTTAAAATGAAGTTATCAACTTCTTGCACTTCAAGCCGACCTTTGAGGTACCTGTTGACAACAGATTTGGCCAACGACAAGTAAACGTCAAAACTACACTGAACCTTCAAGAGAAAAAATGACACTGATGATTTTTATAGTGGTTCATCCCCAATGTGTTGGTAATAGCCTAGTCCACTCAGAGTTACGATTTATAGATCTACACTAAAGATCAGATGAACCTGAGTCAACTGAGTTTCTTCAGTGTAAACGAAAAGAATACAATACTTGTCTCAAAATACAAATACACTCTTAGGAAAATCATAATCTGAATCCCTAAATGATGCCATGAGCTCTGTATTTATAGGCCCAGGATCATACAAACCGAAATCCCTCATAATCAGGATCTTTCTATTACTTTCACAATATTTAATTAATAATAATATTTAAAATACAACAATACTTGGGATAATCTGAGAGATTCCCGCATAGGCACGACTGATTCTAATCTAAGTCGTTGCTGGAATTTCGCTTGCACAACAATAATCTATTCAGTAAGTCGACTTCACTCCTAGGAGAAAAACTGGTCGACCAAAACACTTGACCGGTCGGCCATTGTAGTGCACCAAATTTTTTTTTAGAATATTTAAATTTTGTGTTTTATTTTATTTAAATGTGAAGTGTGATGAATTGTTTTATTTAAATGTTGTTTATTTTATTTAGTTGTTGTTTGTTTTATTTGATTTGTTTGATTTAATTGTTAGAATTGTTTGGTAAAATCTTTTGAATTTAAATTTGTTAATTTTTTGTTTGGTTATTTATTTTAATAAGTGAATAATTGTGTAACATGTTTATTTTACTATTAGTGTTACATTTTATATAAGTGTGACAATTGATGTGATTATGTGGGATTTGGTTGAATGCACTAAGGTGCATGGTAGATAGTGATGCACCCTAGTGTTTTAGTGTGTGCAAGTATATGGTAATAGGGTGCACATGTGTGGATTTTCTACACATTTTAAAATTGCCATTTATTTGATATTTTTGGGTAGTTTTATTTTAATTGATAGGAAAATAAATAAATAAAGGAATAGGTAAGTAGTGGTGGACGTGTAGTGTGTAGTGTGTAGTGGGAAAGGGATTGATTTTCCATTTATTTTCTAAGGCAATAAAATCAAATATTTGAAGAAGCTAGCTATTTTAGGATAGGAATGAGATCACCATTTATCTTTTATATCAATTATCATAAAAGAAAATAATAAGAAAATTAAGAGAAAATAAAATGAAGAAAGGAAACTTACCTTTTTCTTTTATTTGGTCATTATGAGAGGATTAGGTTAAGAGGGAATGGGAATATTGGAAGAGCATTTTTGCTCTTGGCTACCGTGACCTAGAGAGAATAGAGAGAGAGAGTGTGGCGTGATAGAGAGAGAAGGAGAAGGAGAAAGGATCAATCTTAGGGTATGGTCTTGATTTTTGCTTATGTTTTTCTTTCTTCTAAATTTTTAGTATGTTGATTGAGTTTTTTTTTACTTGTTGTTCCACTTCTTCTCCATCTTGACTTTTCAAAAGAAAACCTCTAGGGTTTGAGCAAGGAGGTGGTCCTAGTTGTGTTCTTGATTTTACAATCAAGAGAGGTATTGAAATTTTTCCCTCAATCTTTTGGGTTATGGGTATTTGATGATTGATGTTTTGGAGAGTTTATGGCTGAAAGTGATTTGTATTAAATAGGATAATATGTTGTGTTGATGGAATGTTTTTCTTATGTTTTGATGCATGGGAAAATAGACCTAGGCATGGGCATGGGTTAATGTTGTTTGGGTTGATTTTTATGGTTGTGTATTAAGAATATGTGTAGTGATGATGAATATTTAAAATGCATGAAAAGAATGGGTTATTTTTTTTTATTGAATGTGTTTCGGCCTAAAGGTGATATTCAAAAGCATGATGGTTATTTTTATTATGTTTTATGTCAATGAAAATTTTAGAAACATTATAGGTTGTGATCTTGTATGAGGTTATGATGGTTGTGATCTTTGGAATAATTGCATGGTAATAATGTATTGAGATATATTTAATACAAGATCAATGGTGGTTATTTGTTCATGACTTGTGAATAAGTTCTAAGGTGAATGATGAATTATTGTATACTCATGGTGTGATTAGAATGGATAAAGAGGTTAGAAGTATGCTAGGGTTTGTGTTGAAATGTTGTGCATAAATGAGTATGAATTTTGTGAATATAATGAAAAGCATGAATTTTATGATTTAATGTGCTTGCTAAATTTAAATTTGTACAAAAATGATGTTGTTCATGATGAGATTAATGTTTTGAGTGCTCAAATAAAGTTTGCAAATGTTTTGATGTTTTAAGAAATTTAATGTGAAATTTAATTATGCTTTGAAATGATATTGTGTGTAAATAATTACCTACAGATTTTTTTGTTAAAATATGAGTTTTTAAATTGAATATGGTAATTTTTAAAGATAAAAATGGTTGCTGGAATTTTTGTAAAAAAATGTGAAGTGTGTTTCACTAAAATGAGTTTGATGAGTTTTGAAACAAAATTATTATCCTAAGTTATGGTAATATTAAAATGGTATTTTAATATGGTATGAATGCATATTTTGATAAGTTATGATTTTCTTTATTTTGATTGAGAAAAATATTTAGATTCTATTTATTTGTGATTTTTAAAGAAATTAAATAGTGGCTGAAAGTTTGGTTTAAAGGTTAAAAAAATGATTATTTAACTGTCACATATGGATTTATGTTACATAAAACTAAGTCTTAAATAATTTAAATAAAAATATATTTTTTTTCCACACTTAAAAATATATTTTTCTCACATCATTTGTGTAACACAATTAACCAATGTTAAAATTTATTTTTCTAAAGAAACATATTAAGCATAGGTATTTTAATTAATTCCAAGCTTTTTGTAAATTCTTTGTAATTTGAGATTAATAAATGAAATTGTCACATATTTTATTTTTAAGCTAAATCAAATTATTTTATAAAATAAAATGATGTTTTGAGAAATTTAATCAACCTAGAAATTTTAAGAAAAATAAAGCATGTTATATGTCTATTAATTTTAAAACGAAAAAGTAAGAAATGTAGAATTATCGTTTTTAAAACGTCTCAATTACACAATGTTCCCACGTATGCATGTTACATGCAAATCCACTTTTACGTCCAAAATTATGTTTATTATTTAACTATGTGGTTTTTATAGAAAGATCATGCATGTAAAATAGGTTCAATGAGCATTATTCGTTTATGGCTTTATGTGTAGTTAAGAATAATTGCATGTTGTGTGTAACTGTTATTATGTGTGCATGGCCCATGCACACATGAGTTGTATGGAATGGCAAAATAGTGATTTTATGAACCTAAGAAATGTTGTTTTGGTTATGGTATAAGCTCGTTGAGAGGTTGCGAAATTTCTTAGCCCGGACCTAAGGTAAGGAAGTTAGATAGATTCTATGATTTTATGATATGAATGGTAAGACTGTTGTATGAATGAATTGTTATGAATTGTGAATGCCATAATGTGATGATATGTTGGCTTGTATGAATATGATATGTTTATGGATGTTAGCGTGATGAACGCAACACATCAAACGAGTTACTAAGGATATAAAGACGTAACTCCTAGGGCGGACGCGCTAAGGTTATTCAAGGACCAGAGACTCTTGTTTACCTCATAGGGTGACATGGACAACTAGCGGGCCATGCTCATCATGTATGCTGTATGAATGTGATATGATGATATGTTACGATTACGTTATGATATGCTATGATGATATGTTACGATAATGTTATGATATGCCATGATGTTTTAGATGAACGTTAGTGTTTGTATTTGTTGTATCCTTACTTGCTTATTGTTTGTACTTCCTTATTGGGCTTTTAGCTCACCCCCCTTACATTCCTTCAAGGTAGCAAATAGGATTTCTTTAAGGCACGCGTGGTGACGTGAGGAGTTCTATCGTCGTGGGGTGTATGGCGTGGGGCATCCTATGGACGGAAAAACGATCATCTTAGAACGCCATTTAAATTATGTTATGTTTTAAGAGACTTTCCAAATTATCAGTGGGACTTAGTTATTTAATTTTTGTTTCTTTTAAACTTTGCATAAAAATTCATGTTTTCTTTTAAAACTAATGGCGCCAACTTGCATGGTTTTAAGCAAGTCCCCACTGAGACCTTGATAATAAGCGGTTTTCTTTTATAAACAATGTTATGTGAATGTTTTGTAAGTATTAGTTTAGGGCGTTCTTTACTGCCATGCATTCCACTGGTCGGCCAAACACCTCACTGGTCGGCCATGCACTCCACCAGTTCGCCAGACACTTCACTGGTCGGCCAAGCACTCCACCGATCGGCCAAACACCTCACTGGTCGGCCAAGCACTCCACTGGTCAGTCAAGCACTTCATCGATCGGCCAAACACCTAACTGGCCGGCCATGCACCCCACTGGTCGGCCAAACACCTACTTGGTTGGCCGGAGCAGGTAACTGATCAGTCAAGTATCTCTTGCCACTTGTCACTTTTATTGCCACGTCATCATTTTCAAATTTTGGGGATAACATTTGCCCGCCAAGTTTATTATATGATATACTCACATAATAAACTTTTTTCTCCACTGCTGACGACATTAAAAAAAACTAACTTTACACATTCTCCCGCCTCTGCAACAAACCACGACGTCTTACCAGACCACGATCACTGTAATTAACGGCTCCCAATCGTGGGGGAGAGAATATACCCAAGAGAATTCAAAGAGTCTAAGAATAAGTGACAATTTCCACTTTTCCCTTTAAATAGACCCATAAGTGTGCTCACAACTCACAAGCAAAAAGAAAACCAAAAAGGCTCTCAAACCTCTTCATTTCCCTTTGGTCGTGACTTCCCAAAGCTCTTCCCCCTCTTGGCCGAAAACCTCCAAGAATTTCAAGAAGGGCTCCAATTTTCTTCAAGCAAATCCAAGGGTTCCTCAAGAAATCAACACATTTGGGTAAGCACTTCTTCTTCATCTCCATTTATGGGTTTTTTTTTCTTAAAGCTAAAGAAAACTTGTAGGCCAAAACCCCCATTTAAAATACACCCATGAATTTGTGTTTGAATCTTTGATGACTGATGCATATTGTGGCTGTTTTGTTGTAGTTTAGGCTATGGGTAAATCAATCTTGTCTCCAATTTCATGAAAATTTGAAGAAAAACTAATTTTTCACCCCAAAGTGCATATTTGGGTTTATGGGTATTTGATGAATAACTAGGATCCCTAGAACTTTTTAAACCTTTCAAATCCCACACTTTGATCTTGTTGTAGTGTACTTTGAGTGATAAAAATATGTTTGTGTATATGCCCTTTCAGATTTGGGTCTTCTCGAAAATGGTCTTTAAATTCTTGCACGGTTAGTGGTGAAATCTAGCCCCTCGGAACTAGATTATTAGGGGCACATGCGGCGTGGCCGATCGGCCATTCTCCACGAACTGCACGGATGTAAATGCATTTGGCTTGACCTAGATCCCCACCGATCGGCCACCACGGACTAGCCCAGCCCCTCGGATGCGCACCTCATCTACTCGGATCATCTCCTAGCCGATCGGACCAGCACCCAGCCAAATGGACATCACGCAATGGCTCCTCGGACGCGCCCTGTTGTAGCTCCTCGGACACAAGGCGGAGCCCCTCGAATGTACGCCTGACGCAGCTCCTCGGACACCATGCAGCAACTCCTCGACTACGCGCTTGTGTAGCTACTCGGATGCATTCCAGCAACCCCTCGACACCCTCTTCTCGGACGCGCGCACACGCAGCCACCGGATCAGATTATCACACCATCCGCCCAGATACTACGCGCATCCGCTCGGACACCATGCACGTCTGCTCGAACGCATCAGCCGCCTGGATGCAAGGATTGCTGCTCGAACTAGCCCAGCTGCTCGGGCATACACACCCATCTGATCAGTCATGTGCATGCATTTACTCGGACACATGAATGCTCCCACGCATTTTAGGCATCAAAATTTCTTTTTCCCTCATGCACTTTTATTTTGGGGAGTAGAATATATTTTTACCACCCAGAAAAATATTTTCCGAGCAATAAATAAATATTTTTCCTTTGCACTGATTAATTTGTGTTTGTTTGGTTACTCACCTCCCCATACTTTCTATTTTGTAAATGAATCGATTCAACTATAGGGGAGGTGACAACCATACAAACTCTGACACTTCAATTCCGCAATCAAGCGACACTCCTCAAAGTAGTGACTCTTCATCCAAGTCTCCTAGCAGTCGCACCCCCGAAGATCGCCTTCCCTGCCTTAAAAAGATCCTTCCCCGGTCAGCCTTATATTTCCTTCACGAAGAACAGTTTCTTAACCAACAGGCTGAACATCCAGAAATGAGGGTGAAGAAATCCAAACGACTTCCTCAGGACCAAGACCCTCAGGTGGCTCGCAGAGCGGCACAGAAGGTAGTGGAACGTAGTGAAGTCCAAACTGCGGCTTCTGCATGACTGCCTCGACAGATACAAAAAACCAGCAAATCTCAGAGAAAAATCATCCAGAAATTTACAACCGAGATTCAACAACTAGCTGTTCAAAAACCAAGAAAAGACGAAGACGAAACACCCTTTTGGTTCACAGCCAAACCTTCCAAACTTAACCCCTGCATGTTTGATAAACACATTCAAGCTTCGGGCCTAAAAGGGGTTAACGTGATATGCCCGCATCCTCATCAGAGAGCCAACAAGCCTGGTGGACCTTACTGTGCCTGGTCTAGGTACCATGTATTCGCAGGAGCTACTATTCCGCTGCACCCTTTCTTCCGGTCAATAGCGGATTACTTCAATGTCTCTCCTTTTCCCAATGGAATTCAGGCATTGTCCGCTTTATACATTCTATACTTCTTGCAAGGTTGGGATCCACCCACACCTCATGAAGTACACTACCTCTTCGACTTTAGGACCAACCCAAGCCACAAGAATACAGGTTTTTTCCACCTATTCCACAGGCATAAAGGGATCAAATACCTCCACGGTATTGCTCATAAAGGCCAACAACTTAGCCTTCACACATGCGGGTCTGTTAAACCAGCCTCTGCCTACCAAGGAAATGTGTTCCTGAGCAGAAGAACTGGCCAACATGTCCACCGAGGACAAGAATGTAAAAGAGTTGGTTAATGTGGACAATCTTCAGATGGTGGGGCTATTACCAAGCAACCAAAACATCATAGGAGAAAGCACTACTGAGGAAGCGAATGCAACTGACCAGTCCAACGCTGACACTGAAGTAGTGACTGATCAATTCTCTCCTGAACCATCTCCCTACTCTCGTAGACCAGACGACCTTATTATAAGGGAACCCTTGCCAGAGGATCAACATAGATGTTTCGCTCGCACACAGTCTGGGAAAGGAAAGACCATTGAGCTTCATAGGGACTTCAGCTCATCATCTGAAGAAGAGGATGACTTTCTTGATCAAATCCTAAACTCAGGTTCAGTAGTCATAGTTTGATGTTTGGTTATACGGAATCTATAGAGTTGTCTGGTAGTAGTAAAAATATTTATCTACATATTACTCTAATTTTTACTAACAAATCTTGTGTTCACTCTTTTGCAGATTTAGAGATGTTCAAGCAATTCAACACTACCCTTACCCAAAAGAGGAAACCTGGGGAGGGAAGTAGCTCAAATCCTCCAAACAAATTTCCAAGGACAATTTCGACCAGCCAGGGAAGACAACTCGAGCAGCCCATCACGATCCCGTAGCTGACTCCCTCATCAATTTCTCCCTCTGCGAGTTTAACCCCCACTCGCTCGACAGGCTTAAGTGAGCCTCTTCGCATTGCTGGCAACATTGGGAAGGAATTGCTTGAGCAAACTCTTCATGATGCTTCAACAATTCAAAGCTTTGAATCTTTTCCTTGGCTTAGTGTTGAAGTCGTCCTGCAAAGGGGGCTTGCCCAACTGATGAATGTAAGTATTTTATCATAAAACATCCCAATTTGTTATTAATTATTTTTACTTGTGGTAACTTTCTGTTTTCCACTGCAGTCGCTTATTACAATCAGCCATGCTTAGCACCAAGCAGTAGACTACAAGGAGTTGATCAAGGTCTTGAATGATCAGCTGGTGGAAGCCCAAACCAAAGTAGAAACTCTAACTTCCTCTAAAAAGGATCTCAGATCCAAGGTTGAGCAGGTGGAGAAGACCATTGTCGAGCGGGATGGATCTCTTAGGGAGCTGGCTGACAAAAACCAAAAACAAATTCAAATTAACAAGACATTGACTGATCAGCTGGAAAAACTAACTTGCGAGAACGAGGAGCTGAAGTGAGAAAAGGAAGCCGATCTTGCCCGCTATGAAGAGATTTGTTTCAACTGCTTCTACCAGGTATGGAAGTTGAACACACTACAACAATATTGAGTATATATTACATTAAAGAATAGCATATTTTTAAAAATGCTATTATTAATGGGGGATTAAAATTAACACAGAACTGATGAATAGTGGGGATTAAAATTTTTGGCGCCATATGACTAAAATCCCAGGCGGCTGAATGAATTTATGCCAAAATTCCCTTTCTCTCAGATTTTCTCAAGCCTTTCTCTAAGTTACCCTTTCTCTCAGCCTCAATCTCTCACTCACGAAGCCCTCTCCGCCCTCTCCGCCCTCACGAAGACTCACCGCCCTCAACTCATCTCTGCCTCCGCCCTCACGAAGTCTCTCCGCCCTCACCGAAGTCTCTACCTCACGAAGACTCGCTCCAGAGTCGCGTCTCTCTGCCTCTCCATCTGGACAGTTGTTGTGTTCACCGATCGCCTCAGCGACGAGGAGTCTCTTTCACTCTCTTCCGATCGTGGCTGGTATTGCTCTGCTATTATTCAATCGTTGTTAGATTTTCTTATAAAGTTCATTTAAAAAAAAAAAACTGGAGCTTTCCATTTCTAAAGTGAGAGTAAATTCATTATTTCAGGTGATCCATGTTTACCCTGTTTTTGTGGTGGATGTTCCACTAATCACCTTATCTCATTCTTCATATTTTTTTTTTGCCCATCCCCAGATTGCACCTTTCGATATTGAGTTTTTTTGCCCATCCACAGCTCATATAAATATAGTTACGAGTTCAATAAGTTTGTTCTTATTTTTACCAAATGTTTCGGTTTAGATTGTTGAGTATTCTATTGACTATTAATTTTTTTTCACTTCAAAGTTAATAAATATATCGAAACGTTTGTTTCTATAGATTCTATTCTACAAAATAAGTAGTTCCATTGTCTAGGGTGAGTGAAGGTGCTTGAGTTATTTAACATGGATGAACTAGGCTAAATATAGACTGGTGTATATTGTTTTTGACATTGAATATATGGGTTGTTGTTTTTCTTAATTTCTAGCAATGGTTACTACTTCTAGTACTATAATTTACGTTCACATGGTAACTTTTCAAAATGGTTTTGAACATTTTGTGGGATACTGATCTTCTAGCTAAAATTTAACGACTTTTTTGTTTTCTGTTAGTTCGATGCCTCCATTTCCAGTTTTGGTTTGTTGGTCCTATTTGAAAATTATGGGTCATTGCTTCCAAGGTCATCGTAGATGGTATCTCTTATAATTATTAGCTCTACTTTCCATGTCTTTAATGCTTAAATTCTTGATCCTCTTGTCCAATTTTTAGTTCAAGGAGCTGTTGGGGGGTCGTACCACAGTTGTATATTTATTGGTGGACATTTTGATCTTTGGTTGTGGTGGTCTGGGGCTCTTAGTTGTTTGGTTCTTAGCTTCATTCCTCTTCTTGTAGGTGAGAACAATAAAACCTCTATTGCAGTTTGTATAATATGCAATTTTTCATCGTTTATTTTATTTTGGGATCTAAAATTTATTCGGGGAGCTTTCTGATGGGAAACCTGGATTATTTTTAAAGCTAATAATAGAAATCATGCACATCCCAGTTTCAGAATCTTGGAGAATTATGTGTACATATTAGCTGAAAATCTAAGAGTTATAGGTGGTTGCTTATAATTGCCTACTATATGGTCTGAATCTTTCAGGTAGGGCTTTTGTGCATTATATGTATGCTTTTTTGTAAGAGTGAAATCCAAACTAAAGAGCATGCAGAAGGATAACACTAGCACCCCATTAACACCAACTGGTCGGGTTCGACATCGAAGACGTTCAAATGAGGTTAGTCACATCATAAAATCAGGTTTTGGTCATTGTCATTCACATTTAAAATTAATGATGTTGTATTTATTGGGTTTTGGATTTGTTATAAGAGATGGGATGATGGTTACAATTGAAATTTGAAAATTTTCTAATAATAGCTGATATTCAACCTTGGATTTTTTTTTTGAGATATCCTGTTGGCCTCTCAGGTTGTTCCAGATGTTAGTATAGCCAATGGAGGCAATTTACTTGTTGATGACAGTAACAAGTACAGGTCTATGTGGATACGGGCATGCTCTTCTGTTTGGATGATTGGGGGATTTGCATTCATTATATATATGGGTCATCTCTGTATTACTGTTATGATAGTTGTTATCCAAATCTTTATGGCGAAAGAGTTGTTCAACCTACTAAGGCGAGACCATGAAGAGAGGCATCTCCCAGGATTTAGGCTGTTAAATTGGTCAGATTACTAATTTCTTGTCGTGGTAATAGTTGAAGTGTGATTTTACAATTGAAACAGTCAACTTATATAATGATAACTAATGACGTATTTTGTTTTCTTTCATTGTTGACTTGTATGCTCAGGCTCTTCTTCTTCACTGCCATGTTATTTGTATATGGTCGCATTCTCAGTCAACGGCTTTTTAATACTATAACTTCGGACAACTTTCTCCATCAGTTTGTTAGCAGCCTTATCAAGTATCATATGGTTATCTGCTACACCTTATATATCGCAAGTTTGTTGTATGGTGACAATTTGGATTTTGCTATCAGACATTTCATCTTAAAGCCATGTTTTAGTTTAAATATCACTTAGCATTTCATTTACTTGCTTCTTTTTAGTTAGCTTTATATATAATTTTGAATCCAGAATCCTGTCTTATTGCTCATTGCTTTTTGGTTAATTTTTCTGTTGGCTTTAGTTCTTTTTTTTGGTTATGTTTAACTGGCTTATATTTATATATTTCTTCTTTATTTTGTGCTTTGGCTTAGGTTTTGTGTGGTTCATCATTACATTGAAGAAGAAGAGGATGTACAAATATCAATTTGGTCAGTATGCATGGACACACATGATCATGATTATTGTGTTTACCCAGTCCTCTTTCACAGTAGCCAACATTTTCGAAGGAATTATCTTGTAAAACAACTTTTTATGGAAATCTCAGGTTGCTTAGTTTCTTACTAAATATTTCTTTAATTCCACGTCTTCGACCTTTTGCAGCTTTCTTATTATTATTATTATTGGATCAAGAAATTACATGATGGTTGTACTTATTACATTTTTTTATATCCTCTATAAATGAGAACTGTGAAGGGTCTTGTATAATATCTTTAGAAGGCTATAAAAGTAATAAATTATTTCCTCATACCTGCCTGATATTGTATTTTGTGTTCACTAATTACGTGCTTAATATTTTATGGAAATGCTGAGCTTATTTATGTAAGATTGTTATTCCCCAAATTTGATCTTTATGTGTCTTCAATGTAGACTCTTTTTTATTTTTTTTCCAAATCTTGTTTCTCTTTCTTGATGCACCGTCAAATATGCATGCAGGTTTCTTCTTCCAGCAACACTTATAGTTATCAACGACATTGCTGCATATTTCTTTGGGTTCTTTTTTGGAAGAACCCCATTGATCAAATTATCTCCAAAAAAAACATGGGAGGGATTCATTGATGCTTCTGTTACAACTGTCATATCTGCATTTTTGGTAAGCTTATTTTTCCTATGCGATGCACATTTAGCATTCTTGTGCATATTCCTGAGATTTAGGAACTGTAGCATTACAAAGTTAAATTTAGTTTCCTTCTCAGTTATAAAGTGATGGTTGTGGTCCAGCCTCAGTCACCATCTTATTTGTTAAGGATTGTCTATGTGTAGATCCACACTATAGTTTGGTTGTAGATATGTGGAAATTGGTTTCTATTTGGCTCATGAATCAATACCAGAGATAGGATTTATTATTTTTTCCTTCTGACTTGTTTCAGATACTTAATCAGTAGTAAGCCAGTCATATTACTGTGTTTGGAAGCACTGAATTATACAGAAAACTTTTCTTTCTGCATGGTAGACTGAATGTAATTTATTTTTGAAAGATAGATCTTAATATATTGAGTGCATATCTATGCATGGTAGACTGAATGTAATTTATTATTGGTTGCAGGGGGGAAGAAATTTTACACTACTGTTGATACTTTGACTCAACGAGAGCCTTATTCAATGCTTGCTACAATGTTCAGTGGTTGGCATACTGTGTGTCAGGATCCTGAAATGGTATTTAGTTTACATATTATTCCTTCAGATTTCATTTTATATTCCTTCAGCTTCGTGTGTTTACTTATGTAAGATGATATAATATATCTGATTTTCCATGTTTCATCTTCTTGTTACTCATCATAAGTGACTGCTGGCCAACCATAAATTATTGATTGCAGGGACTTATGGAGGAAATCAATGCTGTCTTAAGTAGAAAGTTAGATTTCGAGGTGTTAAACTTTCTGGCCTTGATCTTTCAAAACTGGTAATTTTTCACAACCTTGTGCTTGCAACAACAGTTTTGGTTTTATAAGAAAAATAATGAAAGTCTTGCATTAGAATTTCACATTTTGGTTAGCCAAGATATGGTTTCTAGAGCAATATTTCTTCATTGAAAGAAGGAAAGCTTCATTTAATAAAGACAACACTCTTGCTTACTTTATTTTTGAAGTTTCACTTAATATGTTTCTGTGGAATTGTAGGATTTGTCTTATGTGGACTTAATCCATGCTTGTCTTAGAGATGTATTCTTCTCACGTGCAAACCTACAGTGTGCCAAGTTCCGGGTAGGTATTGCTTTAAAGTAATGCATCTATTTACGATATAATAGTTTTTGAAACATTAATAATATTACATTATTGCTGTGTACTAATTCAGTACACAAGATATTGCTGGAAATGAATTAGAAGTTTTTTTAGGATGTTGAAGCTACCAGGGAAACTCTTTGGGTTAAGTTTGAATTTTGGGTAGCAAAATTGGTGTATAATGTTAAAAGTTTAAGGTAGTATTGTTCTCTGGTTTTGCCAGGGATTGGAATTGTGTTTTGTAATTTGTTAATTTACAATCCCCAAGTGTTTTGCATATTGTGCTTATTCATACCACATTTTCCTTGTATTAGCTTTACAATAAATACAAGTTTGTTTCTTTTGAAAAATAAATAAATAATAAAGGATTAAAGGTTGTTTATGTCTGTCTTGCATATTGTGATAAAACAAAGTTTCGTTTCTTATCAAAAACCAAAAATGTCACTTCTAAAAAAGTGTTCACAATTTATTTAAAAGATGATAATTTTCTTTGATATAAAAGATGTGGAGGATTTGTACTCCTTGCCAACTTTTTTGTTTGAATAGTTTTCTTTTTTAGTTATTTTAATTTTAATTGCATAGTTTATCTAAGTTTGTAGAGTTTTCTTTTGCAGATGCATGTTTAATTGGTAGTAGTTTCTGGCATGGATATGATTGCTGATAATAAAGTCTTGTAAGTTGCATGTTACTTCCTCATCACGTCTGGACGTATACAAATGAGAATCTTTGCTATCATATTTGATAAATCTTTGTTTCTGTTTATTTAGGTCAGTGTTCTACAAGTGTCCAGCCTTCCATGTACACATTCCTAGACCACCAAGTGGAGTTCATTATCCAAATAAGGTACAATGGTTTGTATTTTTTATAGCAGTTAATATTCTAAATCTTGGAAGTTTAATGCAACATAATTCTATGCGGGACTTGAAAAGAGTTCTGAAATTTTACTAGATAAGGATATACAACTTTCTTCTATAGCATGTGCTTCCAAACAATTCTCATTGGAACTAATGAAAATAAATTTTGGTAAGGAAACCTTTGAAAATATTTTAATCTGAACTAGTTAATTTGGTGGTAGTAACTTAAGAGGGGTAGCTCAAATGGTGAGGCATGTAATTTACTCCAACAAGATCTGTTGTTCAAATTTTTCCTGGGCACCTACATAGCAATTGCTATGGTTTCTTGTTCAAATTTTTTAGGTGGAGAGCCTAGTTAAAAAAAAAAATTGGTTGTAGTAACTTTCATTACCAATGATTTATTTTTGTGTTTATGAATCAGTTTATTAACCTTTTTTGTTAGTTTTAGTCTGGACTCTAGAGTAATTGTTTGTGTGGCATTAATGATGCCTGGCATCTCAGCTTTATCAATTAAATTGTGTGATTGGATTGGAAAACAAACATTTGGTTTTGAGCACCAATGGCATCTTTTAACTTTTAAATGACTCGATTTTTACACCTACCTTTTAATTTGAGACAAAGTGTTGATGGAAACTTTTCAATGAGAAAACTTACTTTATTTGATGCTCCCAGTTTCTCTTGCTTTGATTATAAACGCATGTATATAATACACACACACACAAACACAAATATATAATTTGGGTCAAGCTGATTTTTGGTATTATGTTTATGCAGTCTATCATCAAGAAGCATGTTAAACCCACACCATTTTTTTGGCATGAGAAGTCTGCTGTTGTTGGACGGTTGCATTCTTTAAGGTGAGAAGGCCCTAATATTATCTTTTTATAGAGCAGATTTTGCTTGTAGTATAATTGCATGGACAGCTGATAAAGTTATAATTAGGTAATTAACTTTTTTTATGTACTCTTTTAGTTTACTATAACTTTAAGTTGAAGCATTACTTATTTAAATTTTGTTGTAGCTAAACAAATGGACTCACAACAAAGACAAGTGCACAAAGGATGATGAATTGAAGGATGGAGCAAGTTTCACGCATGGTTTACTTTTGTGTATCTTGTAATGTTTCTATTTTTCATTTTTGAAGTAAAAATTGTTCAAGATTATAAAACTTTATTATGTTATGCTTTCAAACTTAAGTTAGAACTAAGATCTCATGAAGTAGACACATTCATGGTTTGAATTAGTTATTGTTTAATGTAATACTTATGGTTTATCAATCTATTGAGAATTACATTTTATGATTAATTTTGAATTTTTTTTTATCAAAATACAATAATGAAAATCTTTTAATTAAAAAAAAACCATATAAGTATATTTATCAAAATAAAATTTAAAATTTTATTACTATATGTTATGATTTAAAAGCATATTATAAGCGTAAAAAATCGTTATGGTTTATATAATATAACAAACTAAAAATGTTATCAAAATAATCAAATGTAATAGTTGAAAAGTGTTATGAAAAAAATACAAGATTAAACTTCAAATTTATAATCAAAAACTCTATCTAAATGTTATTATTTGAATATTATAGCACCTAAAAATGTGTTATTGAATAGTTTAAGATAACACCGAACATAACATTCAAAAAATGTTATAGAAAAGACTGGACTTTTAATAACATGGGCTACGTTAGCATTTTCAGAAGTGCTATCAATAGTCCCCGATAGCACTTTTTAAGTGTTATGAATACTGTTTTTTCTTGTAGTGACAAGCCACTCAACCTTGACTTTCTCACAGAAGAGGCCAAGGCAGAAGAACTTGCCAAGTACGAGGCAAAGGCCACTGAGGAGGCAGCCAATCTTACTGGTGTTACACCCCTTTCTCCTACGTTATCGTTCCGACCGGAGGAAGTCACCAATGTTGAGGATGGTGTTGATCAACCTGAGTGACAATCTGACCAGGGAGTCCCCTAGCCGACCAGTGAGCCTTTAGCTGACCAGAGAACTCCTTATCCAACTAGTAGACATTTATATTATATCTTGTTATTATACTTTGCTCGTATGACCGAGCTGTTGGCATGAACACTTACTTTTCTAGACTTGAGCCATTTAAAAGTTTTATTATGATAGATGCCTTACATTTTCATATGAGTACTTAGTTTTCTAACTTAGAAATTCTAAACATTTCATAAGTCGCTACTAAGTATGCTTTCTCACATTCTTATTGCTCTAACATTTTATGAGCATAGCATTTTGTTTACACACGAATAGTTGTTCTTAACTTAAAATTTTGAAAAAAATTCCAAGCTACTTAAGCTTTGTAAAACATGTTAGCTTAACGGCCTTTATTGACTTCAAAAATTTATAAGTCACCCTGAGAACAAATATCTTTGCTCGTGTTCTCATTGCTTGTGTTGAATTATATACCAGTATACCCTATGTGCCCCCCAAGTGATTGAGGGTTGAAAAATCCTTGATCACTTGCTACTTGACCGAATTTGTCCGAGCGGTTATTACTCGTGAAACACATTGAATATAAAGAGGATATTTCAGCAGTTTAACACTGCCAAACATTCGACCATTTACATACTAGCCATTTATCTGACGAAGACCGACCAGTTGAACACTGCCCGGTTTTTTCCTCTCAGAAACCTTTTTTTTTTTTAAAATGCACTAACAGTTGAACACTGCCAAAGTAAGAATAATCAACACATATGCAAAAATTTTAGCAAGATTCAACCGCGCTGCGCGTGATCTCTTTTAGTACTCGTAAAAGAAAAGGAAAAAGCGTGTCTAATTACGAGTCTCAAACAAAATAAATTTTTTTAAAAATAAAATGACTGGTTAGCAAATAGCCAGTTTACAAACAAACTTAAATAACAAGTTAAACACTTGAAACTAAGCTACTGCTCTATAAGCAGTATTTATTGATAATATTTCCTTAAGTGCTCGCAGTTCCAATAGTTCTTGATCAGCTCTCCATTTAATCGAGAAAGTTTGTAAGTGTCGGGTGGTAGGACTTGCTCAATCTGACATGGTCCCTCCTAATTTGGTCCTAGCACTCCAACGGCTAGGTCTTTGATGAACACCTTTCTAAGGACCAAATCTCCGACCTGGAACTTCCAATTTCTAACTCTGGAATTAAAATAGCGAGCCACTTTTTGCTAATGGGCAGCAACTCTCAGGCTTTCTTTTTCTCGTCTCTCTTTAACAAATCCAAAGATTTAGCTAACAACTGGTGATTCTCCTCCTGGTCATATGTGGCTCTCCGATGAGACGGTGGGTCTACTTCGATAGGCAACATGGCTTCATATCCATATGCCAAGGAAAAAGGGGTATGACCAGTCGCTGTCCGGGCTGTAGTCCTATATGACCAAAGGACCTCTAGAAATTCTTCCGCCCAAGCACCCTTGGCTTGTTCTAGACGCTTTTTTTAGAGTATCCTTCAAAGTCTTATTTACGGCTTCAACCTACCCATTAGCTTGTGGATGAGCTACCAAGGAGAAACTCTCTGTAATGCCATGTCTAGTGCAGAAATCGGTAAACAAGTAACTATCGAACTGAGTGCCGTTGTCAGAGACTATCTTCTTGGGCAGACCATAGCGTCATATTATATTCTTAACTACAAAATCTAACACTTTCTTTGAGGTGATCGTTGCTAGTTGTTCAGCTTTGGTCCATTTGGTGAAATAATCCACAGCAACTACTGCAAACTGTACTCCTCCTTTTTCTTTGGGCAGTTTTCCGATTAGATCAATTCCCCATACTAAAAAAGGCCATGGACTCTGCATCTGCTTTAAGACATTCGGAGGTGCCCTTGGTACTTTAGAAAATCTCTGGCATTTATCACACTTCTTCACATATTCCATGGAATCCTCATTCATTGTAAACCAGAAAAATCCTTGCTACAAAATCTTTTTAGATAGACTCTGCCGCACCGCATGATCTCCGCAGAATCCCTCATGCACTTCGGACAACAAGTTTTTCGACTGGTCGGGTGTTATGCATCTAAGCAGTGGCATAGAGTACCCTCTTCTATACAATACCCCATCCATCATAATATACCTAGCAGCTTGCCTCATAATCTTCTTGGCTTCATTACAATTATCTGGTAGGACTCCTTGCTCAAGGTAAGTAATGATGGGTGTCATCCAAGTGTCAGCTATTGTGATGGGCATGGCTTCTCCTTCATTAATACTGGGCTCTGCCAAGTATTCCACTGGTACTATATTCAAAGTTTCAGCATCTTTTTCACTAGCCAATTTTGCTAGAGCGTCTGCATTAGAGTTCTGCTCCCGTGGTACTAGCTTAATAGTATACTCTTTGAATTGTGCTAGCAGATCCTTTGTTTTATTCAAGTATGCCATCATGTGCAAGCCCCTTGCTTGATATTCCCCTAAGACTTGGTAGACCACCAATTGGGAATCACTGTTTACTTCAACCGACCGGGCACGAACATCTTTAGCCAGGCACAATCCTACTAGTAGGGCTTCATACTCTGCCTCATTATTAGAAGCGTTAAATCCAAACCTCAGCGCGTAATGAATTTGGTGCCTCTCCAGTGTGATTAATATAATTCCTGCTCCCGAATGATGTTCTTTTGACGATCCATCAACAAAAAGTTGCCAAGTAGGAAAATCCTCTCTTTGCCCAGTCGCATGCTCTTGCTAGTCGGGAATATCAGGAATCCCAGTACATTCAATAATAAAGTCCGCCAAAGCTTATCCTTTAATAGCGGACCTTGGTTGATATTTGATTTTGAATTGGCCCAATTCAACCGCCAATTTAAGTAAACGACCAGATGACTCTGGCTTCTGTAAGACTTGGTGTAGGGGCTGGTCGGTAAGTACTTGAATGGGATGTGCCTGGAAGTACGGTCGTAATTTGTGAGATGAAAGTACCAAGCAATAGGCCAACTTCTCGATCACGGGATACCTTGACTCTACTCCTATCAGCCGCTTGCTAACATAGTACACCAAATGCTACACTTTATCTTCTTCTCGTACCAGAGCAGCACTGACAGCATGCTCGGTGACTGCTAAGTAAACAAAAAGGTCCTCCCCATCTACTGGCTTTGAAAGAACAGGTGGTTGAGCCAAGTGTTCCTTTATGACTTGAAAAGCTTGCTCACATTCTTCTGTCCATTAAAATTTTTTGCTCCCTCTAAGCAAGTTAAAAAACGGGACACATTTTTCCGTTGATTTAGAAATGAACCTGCTTAGAGCAGCAATCTGCCCAGTCAAGCTTTGCATATCATTAATCCTAGCTGGAGACTTCATTTCCGTGAGCGCCTTTATCTTCTCTGGATTCGTTTCTATTCCTCGCGAGTTAACAATAAACCCAAGAAATTTTCCAAGACTTACTCCGAACGAGCATTTGAGGGGATTCAACTTCATGCTGTACTTTCTCAGTATTGCAAAGCATTCCTCCAAATCTCGTACATGTCCTTCAGATTCCTTTGACTTTATTAGCATATCGTCTACATACACCTCCATGTTTTTTTCGATTAATTCACAGAACATGCCATTCACTAAACGCTGGTAGGTGGCTCCCGCATTCTTCAAGCCGAATGGCATGACCTTATAACAGTACAGCCCTATGGTATGCTCCTCGTCGGGAGGCTGCATACTAATCTGATTATACCCTGAGTAAGCGTCCATAAAAGACAAAGTTTCATGACCAGAGGTCGTATCAACCAACTGGTCTATACTTGGCAAAGGAAAACAATCCTTAGGACATGCTTTGTTCAGATCGGTAAAGTCCACACAAGTCCTCCACTTTCCATTGGACTTGGGCACTAATACTGGGTTTGAAACCCAGGCGAGATAATAAGTCTCCCTTATGAACCTGTTTTCCTTTAGTCGCTCCACCTCCTCCTTGAGAGCCTTTGCCCGATCCTTGTCAAGCAATCTTCTCTTCTGCTGGACTGCTGGATAGCTTTCATCCACGTTGAGCACATGGCTGATCACAGTTGGTGAGATACCCACCATATCCTTGTGAGACCAGGCGAAGACATCTTGATTCCTCCGCAAAAATTCTACCAGCTGTGCTTTTACTTCTAACATCAACTTTTTTCCAACCTTGACCCCTCTGGCCGGGTCATTCTCATCTATTGGGACCTCCTCTAATTCTTCTGTAGGTCCCACCTCACTATCATAATCCCCAAAGCGAGAATCAAAGTCCATTCCCTCACTTTGGGCAACGCCCTATTTGGTGACTTCATCACCGGATGGGGATTGTTGCTCACTGAAACCAAGAGTGCTTTCTTGGCCAACCTCTTCTAACATTCTTTCCTGATCGGCTACGACTGAATGCTTTTTCGGTCGACATCCATCTCCTCTACCTCCTCTCTATCTGCACACACAATCATATTGTTTTCCTTAGCCCCCTTTCGCGCTTTAGCTACCGAGGCATTATAACATTCTCTAGCTTCTCTCTGGTCTCCTCGGACACAACCTATGCCTGCACTGGTCGGGAACTTCATAGAAAGGTGCCATATAGAGACTGCCGCATGCAAAGCTGTGAGTAGTGGTCGACCGATCACCACATTATAAGCTGACGAACAGTCAACTATCAGAAACTCCGTCATAACTGTCTCGTGTTTGGGAGCATCTCCTGTTGTGATTGGTAACTTGATCGTTCCGGCCGGTGACAACCCTTCTCCAGTAAATCCATAAATGACTTGAGAGCATGGCTTCAAGTCATTAAAGGATAGTTTCATCCTTTCAAAGGATGATTTGTAAATGATGTTCACAGAGCTCCCTGTGTCGACCAGACATCTCTTCACGTTCATGTTTGCTATTTGGACTGTAATGACGAGGGGGTCATTATGAGGATATCTCACATGTCGTGCATCATCTTCAGTGAAAGTGAGGGACTCACTTTCATACCGTGGGTTCTTCGGAGGTTGCTCTTCTACAGTCATGACCTCAGACGTTGATGTTGCGTCCAACTCATGTCGGAGTGTTCGAGCATATCTCTCTCTTGCCTTGTTGCTATCCCTAGCCAGATGTATACCTCCACATATAGTGTCTAGAGTAAAGTCCACATGCTCGGGTTGCAAGGGTGGAGACCGCTATCGCTTAAACCCATGATTATTGTTACTTCCCTCTCCCTAGGTCTTCTCTGCTCGATACTTTTTTAATTTCCCCAACCGGAGGAGAAACTCTATCTCATCTTTGAGATGATTGCATTCATTTGTGTCGTGACCATAGTCTCCATGGAAACAACAGAACATATTCAAGTCTCTCTTACTCATCTCCTTCCTGATGGGTGGGTGTTTCCGGTAGGGCACCTCTTGATGACTCGCGAGATATATCTCTGCTCAGCTGGCCGAAAGAGTGGTGTAATTGGTGAACCGAGGCTCATACTTAGTTGGCTTGTCGTTTGGTCCCGACTTAGCCTTCTTTTCCTCATGGAACTCAGACCCGTTATTTCCACGTTTCTTCCCACCACTTTGTCCATTTCCACCATTCTTAGGAGAATCAGTTGATCCACCTAGATTGTTTAGGCCTTGCTCTCCCTTCTCAATCGCATCATCCAATTTCACATATTTGTCCGCCCGGTCAAGAAATTGTTGTAATGTTGAAATTGGATTGCGATGAATGCTGTCCCATAAAGGACTCCGATAGATTATGCCAGAAGAAATGGCAACCATCTTCCCCTCTTCTCCAACTGCAGTTGCTCGGTTGGCTTCGCTCATGAACCTCTATATGTAGTTCTTGAGAGATTCATCTTTCCCTTGTTTAATATATGCCAAGTGATTGGCATAAACTGGAGGGGTCCGAGCAACACTGAACTGCCTACAAAATTCTTTCCTGAAACTCTCCCAAGAAGTAACGGAGTTTGGCTTAAATTTCCAATACCACTCCTGGGCAGTATCAAACAACGTAATGGGGAAAACTCTACAGCGATAGTCATCGCTCACTCCGAGCAACTCCATTTGGTCTTCGAACTTCCCCACATGCCTTATCAGATCTGCCTTTTCTGTATAAACTGGCAGTACCGGTGCTTTATATTTTGCTGGTGGCTGGGCTGCTCTAATTTGAGTATAGAATGGGCTACCACTCCTGTGGTTTACCGGATCGATTGCAGAAGGTTATTTTGATAGACCTTGAACTGCAGCCGTTAGCGCATCAAGATGGGCCTGGGTGCCTGGGGCGACCGCTGGGGGCTCAAGGTCTGGACCGCCTGGTCGGGCGTTCATATCCAGCGCACCATCATCAAGTATTTCTACTTGACTGGTAGGCCGGTTTGGATCTCTCCCTTCGACCAGGACGGTCCTTCTCCTATCGGAAATGATGCCTCTTAAATCCTTCTGAGAGGTATGCCTCCCTAATTGATCGAACACTATGCTCCAAGTATTTTCGGAAGGCTTACTGCGCGGGACATGCTCCTTGCCACTGCATTGCTGGTTGGGATGCAGTGGTGGCCTTCTTGTCTGTGCCGAGCGGTCTTTTCCTCCTCGTTGGTCGTTGCCATCTTTTTCCTTTGACTAGTCGGTGTGATGACTATCAGCTTCATCACGACCATGCCCATTTTTGAAGTGCGAAGTTTCTTTACCCCGAGGAGTTTTGGTTTGTTCCCACCCGGGTGGAGTCTTTTTACTGCCTGATTTGTGACTTCCAGATCTGGAAGTTTCTGATCAATGGCTCCCAGTGGGGGTTCTAGAGTTCCCCCTTTGAGTAGAGGCAATGCCCGATCGGATCCCATCCTCTTCCCGAGCAGGAGGGTTACTCCCGCTTCTATTCGGTCCTCGAGAATTGGGCCTGTCAGTAGTTTTTTGACCAGCATCTGTGGTCCTTGCTCCTTGGGTAGCTGCTCCTCGCGCTGCAGCTTGGGCATTGGCCTGGGTCAACTACGTAGCCTCCTCCAGAGCGAGTGCAGCCTCACGGTGTCGCCTATCGGCCTCCTCCTGCCGTCGCCTGATCTCTTCGCTCCTGGCATCCATCTCCCATCTCTACAGCTCAAACACGCCCTTCTGTCTAGCCATCTCTTCATCGAATGACTCCTGTCGGGCGTTGAATTGCGCCATCTCCTCCTGGAAGACCCCCATGGCTTTCTGGAGTTTTTCAGCCTCTGGAGTCATGTCCTCAAGCAAGACTCTAGGCTTAGTCTCGTGGTCTTGAGGGCCAGGACCTTCTGATCTAGCAGGCTCTTTAGAGGAACCTGGCTTCTTGGATGCTGCATTGGTGTTCTTAGGTGCCATAATAATAAGGAAATTGTCTGTTTTTCTTTTTAGGCTCTCAATGAAAGCACCAAAATGTTGACCACAAATTTGGCCAACGACGAGTAAACGTCAAAACTACACTAAAACTTCAAGAGAAAAAACGACACCAATGATTTTTATAGTGGTTCAGCCCCAATTTGTTGGTAATAGCCTAGTCCACTTAGAGTTACGATTTATAGATCCACACTAAAGATCAGATGAACCTGAGTCAACTGAGTTTCTTCAGTATAAACAAAAAGAATACAATACTTCTCTCAAAATAAAAATACTCTCTTAGGAAAATCTAAATCTGAATCCCTAAATGATGTCATGAGCTCTGTATTTATAGGCCCAGGATCGTACAAACCGAAATCCCTCATAATCGGGATCTTTCTATTACTTTCACAATATTTAATTAATAATATATTTAAAATACAACAATACGTGATTCTTTGGGATAATCTGAGAGATTCCCGCCTAGGCACGGCTGATTCTAGTCTAAGTCATTGCTAGAATTTCGCTTACATAACAATAATTTGTTCAGTAAATCGACTTCACTCCTTGGAGAAAAACTGTTCGGCCATGCACTCCACCAGTCGGCCAAACACCTCACTGGCCGGCCATGCACTCCACCGATCGGCCAAACACCTCACTAGTCGGCCAAGCACTCCACCGATCGGTCAAGCACTTCACCGGTCGACCAAACACCTGACTGACCAGCCATGAACCCCACCGGTCAGCCAAACACCTACCTGGTCGGCCGGAGCAGGTAACTGATCAGTCAAGTATCTCTTGCCACTTGTCACTTTTATTGCCACATCATCATTTTCAAATTTTGGGGATAACAGTACCCACTCGCATATTTGAGGTTTGCTTGGGGCCTGCTGCGGTATGTCTCAAACTATTGATGGAGGCCTAAGGGAGAAGGAGGATGCCTAATCGAAGATGGAGGCAGTCTCTCATTGTTTGTGGCAGGCCTCGTAGGTTTCAGGTTATTTTTCTGAGCTGCTTGTGGGGCAGTTCGGTTATTCCTAGTGTCGTCCACTTCCAGATCTGCAAATGTTTCTAGTAGGTGCAGCCAATTTTATGATGTACAAAAATTTATATGGGAGATTTGAAAAAAAGATTAATGCTCTTAATGAAAGCACCAAACTATTGACGACATTTTTTGTCAACAAAAAATAATAATAAGAGTAATTAAGCTTATTTCAAAGATTAAGGAATAAAAGAAAAGAACAGAGATTTTTTACATGGTTCAGTAGTTAACTCTACCTAGTCCACGCGTCACTATTATTAAATGTTCTCAGTTAGAGCTCTAAAAGAAATTTCCCATAATTTGAGTACAAGAAATTATTTGTCCCCAATAAGTGACTACATTCCAAGTATTTATAGACTTGGTTACATATATTACTTCCCACGTTTTTATGGGAGTTACTTTAATATCTAATTTGAATTCAAAATACAAGCAAACATTTAAAATACAAAATATTCTATAAACATAGCGTTAATTAAACAATATTATAACCGAGCCCACGATTGTAGGCTTGTACTGTAACTGCCTGGTGTCCACCATGAAAGTGTTTTCCAGCCTACATCGTGGTTTGAGTTCTTACCATCCTCCGAGATTTTGAGGTTTATCTCTAAATTGGAGTTCTCCTTTCTAGCTAACACCTCATTCTGAGATGAGCCTATGACATGGCACTTGCGTGAGTCACTTGTACAGATGAACATGCTTCTTTTTCTTTTCTTATTCGACTTTTACTCTTGCGAGCCTACATTTTGAGATTAAATAAACTCGTCTCAAAATTTGGAGTGTAACAATTTATAGTTAGGTACTTATCGATGTACCATTAACTAGCATTGAACAACATCAAATATACCATGAATTTATATTGAATTTTTTTTAATTGAAAAATGCAGCCAAAACCCATATTGAAAAGTAGAATAAAAAGTTGGCAAAATCACCACAAAATTTTGTATGGAATTATTTGATATATATATAAATATATTAATATATATGTATACTTATGTTTTATTGTTATATCCATCATTATATAAGGTTATGAGGTACTTATCCATGAATAGTAAAAGTTGGTATTTTTTTTTGGTAAAAGATACATAATTTATGACTTTTATTAGGTGGAATTCATAGATAGTTGCGCTATTTCAGAACGAAAATTTCAAAAAATTGATGAAATAAGTTTGAGAATTTGTAGTTGAGGTGGATTTTAGGTTTAGAATTTTATTTTTGTGAGAGAGAGGACATGTCTGAAAATTATAATAGTGGTATTTGAGTTCAAATACAATATTCTAATTTTTGATATAGGGGTATATTGCTATCACTACAAGAAAAAATGCTTTTAATAACACCGAAAATGTGTTATCAAAACATACGATAACACTTTCTGATGTGTTAAGACCGACTATGTTATCGTAGGTCAGAGTACTTTACATAACACTTTATCAGTGTTATACAGATGTGTTATTGTACTGTCAACGATAACACAATTTCTGTGTTATTTTAATATATAGATAAGTGTTTTATTATTTTATTTATAGTCGATTATATAACACTTTTTTTGTGTTATACTACACTTCAGTATAACACTTTTTTTGTGTTATACTACACTTTAGTATAACTTTTTTTTTTGTGTTATACTACACTTTAGTATAACACATGTGTTATATTAGCTTAGAGAAACATAATATTTTTTTACTTACACAAAACTAGGAAAACAAATATGAAAGTTGAAGACAAATAAGGTAACATAAATAGATTTTTATTAATTACTCAAATGTAATTACAATATTTAGTCTACTAGTCTAGGCTTAAGAAATCATATTACAACATAATTTATTCCAAATTCAGATTCTTTTATCACTAAATACAAAACAAGAAATGTATACAAAAATTAGTGAAATACATTCTTCCATTCTAAAGGCCTCAACTACAAATGTTGTCAAGAATTGCTCCAAAGAAATCATCTCAATATACCTGCACATTGTAAAAAAAATGTCCTTTTATTATTAAGAACATAAGACTTAAGCTAGTTTCCACCTGTAAGCATATAAAGTTTAAATTAAATTTGTAATAACTCCAAAACTTAACGAAACAGCAGGGTATAGCAAGATGTACTACCATGCAAAACAACGACTGAAGCAACAAAACATGCAACTTAAAACAAGGCTTGTGAAATGTATCAAGATAAAAAATATATCATTCTCAATGATCAAAAAGTATGTAAGGAAGAATTGAATCCAGAACTCTAAATTCTGTCAATATATCCCCAAAAAAATTAAAGAATAAGAACAGAATCACACTTTGACTTCTTATACAACAAAATCATAAAGAAAAACAATAAAATAAAAAATCAAACATGACAAGAATCGATGTTTTGAGGAGACGGTTTCTGGTATGTCTTAAATTTATGTTTCCTGTTTGTGTTCTAAACTCTTGGCTTTAGTGTCAAGTTTATGATTTTTGAAGAAAAATGTCTATATATGATATAGAAGAACTCAATCATACTTTATGCTTGATCATTCAACTTTAGTTGCAAGCCAGAAGCAAAAGAAAATCTATTTCATTTTCTGTCATCTATTTCTTGTATCCATAACGTTATGTGCTATACTAATTTAGGCATATAAGGTCTAGTACTAAGCTATAAAAACAGAGGAAACCAAAACACATGCATATCTAGAATTATCAAAGGAAGTACAACATCAGAAGCAAACCTAAATGTACCATCAGAAGCAAGAGAAATGGTAGACATAACAACATCAACAAAACTAGAAGCAGAACAGAACAAGTCTGGCTTTCCTTTTCTAGCTAATTACTGCAACAAGCTATGAATTCAATTTTTCACATGCTTAATAGCCACTCTATCAGTACTCTTGCAGTACCCTCAAAACCAAAGTGTAGGAAGTCATAAGACTAATAACAACCTGTTGGGTTCTTTGATCTCACTCCAACCCCCATGACAAAAATATGCTCCACATTTTTCTTCAAATGTGGATTTCACATAAGGAAAATGGCTAAGTTTGTAAATGCTCCTATAACCATAACAGTTATAGGACCTGCAGATATTTTCTCATACATTACCTACTGAGTAGTTGGTTGTTTAATAGGTCTATTTCTCCTGCTTCCCTAAGTCATAACAAAATATTTGAGATTCATTTATGTTGGTAAATATTTTTTACAATTCATTGAGATTCAAATTTACAATGCAAAAAGATTGATTCTCCACTTCTAATAACTAATAAACCACATTCTATTCTCCCTGGAAGATAGCCAATTACCAACTCAACTTAAGCAAACATTTCTTTTATCATACATAGAATAAGCATAACAGATCAGTGGAAATAAAAGTTTATATATACCTGAGGAAGAAAAGCTTTTCTAATGCCAAAATTTGTATCAACATCCAGACGACCTCCAATACCTACTGGGATAGCTTGTCTATATCTACATCCCCCAGTGGTTGTAACACCCTGACATACATAAACTAAACACAAATTAGAGTGGCTTTTAACTGAGATTGTATGATATACATGTTATGGCAATGTACTAAGTTTTTTTATGAGGAAAAACAAAAATCAAACATGTAGAAGGCAATCAATGAGCTCATGCCTGTTCTATTATGGGAAGATATCCACCAACATTAGGAAGAATGGTACCATCTTTTAGTATTCCACCTTCGCCGCCAACTCCAACAGCGATATCATCACGCCCCATCATGTAAAGGATGTCATAGATTTGATTCACAGAATGTCCAGCATTAGTCCAGGCATTTGTGTTGATAGTCACACCCTAATAAAAAAGAAAAAGAAAATTCTTATGTGTCACTATGTTGTAAGTTGGTTATGTACTATATATGGTTCGAAAATAAATTAGCTTTTGAGGAGATAGATTTTTTAATGAGAATTAAGAGAGCTCAAAAAATTGGAGACTTTGGGAGCTAAAGTCAGAAAAAGCAAAGCAAGAAGCTTTTAAAAGTAAAAGATGTTATTATAGTAATTGGTAAAAGACTAGGAACAAGTTAACTGCCAGCATTGAATTATTTGATCCGACATTATGGTCCTAAGGCCAAGAGTTCTTTTATCCTTTGACCATATATACATAAATATTAGTAGGACCAAATATTTGAGAGATTAAGGTCCAGAAAAAAGTAGGGTTTTTTATTTTAATACTTATCATCATCAATACCAGAAGAAAAGAAATATAAAAAGAAAAAAAGAAAGAAAACTCAATGACTTGTTATCAAGGATTAAAATATGTAACTATCAATATGAAATAATCTACTCGTAATTTACTCATTGAATCAATATAGAAAGGGAAAAAAAATGTACTTTTTCATATTTGTGCTGCTATCCAACCTTTAAGTGGCTAAAATTGAGTTGGATATACTATATTCAACTTTGTAATAGACAAATCGTGAAGACTGAAAAGATTATTTTTACCAAAAGAAGACTTAAATTACCTCTAACTCAAACTCTGATCTGTTAAGCTTTAAGAGGTAGAGCAGAGCAAAGAAATCATTCGTATCAACATCTGTATCCAAGAGAATCCGGCGAGGCCTAGGCCGAGGAGCGCATTTTGCAGTGTGCAAATTAGCTGCAAATCCTAAAAGGAGTAGAACAAAAACAACCCAGAAGTTTTTTTTCAACACCATTTTCACTGTGATCATTTACACCCCAGAAAAGTATGCAGTCCTCACCAAACTTGATGAAAGCTATCAAATTCTGTTGAGAAAAGGTTTGTGTTTAAGCCATGGAACAAATAAACAAACAAAGTTTCAAACCAATAAACATTACAATACAATACTTTGAATCAGATTCAAACTCAATATTTCCACAGTTTCTTATTTAGATAACTATTGATAAACATGACTTGTATATATTATTTATGTCTTAATAATACAATTGCTTCAGTTTTATCATGTTTTTACTCTTTCTTGTTAACTAAAGTTTAGATGAGCTACATGTACCACAAGAATAAGACTAAAAAAATAAGACCACAAAAACAAATCAATAAATAACAAGAAAAAATAATGAGAAGTAAGAAAGATACATGGCTAATGGATTTAGAATATCATCCCTATACATGCCATCCGTTGTAAACCACTACCGGTGATGTAAAGGATTTTTTTCAATAAGATACTAATAAGGATTTCACCTTGTACTAATACACCCAAGGATGATATATATAAGAGGGTAAGTAAGTATGTCAAGGCACTACAAGAATCCAGAGAAGAATGAACTTTAAATCACCAAAATGGAAAATTGTTACACATCAAAAGCACATTCAACATGAAATATTTCCAATTGTAAAATGGGAAAAAAAAGTAGAGCAACTAAGGCAAGTTGAGTAGAAAGAAGGGAAAAAATACACACACACAGAGTAGGGCAGAGATATTCTTACAATAGGATGTGCCAGCAGCTCGCCAAAGTTGTAGATATTATCCCCAAGCAGTGCTGAAAGTGATAAACCAAATGCCAAGTCCTAAAAAATTGTACAAAAAAATCAAAATACTGACAGTCAAAACAGCTGGAAAAGTTTAATGCATGCTGTTGGTCAAACAAAATTTCTCTAAAGAGGCTCCAATTTAGAGAATACATTTTTAAAAAATCTGAATTTATTTTTCTGCCAGGTAACTTATTATTTCAGTTACTCTTTAGTAACTTATTGTATCCACTACTTTTCAAAACCAAATATGTAATAGATAAATATTAACTTATCCACCTGACTGGCTATGTAAGCAGAAAAGAAAAACAAACAAACAGAGTGATATGTCCAAAAGTAAAAAAATAAAAACACATTTTCATTACTTCAAAAGCGTTATTGTACAGTTTGGTAAAAGATATATATTGTAGAAAATATGAAGAAGAAGAAACTATATAGAACATCCTATTTTCTACACAAAACAATAACATAAAGAAAGATTATAACATAAAAACACAGTGAACTCAACAAAGCCTCTAAAACTTCCTCATCTCATTTCAGAGGAATATGATTAATTCCTGAGACTATTGCAAAGCATTTGAAATAGAATAAATAAAGTCCAAGAAGCCTGTTCCCTTAAGAATACCTTTACTAGTCAATAGCTCAAAATCCAACAACAACAAGAACCCAATTACAGCTGCCTTCCCATTTATTATCTCATTCTTCCCTGTGAAACCAAATCCTCCTGAGCTCTCATCAACCACCATCCTTACCTATCAAGCACACCATAATTGATGATTATAGTAGCCTATATATATATATAGACTATGTATAAATCTTATCAAATATGTAACAGTTAAAACTTCCAGCATTTTTTGTAATTATTTAGCATGATAGCTTATGTATTTGATATTATATCTATAGTCTAGAAGCCATTTTACAAAATATCATCAAAACGGACCAGTTTACAAGATAATGTTACAAAAATATGTATATTCCCAAAAGATGTTGATGTTTATATGTACATTAACTTAACATGAAGTAACACTTACCAGCTCAGATTCACGATAGAGTGGATGGCTGCAACAGGTGTTTGTCCACACAAGGGGAAACGTTACCTTTGTTGCAGAACGTTGCTGTAAAGATAAACAGATAGAATATCATATCTTGAGACTTATATTATCGAATAGATGTGCACAACAGATATGAATTGGCCTTCAATATAACTAGCCACACACAAGACGTTTTGGGAAAAGGGAAAACACATAGAAAACAAGAAAAGATATGTAGACATGGTCATGAGTGCATGAAATTTCAGGAATATAGAAAACTAAAATGGGAAATAGAATATGACACAATTATTCAATTTATGCCCTCCTAATTGATCTAGATCTTGACTTGGTTCTTCACATGACACTTATTACTATAAATGTAAGCACCTAGGAGGGCAGTTCAAACAGTCAGGTCTGTTGTTTGCTCCCACAAGATCTAAGGTTCGGGTACCTAATTGGCAAATCATATAACTTGATGTCCCTCAAATATTGTAAGCAATACCTGAAGAAGCAACTCGTATTTCGAGTTTAACAAAAACACACTGAAATCCCTGTGCAGCAAATTTTCCTTTTCAATCTTTTCCATCAAGTGACCTACAGGGTACAAAAGCATTAGCAAACCACAGAGGTCCAGCTGATCCAACAAAATGAACATGATCTATATACAAAGTATATGATTTGAAAATGTTGTAGAATGCCCAAAACATGAATAAACAGTTCATTTCCATAACGTGAAGGTATCCAAAATCAAAAGAGGGTATAAGATTTAGGAAGGATAGAAAGCCTTGGAGTATGCAAAATGCAAAGTACCATAAAGACATGACATAATACCCAAAAAGAATTGTGCAGATCAAATTTTACTTACAATTATATTTTGTATCATGACCAACAACCCGGCCGTTCTCTTCCACTATAATGCAGCTATAGAAAGTTCACATGAAGAAACATAATCAGCTCCTATACAACACAAAGAAAGATATGTAGATCTAAACGCAAAATTTTCATTCAGATTTTGAATGTTCTCCAATCTCAAAACCACATGAATATTTGGCTCAAAATAGACCTCAACTCATTTGATTATAGTTAATACTCAATTAAAGTATCACCTCAGTCACTGAATTTTCATTTCTTACCAAAAACAAACAACAAAGAAATGAAACCCAAGTTTTCATTTTCTCATACTTTGAACAGCCAAAGAGAGCAAGAAAAGGAATATTATAATATCAAGAACAATAATATCTTGATGCTTTCTAACCACAACAATTGTTCAGTTCGGTTGGCCGAAATTTTAAAGGGGATACTGATAATAGCAATGTTGTAGCACCAAAAAAAATTAAGCAAACACAACATAAAACAAATCATGGTAATGAAGCAAGATTAAGGAAGAAAATTAAGCCCCATGATATATATACTTCGTTGCCTCAACAGTGAAAAAAAAAGAAGAAGAAGAAGAACATCAAACAAACAAAGTACAATAATTGAAATAAAACAATGAAGACCAAAAAATTAATTGTAACGAACGCCCTAGACTAATACTTACAAAACATTCGCATAACATAATTTATAAAAGAATACCATCCATTATTAAAGTCTCAGGGGGACTTATTTAAAATCATGCAAGTTGGCGCCATAAGTTTAAAATAAAACATAGGTTTTTATGCAAGGTTCAAGAAACCAAATAATTTAAATAACAGAGTCCCACTGATAATTTTAGGAAAGTCTCTTAAAACAAAACATAATTTAAATGGCGTTCCACGTTGATCGTTTTATCGTCCATAGGATTACCCCATGCCATACACCCCATGATGAAGAACTCCTCACGTCACCACGCGTGCCATAGAGAAATCCTATTTGCTACCTGGAAGGAAAGTAAGGGGGTGAGCTAAAAGCCCAGTAAGGAAGTACAAGCAAATAAGCAAGTAAGAAAAACAACAAACAACCAAACACTAACGTTCATCTAAAAACATCATGGTATATCATAACATAATCGTAACATTTCATCATATCATAACATAAATGTGACATATCAACATATCATAACATAAATGTGACATATCAACATATCATAACATAAATGTGACATATCAACATATCATAACATAAATGTGACATATCATCATATCACAATCATTTAGCATACATGATGAGCATGGAACGCTAGTTGTCCATGTCACCCTATGAGGTAAACAGGAGATCACTGGTCCTTGAATAACCTCGGCGCGTCCGCCCTAGGAGTCACGTCTCAATGTCCTTAGTAACTCGTTCGATGTATCTGACATCGAAATCTGTTTGATGTATCTAACATCGCATTCTGTTTGATGTATCTAACATCCATACACATTTCACATTCAACAGATCATCATATTAAGGCATTCATAATTTCATAACAGTTCATTCATATAACAACCTTACCATTCATAGCATAAAGTCATAAAAAATCTATCTAACTTCCTTACCTCAGGTCCAAGCTAAGAATTTCACAATCTTTTCAACAAGCCTATATCATAATCAAAATAACGTTTCTTAGGTTCATAAAATTACTATTTTGCCCTTCCATACAACTCATGTGTGCATGGGCCATGCACTCATGATAACAGTTACACTAAAACATGCAATTATCGCCAAAAGAATAATGCCCGTTCTACCCATTTTACTAACATGATTGCTTTATAAAAATTACATAGTTGAATAATAATCATGATTCTGGACGTAAAAGTTTATTTGCATGTGACATGCATACGTGGGAATGTTGCGTAATAAAAACGTTTTCAAAAACGATAATTCTACATTTCTTGCTTTTATTGTTTGAAAATCAATAGCCATATTACATGCTTTATTTTTCTTTAAAATTTCTAAGTTGATTAAATTTCTCAAAAAATTTATTTTATCTTAGCTCAAAATAAAATGTGACATTTTCATTAAATAAATATTAATTTATCAAGAATTACCCAACAAGCTTGGATTTAATTAAAATACCTATTTTAATATGTTTCTTTAGAAAAATATATTTTGTCATTGTGTTACATAAATGATGTGAAAAATATATTTTAAGTGTGGAAAAATACATTTTGATTTAATTTATTTAAGACTTAGTTTTTAAGTAGCAAAAATCCATATGTGACAATTTAATAACAATTGTTAACCTTTTTAAAACAACTTTCAGCCACCAATTATTTTATTCAAAAATCACAAATAAATAGAGTCTAAATATTTTTCTTAATCAAAATAAATGAAAAATCATTACTTATCAAAATATGCATTCATACCATTAAAAATATCATTATTCAATATTACCATAACTTAGGAAAAATAATTTATTCCAAAAATTAATCAAATTCATTTTTAGTGAAACTTACTTCATATTTTATTACAAAATTCCAGAAACCATTTTTTTATCATTAAAATCACCATATTCAATTTTATAAACTCATTTTTTCTCAAAATTCAATAAAAATTCTGTAGGAAATTAATTGGGTAAAATATCATAACATGAGACTTAAAATCCTCTTTTAATTTCATAAAAATTAACACATTCATCAAGAACATTATTTATGCATGCAACTCATCTTTTTATCAACTTTTACCCAATTATTTTGAAAAAAACAGCAAGCTTAATTCTTTGTAAAACTCAACTTTTGTCTTAAAAATTACATAAAATCATTCATGCCTAAAATCTCATTATGCTCTTATAATATGCATGATTCTAATATCACTAACATATTCACATGAATCCTTTTAAAAACCATTTGTTGCAATTCCATGAAAACCAACAAAACACTATCAATGAAATAACATATAGTAATTTATAAGCACCATATTCACATATGCCTTATATTAACCTAACATGTTTCTATCATTATTTTCATGCATCTTATAATTTAATCATTCAAAATATAACATGCATCTAACAAAATTTCATGATCAACATATCAAGATTACCACTTATTCTCTTACCCATATATCATAGGTCCTAAAACATGGATCAAATATATTGTAAATCACACAACATATCAAGAACACCCTTGGGTGTACCTAGGCCGAAATCACCATACAAGTATTCATAGATTATTACAATTTTTTTATGCATAGCAAAATCAACATCACAACCCTTAAACACAAATCATACTCTCACAAAATCCAAATCCTATACATCAATCCTACCAAAATCAACCATTAGCACCATTAGCAAAACCTCATATACAACCCACCAAAAACAATATAAGGCTAAGGAAAAGACCATTACCTCTCTTGATTGTAAAAATCAAGAACACAAAAGATCAATACCCCAAACTCCACACCCTTGTTCAAGCCTAGGGTTTTTATGGGAAAGCCACCATGAGGAGGAGGAAGAACCCAAACACACACAAGAAAATAACACAAATCAAAATCATATTATCAAAAAAAGATTATGCAAAGAGAAAAACAAGAAGACATACTCTAGGGGGTTCCTCTTCACTTTCTCCTTCCTTCTTCCTTTCTTTCTTTCTTCCTCTCTCTCTCTCTCTCTCTCTACACACCACTCTCTCTCTCTCTCTCTAGGTCACGGCAGCCACACACACACACAAGAGCAATGGCTCTTCTCTCCTTTCATAGCCCCTTTATCACAAATCCCCCCATAAAGTCTCCCCAAAGACAATAAGGTAAGTTTCCATTTCTCTTTTATTTTTCTTAATTTCTCTTTATTTCAAAAAGATACAAAGGAATAAAATGTGATCATGCCTATCCCCAAATGATCATGGTCTTCAATTTTTTATTTTTACCATCTTAAGGAAAGTATTCCTTTCCCACTAGGTCACACGCCCAACTCCTTGTTTCCCTCTTCTTTTCTTTTTTTTTTTTTATAAATAAATTACCCAAATAAATCTAAAATAAGGAAACATAAAATGTGTAGAAAATCTACACATGTGCACCATGCTACCATGCACTAGCACACACTAAATCACTAGGGTGCATTACTATCTATCATGCACCTTAGTGCATTCCACCATAGCTCACATAATTACCTCATTTGTCACACTTAAATAAAATGTAACACTAATAGTAAAATAACATGTTACACAATTATTCACTTATTAAATTAATTAACCAAAACATTTCTAACAATTAAATAAAATAACAAACAATCAAATAAAAAAAATAAACAATTAAATAAAATAACAACACTTAAATAAAAAAATTCATCACACTTAACATTTAAATCAAATAAAGCACAAAATTTTAAATAATCTAAAAAAAAAAAAATTTGGTGCACTACATTAATAAACCCACGAAGTATATAACCCAAAAAATCAATAATACAATTTTTCCTATTCAAAATCCAAGCAACCAAACAAAGCACACCAGAAGACAAACAAAAAAGAAGAAGAAATGGGAAAAAGGGTAATCAGAAACGCACTCGTCCTCAAACATAAGGCGTCTTTGGACAGCGTCCATTCCAACGTCGGCAGAGTCTCCCATGGTGGGATTGGAAGCTTTAGAAGAAAGAGAGACCCTAGCAATGAGAGGAGAAAGGGGCTTTGGAATGGAAGAAGGGATTCTGAGAAAAGGGTTACGAGCAAAGCTAGAAGAAGAGGTAAAGAGATGGGCTCTGGGGGCAAAGTAGAGCTTGGCACTGGTATTTAGAAGGTGGGACATTGTCGCACTCGCATGTGATCTCCGCCATTGTTGAATCGTGTAATATTATTATTATATATTAATATTAATCTTTCACCCACCAACAGAACGAGAGAGAGAGAGATCTTTACCTGCAGCAACGAGTCTCCGAGTCCACGTCGTCGAGCCTCCGGCAGTCCCGCTGAGCCTCTGTCAGCCCCATCGACCTCCACCGTGGTTGAAGCCTCGTATATCCCTTCGCCGTCATAGTTGAGGGAGCAGGAGAGAGAGAGAGAAGGAGAGGGATCAGGGAAGAGTGAGTGAGGAGACCGACTTAGAGACAGGGTTTTTAGATTAGAGGAAAAAAAACGAGAGCTTTGGGTTTAGGTCTAGAGAATAGAACGGGAAGAGGGAAAAGGAAAGTATAACTATACATTTCATTTTAGTTTGCCACTTAACATAGCCCGACTTTTTTTTTTAACTATTTATTATTTACCGCTTTTATTTTACATTAGATATTATAATACTTTTTTAATAAACTTATATTTATGTGTTATGGAAGGGGGTATTTGGTGTAGTGTATAGTTAGAGTGCTCTTCAGGCATAATTTTTCAAATTTTCCTATATTTTTATATATTATAAATATGAGTTTAACGAAAATTGTTAGTTTCAGTTAGATTTAATACTTTTTTTTTAATGTTTTATAATTTCGTTAGTTTTCTAAATAAGATATATAAATTAAAAAATAAATGTATCTAAATAACGTAAATAAATTGAAAATAAAAATAAAAAAATAATAAATGAGTCATATTAATTTATCATCACATATTTTAAAATTTCATATTAAAATATTTAAATTACTCTATCAATTATGTTTTAAAAACTATAAAACAAACATTTATGTGTTTAAATTTATTATTTTCTTTCTTTTATTAATCACTTCTTTTGTCACTTAATATATTTTGTTTATCCAATCATATATGTAATAGTGACATAAGATATAAATATACACATTTCTTTTTTTTCGTTTAATTTTTTGGGATTTTTTAATAATTCATACGTAGAAATTTTTTAATTCATTTATACGGTGTTTCAAAAATTGTTTCATTTATATATAACTCAAAATATTTTTTTTACAAAATTACGGTTTGTGTTGATACTGGATTTCTTTGTTCACATTCTAAAGAAATCATTAAATAAAAATATATATTTCATGTTAAAGGCATATATATATAGTATACATGTTTACATTTATAGAAATATGACTAATTTAATGTGGACTAATAAGTGAAGATTTCCTATATATCCTTTATTAAAGCCTAGCTATATCATGTGTACTAAAAAGTATTTCTTTAATATTCAATTTAATTATAAAGTTGTAATAATAACACAATTAATTAAGATAGTGTTCCTAAAATATTAAAATAAAATTAAGAATATATTGACAATTAGAATCAAGTTATACAAATCATGCGATTCACACGTAATTGGGATAAAAAAAAATGTCATCTACATCACATGCCCAAGTTTTATCCACTTATTTCAGATTTAAAAAAAAGTTTGATCCACTTATCAAATAATACACATTATAAAGTTGAGAAGAATTTCTCTATACTTATAATTAGGTTGTATGAGCTTGCATTAGAAGTTGCAGTGGGTTTGTTAGGTTGTATTGGGTTGCATTTGAGGTTGCACCGAGTTGCATTGGGTCACATTTGAGATTGCACGTAGTAGCATTGGACTTGTATTTGAGGTTGTAGTGAGTTGCATAAGAATAAGCATCGGGTTGGATATATTTATGGGTTGTTTTACATGTTATTTTTTGTTTCTTTTCTAAATCGACTTAGTTGTTTTAACATGTTAATTAGGTTTTTTAACAAGTTGTTTAAGGTTGCATAAGGATGATTAATTTGCATAATGAAGTTGCTATAGTTGCTTAAAATGATAAAATTAGCAAATGAATTTTTTTAAGATGTTGTAGTTGCATAACAAGTTACTTGGCATGCTATAATTTGCATTTAAGGTTGCGGTGGATTCCATGTGTTGCATAAGGATAAAATTAGCATATGATTTTTTAAGTTGAATTATTAGGTTGCATGGACTTTCATTTGAGATTGCATAAGGTTTCATTGGATTTGCATTTGAGATTGTTTGGGGTTGCATTTAGCTTGCATATGAGATTGCAGTGAGTTGATATAGGTTGCATTGAGCTTACACTTGAGGTTGCTTTGAGTTGCATGAGTTGCATAAGGATGAAATTTGCAATTGAGATTTTTAAAGTTGTTTTATGTTGCATTGAGTTTGCATTTGAGGTTGTAATGTGTTGCTTGGGGTTGCATTCGGTTGCATAATCATGCATTTGTGGTTATAATGGGTTGCTTGGGGTTGCATTAGCTTATATTTGAGGTTGCACTAGATTGCATGACTTGCATTAGGATGATTAAGATGCATAATGAGGTTGCTTAACTTGATTTAGTTGTATTTTATGTTACACTGGGTTGCATTAGCTTGTACTTAAGGTTGCAGTGAGATTAATTAGTATTTATTTGAATATATGTATATATATAAAATGCACTTATTCAACTCAGCTTATGTGTGCATGGAAAAAGATGAGTGTGGCTCCAAAACAAAAAAGTTACACTTTCTTCTTCTCCTAAGTACAAGTAGTGATATCATTTATATATATATATATATATATATTCAGCATATCCAAAACTAGTTATCTATAGGAAGTATAATTTGCATTCAAAAGTCTATTATTGGGAAAGAAGATGAAAAGACTAAAAAAGTTTAGGTTTAATAACTAGACCGTATAAATAAAAGTGTAAATTTACTAACGTAAAAATGAAAGAAACAATATATATAAATGAAATAAAATAATAAATAACGTAAAAATGAAAAAATTAGACCAAAAATTGTACACGTGCTAATTTCCCTAATCTTTTAATGAGAAATTACTTATTTTGATTTCTCTAGACATTAATAGAATAATATATATATGTATATTTATATATAAATTTTATTCACTTTGATTTTTTGAATTAAATAATTAAAATTTGATCAAATAAACTTTTTAAAATCATACTTTTAATTTCAAATTTCTTAATAATGTTTTATTAAATTGAATATCTTTTCTAAAAGAAAATTAGAAAAAAGTATTTAATTTTAAAATTAAAATTACCATATATAATATATAAATCAAAACATAAATAATACTAAAATTTAAGTTATTATGAACACTAAATTTAAACTAATATACAACATCAAATAATTTACGTTGAAACTAGAATGCATCATATTTTTATATATAAAAAGTGTGTACCTAATGAATTCTTAGTTTAACGATTTTTTTAAATAAAAACTATGATATTATTTATTTCTTTTAAAAATATAGACAATGTTTTGACTTAATTTTTTTAATATGTTTGTATCATTCTTTTATAATATATGACATTCATTATTTATTTAAAATTAAAAAATATAATAATTTCTAAATAAAATTATGCAAACGTGCATTATACGTTATTTATACATAGTATATATTATAAATGTGTATTTAAAAGAAATTGTTGTTATCCGTTAGATTTAACTTTTTTATTATTATTTTATTAAAGAAGGTTAGTATTAAAGTTATCTAAATATAGGTAAATAAATTAAAAATAATAAAGTCATTTAAGTAAGGTAAATAATTAAATTAAATAAAAAATAATAAATGAGCCATAATACTTTCTCCTCATATAATTTAAAATTTCATATTAAAGTATTTCAATTACTCTATCAATTATTATTTCAAAATTATAATCGAAAAAATATTTTTGTGATTAAATTTATTCTTTTCTTTCTTTTATTAATTATTTATTTTGTCCTTTAATGTATTTTCTCTGATGTTTAGTTTTTTTATTTAATAAAAAATTACTTATTTTAATTGCTCTAGCCATTAATTAAATAATATTTATATATATTTATATGTAATATTTTTTTGGCTTTAAAATTTTTTAAATTAAATAATTGAAATGACATTTTTAAATTCATTTAATTTATAATTTTTAAATTTTATTATATTGAAATTATATGTATTTTTCCTAAAAGAAAATTAGAAAAAAGTATTTAATTTTAAAAGTAGAATACACCATATCTTTATACATAATGGATTTTTGGTTTAACAGTTTATTATTTTCTATAAAAAAAATAAAAAATATAATATTATTTAATTTTTTTTAAAACTATAGACAATATTTGTTTTATGTTTTTTAATATGCTTATGTCATTTTTTTTATAATATATGAAATTATTTATTTATTTAAAATTTATTTGATAGTTAAAAAATATAATAAAAATAAATTATTGCATTTTCTAATTAAAATTAAGCAAACGTATATTTTTACACTAGTTATGAAAAATATATAATAGTCAGGATTAGAACATATTAATAATAATTGGAATAAATAGAAACTAAATAACTTCAAAAAAAAAAAGAAGATAAAGATAGTAAGCAAGCATTAAACAGGAAAGATATGTATGACAAAAATAACATCTTCAAATTTTTGAAAGGAAATACAAAATATGGATTGAATTTTCAATTTTCTTTTAAAAATATCAAGTTTAATTATCAATGTTAGTAATCATAGAGTGAGTCCTTGTTTTTATTATTCATGTATTTTGTTCTCATATGATTTTAATTTGATTATGGTGTATCTTTTATGGATACATATTTATTCTAAATTTCTATGAAATTCTATTTAAAACTCTTTTATTTAAATATGTGTATATATAAACAGAAATTTTAATTGTATGTTATTAAAATGTTTTAATATTGATTATTAATTTTTTTTTATCTATTGGTGTAAAAGTAGTGTAAAAATAGCTACATATATGTGTTCATAGAATCTATCCCTGTATATAAACTTCCCTCCCAGAAAATTTTGTATGATTAAAGCCACCTTTGTAAAGATAAACGTACAACTAGCTACACAAGTTATGTACGAGTCCAACTCCAAATTCGCACATTTTTATTATATGGTGCAAATTTGAAGTTGACTTTATTGGCAGAAAGTGCCAAACCCACTATTAATCTCTAGAGAGTCTTAATTGAAATGTAATTCAAACGCCCCATACAATTTTATATATAAATATTTAATTATAGTTCAGCAGTAATCGATTTATTTTTAATGGAAAAGTTAGAAAGGCTAACAAATTTATTTTTTAAGCAAACTAACAAATTTCTTAAGAGAAAAAAGTTGAGGTCAAAAAATGAATGAGATTTTAAGGAGCAATATATTGGTGTACATTATTAAGTTAGGTAAAAGTTGCACACTTACACACAACTCGTCCATTATATCTAATCTTTTGTTAGTTGATCTAATAATATTCTGTCAAGCTTGAGCTAAAAAAACTTATATAAAGTTAATAATAAAGAACAAGTGGATGATATCAATGTACGTGTGCAAGATAGAGTTGAAACATATAAATTAAAGTGTACTTAATTTTCGTATGAAAAGCAAATAGTAAGGTCAACTTTTCTTTTTTAAATATGAAGTTTGGGTCGTTTTCTGCAGGACATGTCAGCCTGACTTCACCCTCCATCAACTATAGTAATTAACTAAACAAGGAATTTGACCCTGGATAATTGGAGTGCTTCGGACAATCTACTCTGTTCACTTAATTTTATGTCTAGCTAGTTTTGTTTAGCTTCTGTTTGTTCAGTTAAAGTATCTATTCCTGTTGTTGTTTCTATTAGTTCTGTTAGTTTGATTAGTTACGGTTGGAGAACCACCTAATCTATTTCTGGTTGCGTACCAGTTATAAAATAAAAATGTACTAAACAAAATAATCCTAACAATCTATATATTATTATTCTTTACGGAAAACAGAAATTTCATTAATGGTTACCCACAAAGTCCAAATTAATAACGTCAGAAAAGTTCACAGAGCAATTACAAATATCAAAAGGAGATGACTAGAGACCCAAATATGCTAATTAAGAGAAAAATAAATAAGACTTTTTTTTTTTTTAGGGTAAAACGATACAAACAAAGAACACTTAGGAGGTGTTTGGTACGAGTATTGAGTTTGGGAGAGTAAAGTTAGAAGGGTTTTAGATTAAGGGAATAAAAAACTTAAGTGTTTAAAATGATTAAGATTACCCTGAGATCAAGCTAAAAAATGAGACTCACACTACTACAAAACTGGGCTTTCCCGACAGTTTTTAACTGTCGCTATTGAGCAATGACGACAGTCGACTAACTGTCGTATTTGCCTATGCCGGCGTAGGGTAGTTACGCCGACAGTTAATAAGTGTCGTCGTTGCTGGCAACGCGGACAGTTAATACGTGTCGCTGTTGCTGGCAACACCGACAGTTAATACGTGTCGCTATTGCTGGCAACGCCGACAGTTAATACGTGTCGCCGTTGCTAGCAATGCCGACAGTTAATACGTGTCGCCGTAACATTAAATTTATATATATATAAATAATATTTTTTTGATATATATTTTTTAAAACTTTTAATTATATTTTTAACAATTAAAATTTGATATAAATTTAAATAAAAAAACTACTCACATAATTAATTATTATTACCATAACTTGTAAAAAAAATTATATTTATCATAATAAAAATTCATTTACATATAACATTTATTCATACAATTAAAATGTACATAATACATCAAATTCCCATGATATTAAATAATTCTCAATAAAAACTTGTTATAATATTATAAATCCATAAACTTAAAAATATATAATACAACAAATATCAACAAGACAACATAATTCTCCTCCAAATCACTGCAAACTCAATCATGATTCTTTTCTCAATATTCTTCCTAATAAATCTAGGCATCCACCTTAAAAGTCGGTCTTATGATATTCCCTGCACCAATGAATTAAAGACTTCAAATTATAATTAAATAATATATCTTACCATAATATATTAATGAATGAATGAGAGAACCAACAATATAAATATGTAAAATTAGTTGATTAATCTCTCTTAGAAATTATTAAATAAAAACTGACATTGTAAGAATGCCCACAAGATTTGAGACGGTTGGGAGACCAATGATGTTGTGAGTTACAGTATAACAAAATTCTCAATTTAATAATAGAATATCCCCAATTTAATCATCATAAAGATTTCATAAAGAAAAAAGAATGACTTATTATGGGCATTTATGACACTTTGTATACTTTTAAAAATATAAAAGCACAATAAGTCCTATAATCACCAACATAATAAACATACTCATTATTTTAACTTTATTGGCAAAAAAAAATACCATAAATATAATTAACCATAATAATACTTGAAAGAAATATCCAACAAAAAGTTATGCTATATGTGTATGCCAACACGCAATAAGTACATTCATACAAGTATATGCTATAATCAAACCAATCAAACACAATTCAATTATAGGATAATCATAGACAAGTCTACATAAAATCGAACAACATTTTCCCCAAACTAACAACCTACCATCTGTCAATATCAATTCAAACAACACACAAGTTTTCTTTCTTATCTCCACAGCACACAAATTTCTCAGATCCTACTTCACTAAAACACACAAGTTCTCAACCTTCCGTTATCACCGCAGCACACAGTAACAATCCCAGAACCTACTTCACTATGGATGAATATTTAAGATATTCAAACTCCTCTAACAGTTGCATATTATTAAAATAAAAGTTAAGAGGCATACCTCTTGCAAACTCTTGCAAAAAAAGTTTCTTTGAAGTCTGTCTCAGCACATACACACATTTACAATGTTATAATATATAATGAAAGTGAGTCAAATCAGAATTAAAATGATTAAATAATAATGCAAAGAGGAAAAAATAAAATATAACTAAGGTATGAATGGTAATATTAAAAGTTTATATACATTTTGTTTTTCCAATTGAAAGTTGATATAAATCTATTGTCCACCTAAAATACATAGAAAACTACATCATAACTTAGTTTATACTATTTTCAAAATGCAAAGATGGATTACACTTTTGACATAAAACTAACATATATATATTTACACATATATTTATACCTACAATCTTTATAATATTTATGTGCATGTAGAAGAATCACAACCAACGATCTATATGTTATATACAAACAAACAAAAATCAATAATTATTTCCTCATGAGTATGCCAGTACTAAAATATTTAAAATTATAAGAAAAAATGCTTGGTAAATGGATACATGTTATATACATTGAAATGAATATTAAATCAAATGAGAGAGGAAGAAAGTTCCAAATTTGGCAGGTAAGAAAGTTGTCTTAGGCAGATAAATTCTAAGTGAACCCTTGAATGAAGAGAAGCTTGAGATCAAGTGTTTTGCACCTCAAATCAAGCAAGCAACACTATGCTTTTAAAGAGATATGGTTAACAAAAGATCTAAGTCGGATTGAACAGTTTGAAGTGCTCACCAAACTATCAAACCTCATTTCCATTTCATCTGAAATAGACAAAAAGAATAGCCCTACAGCAGGCTACACCATACCAGATTCTCACTAAAAAAAATAATATACAGCAAAGAGAAGAGACTTTAATGCAATGATAAGAAACCACAAAACTTAGATGATTCATAATAGCAATTACTTGAATAAGATTTAAAACAAGTTTACTGGCTAATTACCAATGAATGGAAAAATAATGATGTGCATCAAATTGTTTCTGATTTTGAAACAAGTCAAGTATTTTGGTAAGCTGTGATTCTGTTACTATAGATATTTTGTGAAATATAATCATTTCCTCTTGATTTTGCATAATAATGTGTGTATATATATTTTGCAACTTCTGGAGAATTTCAAAAAATGGTAACCATGACATTCAAGAAGGAAATACTAGTTTTAATATTTCATCATGGTAGTATATATGAGAAGCAATCTTAAGCACAGCAACACAATTGCTAGGGAGTGTTCTTTTCTTTATATATTTTCTAGTCTGAAAATATATTTTGCAATAAAATTTCTTGAAAAGTTGGACATACTAGTTGACAAACTTTGGTTGAATTGAATCAATTAACACTTTCAATCACGGACTTAACAAATCATCTCAGACTAGCTCTTTTGGTTTTGAATTCCATTGCACTACAGACTTAACAAACCACATAGAAACTATAACTATTCAAATCTAATTGAATCGTATGTAGTTTCAACCACGGAAGGACACATCCAATTGAATCAAATTATTGGTTTTGATGTCACAAACCTTTATATCAAGCCCTAAGAATGTTAAACAAGAATTTATGTCTATAGGTTAGATGAATTAACAAAACTAACAAACAAAAAAAAGAAAAGAAAAGAAAAACAAATCTATGTTATAGCCAACGTTATTAAGAAAAATATTCACTGAGAAATTTTATTTTAACTCAGACCTTCTATCAAACAGATGGTGTGCCACTGGACTAAAAATATGCACAAACTGATTAAACATTTTTATATAACAACAAACATATTAATCATGAATCAAGGCACATAAGCAGCTGTGAAGGAAGACTTTTATATGTGTGTGTGTGATAATTCTTGATAGCAATCAAGTAGGGTAGAAAACAATGAATGAAAAGCATTTTGTTGTCAATCTCAACATAAGAATCAGATTTGTAAATCGAAGGTGGCAAGCCCAAACCAACTTAGTTGTCTTTATAGTGTTTGATTCCTTCATCTTACATTTAGACTTTCCTCCAAATAAGAAAACAGAGCTAAGCTTAGTTTTTTTTTTTTTTTTTTTTTGCTTGAATGTTTGGTGATAAAAATAGTGAGGAAAGCATTAAAGCAAATATATCATAAACAAATGAAAGAAATGGATGAGCAACTGTGTACCTGGAGAGATGGTAGTAGCTTCTCCCAAAAGCTTCTGATGAATACAACCCACATCTTTTAATTTGTAGAAAGGATTTGTTTTATTTTTCTTGCATTACCAGAGGCATTTCAAAAATAAAAGCTGAAAAAAAAGGCTTCACAACCTTCGAAAGTGAAAATATGTTGATATGAAAACATACAAAATCAGAAAATGTATACCACTCAATTCAAAGCAAAGAACTAATAATAATATTGATTCAAAAAACCAGAATATGAGTGATATCACAAAAGTCACCATACATTGAATGAAGCATTTCATCAAACAGTTAGTATACATAAGTATAAAATAATCTTAATCGAAATGAAAACAATCTTATGATTTCAAGAGAAAGAAAGAGCATACAAAGTATGGTGGGTTTTGAAGCTTAGATCACGAGGAGTATGGTGGTGATGGTGGTTAGGCTTGGGGAGGCTCGGGGTAGTCGAAATCTTGCCGGAAAATGCAGGAGGCGGACGGCTTCGGACGGTTGGTTGACAGCCCTGGGCGGCGCGTACCGTGGTGAGCTCACGGGGGTCGACGTTTCGAGGGTCGGCGGATCGACTGGGCTGGCGTGTGTACGACTCCGGCGATGGGACAACGAGCGGTCGGGCTTGGCAGAGGCAACGCATAGCGAGAGAGAGAGCTTTGGTGAAGAGAGGGGGAGAAGAAGGAAAGAGAAGTTTTAAGTTTCAGTTTTTTTTTAACTTTTTTTATTTATTTAATTACAAAAATATCTGACTTTTAATATATAAATTAATTTTTAATTAACACAATTTCTTTTTTAATCAAATTAAAAGCATCTTGATATTTATTTCTAATAATAATATACCAATTGGTTGATCAAATTTTTTTTTATTATAATTCTCATAATTTAAAATATAAATCTTTAATTCTTGATAAATCTCATTCATCAAATTTAAAAATTTCTTATTATTTATTGAAATAATAATAAAATTTAACAAAAATTAAAACTTTTTAAATTCAATTTATTCTCTATTTCTAAATTTAATGTCACTTATTAATTATTCCAAGAAATAATACCTAATTTGGGACATAAATCAATCTATTATCCCATTATATAATTAAATTTAAATTTTAATATAAAAATTATTATAAATATAAAAGTTAATAATATGAAAAATTAATAAAAAAAATTAGTTTTAAAAGATTTTAATAAACATATTTAATTTTTATAAATATATATTTTAAAAAATTAGTTTATTTTTAAAATTAAATTATCTATTAATTATATTTTTAGATTTTTTTATTTGGATTTCGACGACATTTTATAACTGTCGGTATTGAGTTTTTATTAACTGTCGGCGTTGAGGTCAATAACGACAATTTTTAACTGTCGGCATTGGTCTCGAATTAACTGTCGGCGTTGGGGTCAATAGCGACACATTTTAACTGTCGGCATTGGTCTCGAATTAACTGTCGACGTTGGGGTCAATAGCGACACATTTTAGCTGTCAGCATTGGTCTTGAATTAACTGTCGGCGTTGGGGTCAATAGTGACAGTCAAAAGCAACGGTGACAGTTATTAGCTGTCGGCGTTGGTCTCTATGCCTACAGTTTTTAACTATCGGCGTAGAGTCCCGCTAAGCAATTACGACAGTCAACAGAGTTGACTGTCGTAGTTGGGTGTCGGGAAAGCCCAATTTTGTAGTAGTGTCACTTGGAAACACAAACCCCCAAGCCATTAAAAATGAATTTACCAAACATGAGTTAGATTTGACATTCTAATTCCCACCAAACCAAACTCCCATACCAAACACCCCCTTAAGGAATAGGCTTATCTTTCAGCAACGCAAAAAGAGCCATAGGGGAACTCCCCCATTTCAGATAGTTGTTGCTTTTGATTTTAGAGCAAACTTAGCAATACAATGAGCCACACCATTAGAGTTTCTATCACAAAAGAAGAAGCCATGGAAATTTCTTGTCCTAGCACAAATTCTGATGTCGTCTAACACTACTACAAAAATAGACTTTAACTTCGATTTTTACACATTAGCATATTGAGAAATACATAAAAAGCAAAGTTAAAGCTTTTAAAGGACTTTTAACTTCGCCTTTTGGTTTGCCACTTATAGCAAACCCCAAATAGAAGATAAAACCCACCATTTCTATTGTGAGAAAGATGAGAGTTTCACTATTTACCACCGTTTTTCTTCATTTTCTTCAATCAATCTTGCTAAAAAAAACTCAAATATATCATTGAAAATTGGTTATTTTCAATTTTGAGTGAAACACATGGTGTCTGGAAAATGGGTACATGTGGTGATCGAAAATACCCATTGTTTTGGGTTTTTCAACGGATTTTCAGCTTCTATATAAGGGTTTGAGTTTAATACTAGGTATGGATCGTTAAACTCATGTTTATATGAGTTTTTTTAATATTTATATATAATTTCTGATTTTTTGTTTAGTTTTTGATATTATATTGATGATGTATAGGTGTTTATGATTGATAATATTGTTTTAGAGATGTATTTGATTATTTAAGAAGGTATGGATTTTCAAAAATGTGTTTGTGATAATTTTTTTTATTAATCTGAATTTAATATTAATGTAATACTAAATTTCTAATTTATTTGATTTATTTTGTTGTTTTATAATATGTCATTATTTAGAAAACTAATCAAGTTAATATTTCGTTTTTGTTAAAAAAAAGTTAATATGTTATTGTTGCCTGCATTTTTTGCTATCAACCTATTCGAGAGTTTAAAGAGAATAATAGAAAAGAACACAAGGATTTTATGTGGTTCAGGCTATAAAAGATTCCTAGTCCATGAGTTTGTGGTATTTAGTGATCTTGAAGCTTGTTTGAGCAAGCTTCAATGGTGGTTCTCAGAGAACGTATATATTGCATTGAGTTACAAAGTTTCTCTCTCTGAAATTCAGGCCCTTTTACAAGAGAATACCCCATCCCTATTTATAGAGGCTGGGGTTATTAATGTCAATCATATATATTTAATAAAAATTCCCCCATTGTTGGGGTATTAATATTGAATTAATACATGAGGGGTGCACTAAATAAAGACTACAGCCTAGGCGGATTGCACGAGGCCCATTGCAGAAAGTTGTCTCCAACTTTATGGGGAGCATGTCCCTGACAATGTTAGGGTGCGATCGCACGCTTTCTTCGTGTCAGGCGGTGTAGTGGGAAATGTCAATTATCAAGTGTACGACTCGACACCACCACTCGAGTCTCTTCCAAAAAGTTTCCAAACGATCTTTTGGTGGCTTACATGCGCAGTGACTGACACCTGGATGCTCGTCTAGGTCCCGATGACAAAATCCTAGACCTGGAGGACAGCTGACTAAAGAAGGCACGGGGACCTCTAAACTAGTCCTCGAGGCGTGATCTCACATAGAGGCATCCACACCTCGAGGACGAACCTCGGGGGGTGGCCTCCCTTGGAGACATCCGCGTCTGGCCAGTTCAGGGTACCTGGAGGAGTTCACACTCTGAGAACATCATACCTTGTCTTGTCGTTAATTACTCCTAATTTCCACGTGTCGAGTGGGAAAAACACGAACAACATTTGCCCCCCAAGCTTTCACTCTTAGACTAAAAGGAGTAATTTGACATGATCTTTAGTGGAAGACATTTGGGCTTCCCCTGACGTCATTTCGGAAAGTCACATCGCGCGTTGACTCCCTATTGCTAGGCCCATCAATCCATGAAATTAATGCGAGGCCAACTCCATTGCCCAAAACATCCAATCCGTACCATAGGCGTCCCTTCACCCTGCACCCAAGGCGTCCTTTTCAAATGCTGATGCACGATCCATACCATTTGGATCCTGATCGTTGGATTGTTCTTGAGTACCCACATTGTAGGTAATCCAAGGGTCGGGGTGGGATTGCTTCCACCCCATGTTCTATGAGTATAAAAATATGAGAATCGCGTTATATCTCGTCTTATTTCAGAGTTCAGGCTCGTTTTAGCACTTATCGGGGCTATATCTCGAGTAAGTATTTATTGGGTTTATGTTTGGCTTTGCGTTTGCATCGAGTTTCTTTGATATTTTAGGTGCATGCTTAGGAACGTTCTTTTTGTGGCACTTGAGGGAATATTTTGACCTTTTATAGGTCTTTTTTGGCATATTTTGACATTAAGAGTGGTCAAAATGACCTACTGCACACCTTAGGCAACTTTTGCCTTTTATGGGCATTCGACCGGAATTTGGAAAATTCCTAGATTTCAGCGGTGTTCATAATCTCTTGTGGTGTTCTTCGGTGTCGACTCTTTTGCCCAGAGGACACCCCACGTCCTTAGAAATTCTTTCCTCTCTTGTCCTCAAGTAGTAGTCTTAGGGATTTTCATTTTGAACCATCTTTCTTCGGGCCAAGGCACTAACTGCTTGGTTTGTTGTTTCAGATGTCCGAAGAGCTCAACCAACTACACAACACAAGGGTTCTACACCTTCGACGCTGAGATTTTACAGATGGCTCGAAAAGCCAGGAAACATCCCGAAAAAGGGGAAGCAAGCGGCTAGTAGTAGTCAAGCCCTCGTTGTACGAGAGGACCCTGCCCTGGCAACAACAAGACCCCTTCAAGTTGGCATCTTGGAGGAAGTAGCCAATGAGGGTCTGATGCCAACGGGAAAACCCTACACTGCCACGAGATTCAAGGCCAAGGCGATCCCTAGCAAGCTACGAAACCGGGGGGCCTTAGAGAAGATTCTCACCCACTACAAGGTGGACACTCGTGAGATTTTGGTGTGCTTGTCTCGAGAGGACGCATGAAAGCATTCACGAGTTTGGACCCTGGAGTTCCTCTCTTCTCCAGGTTGGTGCAACCCTGCCTCTACACCAGTCCTATGTCGAATTCCTCAAGTTCGACGGCATAGCTCTTTTCCAGCTGTCCCCAAATGGATATCAGGTGTTGTCCAGGCTCTACGTCCTGTATAGGAGACAGAACTAACTCGTACCTTTCCTAGCTAAGATATTGTATGTCTATAGCTTTTCAGCAGTGTCTGAGGAAGGGGGACAAAGATGGGTACTACATCTTGATGAAGCACACGTTCCCAGGGGTGAAATACAAAGCTACGGGCGACAACGAGAACCACGCTTGAGACTACAAGGACCACTTCTTCTGGGCAAGTTGTTCCCGACGAGGACAAATCCCACCCTTCTCTTGGACATTGCTAAGGTTGGTAATTGCTTTTGTTCTTGAGTCATTTCATATTTCAGGTCCCTTCCACCGTACACCTTTTATTGATTCTTTCGACGAAAGGTTTAAGATAATAAACACCTTTTGTGATGAGGAGCTAGATCTTACCTTGCTCGTCATTGATGCCCACCTCTAGCAGTACGAGCTGCTACGAGAGGGGCAGAGTATAAGCTTGGTGGTCCTCACCAACTTTTAGGACTCAAAGCAATCTTGCCACGAGGTGAGGCTCAACACAGAATATTTGGCGGCTAAGGCACAATTCGAATATACGCAATCCCTTCGTGTTGAGCATGCAGCTGCTCCACTAGTCCTCACCCTGAGGACAGTGGCTCGTGGTGAGGTCATTGATCTCAAGGTTTCCCCCTCAAGATGGGAGATCCTCTAGGAAGGGCAAGGATATCACTTCAAAGGTGCCTGACTCTCCTTCAGTCATGGCACCTCGATTGGTAATCTTCTCGGAGCACTATGATGGGGAAAACTTCAAGAAGCATAAACGGGTTGCTGAGTACTACAACACTCATATTGACAAGGGCAGTGAGGACTTTAGACTCCTTGCTGAGTTCCTGTGCGAGGACCTACCATGGGATTGGGTTACTCCTCCCAGCCACAAGGAGCTGAAGCCTCTCCTCATGGGGAGATTAGGAGGGAAGGCTGCTCAGCTTGCCATGGATCTCCTCCAAGGGATAGCGGGGTCCCTATGCGAGATTCCTTCTCACAACTTTGCTTGTTGTGGCAGCAACAACGAGGTTTCACTGATAGCTGCCAGCTGCCACTCCTCTGTAAGGGTATGTCTTCAAGTGTTTATCTCAGTCTATTTATTCCATCAGCTTCTTTTTATTGATTTGATACTCTTAACTTGGAAAAGTTTGTGGATTTCAACCAATGACTCCTTTGAGCTGAAAGAAGCTCGAGAAGAGTTGGTGTAGGCTCGGGAAGTGCTAGCATGGTTCTAGGAAACTGCGGCCCCATTGGAGGAGTACTCACGACTCCAGAATGAAGTGGAGGACACGAGGGCCCGTGTCCGTGTGATGGAGACTCTACTTGCCACCGAGTGGTCAAGACTGTCCACTCTGGAGGACACTTCCTCTAAGTGGTTAGAGGATGTCGCGGGTCACACCCGAGCTGTGGAGGAGGAGCTGACTAAGGCTCATGAAGAGCTCCGGTTGATCCGGCAGGAGTCCATGTCTCGCGCCGAGGAGCTAACCAAGGCCAGGGAGGACGCTACATGGGTGACCACTCGTGGTTAAGCTACCGGCAAGGAGGTTAAAGAACTCCATCTTCGAGTAGAAGAATTAGAAAGGGACCTCGTTGTGATAGTTGACGATACACTCTTTATTGCATGGAAGATCAAGAGGGATATGGATCGCTCATTCACTGAGGAGCCCAACATGAGGATAGTGCTCAATGCACGCCTCGAGGCAGATGATGTTGGAAAATATACAGAGCACGCAGCAAAATCAACATGGTGGGCCCATTGTATTCCAAAGAACAACAATAAAAAAAATCATTAATCATATAAATAGTTTATATGACCAAGAAAACAATCCTGAAACATTAACATACAATATTATTAATCATGAAACAAATATATAAATATACAATATATTTATATATAACATATAAACATATAAACGTAACAAGAACATGAACTTTTAGCTCTTGAAGCCTATCAAGTGTCCTTGAGTCTTTTCGTATATTTATCGATCTTCCTATTTAAAGCTTTGAGCACTCAAACTACGATCTTTTGGAGTGTTCTCTACATCTCGTGATGTGTGTGGACACATAGAGAACATGAATTTGCAATTTTAGGAATTACAAGTATTTTTCAAGACATCAGAACTTCGATTATGGTATGAGAATGGCTAGAATAAAGAAGAAAATGAAAGAGTTTTGTCTCATAAAAAGTCTGAGAACTATTCTGAATTGTATCTATATTGTTATGTGTGATGTGTGTTGTCTTTTCTTTATTGTATATGATATATATATAGAGATTTATTTTACCTTATTATTCCTAATAATAATAGTAATATAAATATATTATAATAATGATGATAGGATTTGATTTTAGGTAAATATCTAACCTACCAATTTGAAAAACTATTTTCAAATTATTAAATAATTAAATAAGAAAATAAAAACTACACTGATACAATATCAATATATGTGATATACGCATGGCACAGTCTCTGGATTGTGTCAAGCGTTACCCACTATTCCCTTTTCAGGGAATTTTCATTTTTTATTTTATTTAATTATTTAATTAAAATCAATCTCCCACAAATAAGGTGTTTATCTTTTTAAGCAAAAGATGACAACCATATTTCAAAATTTAAATTTTAAATTCAAAATTCAAATTGATGATCATCATTATCATCATCTTTTAAAATTAAATAAATCAAAATCTATTTTTTTACTTACCAATTTTATTTTCTCCCACTCAAATAAAATAATTAATTACAAAAAGTAATTTATTTGTTTATATAAATGAAATTTGAAATTTACATATTTAAATTAATAAATATATTTTAGAAAATTAATAATTAATCCCAAATTAATTATTCAACCTCAATTATCTTATAATTGCATACTTGACCTGAAGAATCAAATTCTTCTCAAATTTCCAAATTACAGTTATACCCTTGTATCCACTCTTACCTTGATATGGTGTTGATAGAGCCACCTTGGGGACCTATGGACCTATAATATCAAGCTCCAATAAATATTACATTATTAATCAAATCTCTTTGATTAAATAATCATATTTATTAATCTATGATTACTCCACTATAATCCTATTTTTACTGAGTACTTTATTAAATAATAAAGTGTCCATTGATAAATCATTACATATAACATTAATCATTTATTAATAGTTCATAATTAAAAGGGAATAAAATTACCATTTTACCCTTTTCGCTAAATCTTGTTCCTAGTGTACCATTGACTTTACTAGTGAAGGTTATGTCACAACAAGTTTTGCGACGTGAGCGCTCATAACCTTTTTAATTCCAAAAGTCAACCCAATAGAGAACCATTATTCAATCCATAAGAAGGTATAAATGTTGCATCTATTAAACTATGTCCCCAGCCATATATATCATCGAGTCCCCAAAACAATTGTTCTTAGCCAGCTCATTCTGACAATCCTTAACGCATGAATCAAAGGAACATATGACATATATAGGAGTTCATAGCAACCTCAAGATTAAGATCATCGCGTATATGATCATCATTTGATGTGTTTGATTAATACTATGAAACGGTGTTTAAACAAGTATTAACAAATCACATCTGGTTCAGTTCTATATATCACTATATATCAAGTGTCTCCACTAAAGTGTCCTACTACACTAGTAACCCAGGTCTAGGTCACATGTATTCATAATACTAGTGGACCGTACTAGCAGTAATTAATCTAAAATTCCATAACTTTATTTTACTGCGAATTATTTCAAGTTTATTATCTTCATCTCGATCCTCTCACAACTATATGAGCTTAAGACCACATAGAAACTTTGGAATTTTATGATATTTACTTAATATTATAATATAATGTCAAACATGGTATATATATAACAATTCAATTAAATTATTTATTTCATTTAAAACATTTGTCAATTACAATTTCTTTACGGGCACTATTCCCAACAGAGGAGGCCAGGGCGGCCAGCGAGAGGGAAGCTGCGGCAATTGGTCGCTTCCCCGAGGTCGATCATGTGATTGAGCTAGTGGCAGAGGTTCCTCCAGGCCAATGGCCCCAGTAATTTTATCTTGTATATATACATATTTTGTTAAGTAGGCCTGCGTGCCAAAGTTTATGGGGATATAGACAATCAATGCTCGAGCCCCCGAGCACTATTGTACATATTTTTCCATTTAAACATATGAAACTTGCCCTACTTTATTGCCATGATTGCGCTATTATTATCAAATTGACACTTAGGAAATAGGCAACTTGGACTTTGTTAATTCAACTCAACGTAACGTATCTCACAAGTGTCCCAAGTCGTTGACTTAGGTCTTATGCTCGAGTCTTGAAGACTCGAGTCTTGATCGACTTCTCTTAGAACTTAGGCTATTTTTATGCATTTAGTGTTTCTCTGTAGGCTCACGGTCCTCGAGAGTAACTTTAACGCGAGGTTAAGTGATGTGCTAACGTGGCCCTACTTCCTTGAGTTCCACCAACTAAGGACGAGGCCAGCCTATGGTACTTAGAGCTTGAGGATCTTCCTACCAATGTTTAAACGCTTATGCATGTAATGTTTCTCCATAGGCTCATGGTCGTAAGAGTAACTTTGATGTAGTGTCAAGTGAGGGCACTTGGATAGCCTGGACCTTCAAGTTTCAACGACTCGAGCTTTTAAGAGTTCTGTTGCACAGTAGGATTTTTCCTTAACACTAGACACTGTGGACATTTAGTGTTGTATTCCAGGCTCGATGTCCTTGAATGTAACTTTTATGCCCTCCTGTGTCCTCGAGTCCCAATGACTCCAGCCCCTAGGATATCATTCGCACTAAACTACCGACCCCTAGAGTACGTGGTCACTGATGGGTCAGCTTGGGCCTTTCAATTTGCCCCCGAGTACACAACTCGGGACCTAATCATTTGGAAGTCATGAACTCATTATCCTAGGTTTAGGTAATTGAGTTGACCGCCCTTAGACTAGGTTTTTCATAACACTCAAGTTTTAGTACTCGAGGTCTAACTCCGAGTTCCAATATCTCGGGCTTCTGTTCGCATCTCGAGATCATAGGACTAGGTCATTACTCCTTGGGCACAGTGTCCTCGGGAGGCAACCTCAGTCCAAAAACTAAGCAAAACAATTTTAGCAAATTAAAAATCAAGTGGGTTGTTTATAAGCTAAGCAAAATATTAAAATAAAATGGAAATACTGAAATTAAAAACTGAACTGAACAAGAAAATTGAGAGAAATATATGGATTGCAAAATGGACTTGAATTATTTAATTCCCCTATATTATTCATCCTGAACAAATTGCGGACAGATTGCTGCAGCAGTATTCTAGCAAAATTGCCAAGTTAACAAGAATTCATTTAAACACTCATAAAACTTTCCCAAATTTTATGACATTAATTCTTCTACCTAATTAAACATATTCCTATGCAAAATCAGATTTAAGAATGCAAATCAAAGTTTAATTCTCAAAAGTTACACAAGGAAAATAACATATCCCTATGTTACTTACTAACATAACCTAACCTAGATTATGACTTGTGTCATCCAAGTTTTTCCCATTACATTTAATCTTTCCAGCATTAAACATAATTAAATAACTTGTCATTGCTGGCCAAACAACAACAAGAAATTAACATAAGCACACTTGAATGAACAAAGGAGATTTTACTAGAATAAAGTGCAAGAAATTTATAGACTATAACATAGGGTTCATCAACAATTCAAGCCACCTAAAAATTAGTTCATGGTTGAATTCATAGACATTAATTCACAATCAAAACAGCCCATAATATTCAGATTTAGAATCCAACTCAGAAATTAATAAAATAAAGTTTAGGAAAGAAGAAAGAACAAATCCAAAATGATGCTTGAGCTTTCTTTGTTTGTCCTCCTTCTTCCTTGTTGGTATTCTCAGCTTTTCTCCTCTATTTGTTCTGGTCTTTCTTTTCCAAAAATGGATGTTGCTTCTTCTTCACGGTTGAAGCCTTCTTTTATGTGTATTAGGTTTTTCCCTTCTCTCTCCAAAAGTACCATATTGCCCCTTTTTCTCCAATATGCTGACTGGTTCTTTCAGCCCTTGCCACCTCAGCCAAAATATCAGCTCACCCATTGACTGCCACACGTACCTTGTGCCCCAAAATCTGCCTGATCAAAATGCTTCAGGTTTGCTGCAGCAAACCTGAATATTCAGCCATCAACAACATGATTTCATCAAAATAGATTCATATGCTAGCTCATTCCTTTGTGCAAATATTTATCCATGAAATCATTATCTTTAACCCAATGGATATTAAAAACTAAAAAATAATTACACTTAATTAAGATAATGAAAACATCAATGTTAGCTACAAAAACTAAAAATAAACTAACATCACCCATGATTTTTTCACAATTATAAGTTCAAAAGAACATGAAATAACTCTTTATTCAAGAGTTATCATCGGGCATGGAATCCATGGAAGGTAGCCCTAAGTCCATTCTCGCGCTATTCTGGGGTAGTTAGTGCCAAGGTCCCATGGAGTATTTTGCTTAATTCTTAGGTGACTTAGGCTCCTGCCCGAGTACAAACGACTTGGGCTTTCGTTCACATCTCGAGGATTGGGATTTGGTTACTACTCCCCGGGTGCGCACACTCCTCGAGAGAATATGCTAAATCTAAACTCGGGTTAATTAGATATCTTTGGCAATGGGTATTTCTGAGGCTAGTTACCTATGGAGTCTCATGACATTAAGGACACTTCACTCATCGACTAGCTTAGCTTCCCAAGTCATCGACTTCCTGATGTTATTTTTCCTTGCGACTTACTGTGGACTTGGTCAGTGATCCTCGGGCCCAGTGTGAACGGGAGATAACCCTAGTCCATGCCTCAAAACATAGTACAGAGGACTTGGTCTTCCATTCACATCTCGAGATCAATGGAATTGGTCAGTGCTCCTCGGGTGCAATGTCCACGGGAGGTGACCTAAGTCCGTTCTCACGCTACTAGGATTCTAGTCTTCAGTCTCTAGACACTAAGCCTACTTCGCTTTGAACAAGCTTAGTTTCTTAGGTTGCAGACTCAACACTTCTTAGTTTCCTACGTTTTTCTATTCTCGGGGTATTGACACTAGGCTTACTCCGCTTTTGACAAAATAAATTTCCTAGGTCATCCTCCATGAGGTGTGGTACTCTATGAGGCTACCCTAACTCCATGCCCCCATGTGTTCAGAGACTAGTCTGCGTTCACTTATCCAGGCCAACATGCGGGTTCTTTACGAGTAGTACATACAGAACAAAGGAAACTAACAAATATAAGTAGAATCTTTCAAAAGATTTATCGTGTTTTGTCTATATAGTTTCCATTAACTTTTCTTGGAGGTTACAAGGAGACTATAAAATTTAATAAGTTTACTACTCATATCATTGGTAATACCGACGAAGATTCTCGGCATTCCAGGTATTGGTTATCAATTCCCCATTCAATCGGGCTAATTTGTGTGTCCCCGGACATATAACACTCTCAACTTGGTATGGGCCCTCCCAGTTATGTCCCAGCACTCCCGCACCGGGGCTGGGTGGCTAAGAAGAGTCTTCGTAACACATAATCTCCGACCGAAAACTTTATATCCTTCACTTTAGAGTTGAAATATCTTGCTACTTTCTGTCGGTAGGATGCTACTCGAAGTTGAGAAGATTCTCGAAGCTCCTCCATAAGGTCCAGGGACTCTCAGAGTAAACCGTGGTTTGTGGTCGGATCATATGTATCCCATCGGTTCAGGTAGATTCTGGTTCAACCGTAAGAATGGCCTTATACCCATAGGCCCTAGAAAATGGCGAGTGGCCAGTGGAGATCCTAGCAGTGGTGCGGTAACTCCACAATGCCCTAGGCAGCTCCTCGGGCCAAGCGTTTTTCGCCTTTTCAAGCCTTTTCTTAAGGTGGATTTGAGCATCTTGTTGACTGCTTCCACCTGCCCGTTTGCTTATGGGTGGGCCACGGAGGAAAAGCTCTTCATAACCCCATGCCGCTGACAGAAGTCCATGAACACCTCATTGTCAAACTGTAGGCCGTTGTCAGACACTATCTTCCTCAGGAGCCCGTAGGGGCAAACGATGTTCTTAATGAAGAAGTCTAGTTCCTTCTTGGAGGTGATCATAGCGAGTGGCTCGACCTCGACCCACTTTGTGAAGTATTTGATCGCCACTATTGCATACTTCACTCCTCTTTTTCCTGTTGGCAATGACTAGATAAGGTCAACGCCCCAGACCACTAAGTCGGTTTTTATCCAATTTTGAACGTTTCCAACAGCCAAGTAACTCCCAAATCTCTATTTTAATTCCATAAAACACCCAATTTATCATTGGTAACAGCCATGGGGGTTGGTGGAATTTGAAATTCAAAGGGTGTCTCTAAACTCTATAAATAGGAGCCTAATGCTCACTTGTAAGACACACCATTTCTATCCACTAGAGCACTTGGCTAGAAACACCTTGAGGCTTGATTATTCCAGAAAGCATTTCCAAAATCTGTGAGAGATCCCTTAGTGCTTGAGTTAGGGGGAAATAAGCTTTTGGACAAAGGTTTCAAACCTTGTTCAAGTTGGTGATCCCCAATACCCTTCACTTTGGTTGTGTGAGTGAGAGTTCTTTGTTCATTGTTCTTATTCTTGTTCTTTTATTATATTGCTTTTCTTTTCTTCTATTATTCACTCTTTTACATGTATCTTTTGTTTTAGAGTTGTAATCTCATCTATATCTTTTCATTATACTACTTCTAGTTTATTTGTATATTTTGTCTTAGAGTTGTATTTTCTATTTCTATCATCTTCTACCTCTTTCTCTATATTTACATGTACCTTTTGTCATAGAGTTGTAACACTTTTAATCAATCAATATTTATTTGTAATATATTGTCTAGAGTTGTAATATTATCTTACCATTTCCATTGAGGCAATATTATTTTTCCTAACAGATCAAACCCTTATAGACTCATCCCTACGGTGACTACGGGAAATAATTCTATAAAAATCGAAACCGTGGGTCTAGCTCATAAATTTCAAAGTAATTGGATTTCGTGACTTTGATCGAATAGGAAGATTATTAATAATAGTTTTAGATTATTATTAATTGAGATGTTTACTCTATTTAACTAAGTGAATTTGTGATTCTCGTCTGCGGGGACACGTGTATTAATGGCTAGTTAAAATACCTTAGAAATAGTAGGTATGTGTTTTTTAGTATTTTACATATCTATGCATATTTTATATGTTTGAGTTATTTCTGAATATGTATGTGGTTAAATGTTTGTTAAACAACGCATTGATTTCTACTTATTGATAATTGTAGCTCTATGTTGAATCCCATTATGTCCCTTCTCTGCATGGAACTTCTCACTGGAGAGAATATTCCCAAATGGAAGTCAAACATCAGCATTGTGTTGATCGGCGACAACTCCATGTTTGATATGACTGAAGTTTGTCCTGACATCCCTTGTGATTTATCTTCAAAAGAATCAAGGGAGAAGTACAACTGTTAGCTCACTGCCAACAACAAAGCCAAGGCATGTATGTTAGCTAGCATGTTGGACACGCTAAGGACCAAGCTCGAGGATGTCAAAACTGCCTATGAAATCATGTAGTAGCTTTAGGAAATGTTTGGACACAAATCTGGACAAGCTCGTTTTGAGGAAACAAAGAAGTATGCTAATGCCAGGATGGCGCCTGGAATGCATGCTCATGTTCACTTCATCAAGATGACGAACTACTTTCAAGAGGCAGAATTGCTCGGAGCCACAATAGACGAGGAAACTCAAGTGGGGATTATTCTGAATAGTCTTACTCCCAATTTTCTTCCATTCACCACCAACTACTTACTAAACAAACTGAAGTATGAAATGACTCAACTCATGAATGAGCTTCAAATGTTTGAATGTATCAATGGTGGACCAAGTAAAGGACATGAAGAAAAGCCTACTGCTGCTACTGAGGTCGCTCCTAGATAAGCTGAATTAGCTTCATCCTCAAAGAACAACACGAGGAATAAGAGAAAGAACAAGAAAGGCAAGGCCACAGTTACTGTAAAACCCGCTAGAGGTGCTGAAAAACCTGCTGGGGAAAAACTCACTGCTAAGAAAGCCAAAGGAGCATGTTTCCACTGCAAGGAGACTGGGCATTGGAAAAACGATTGCCTAACTCTCAAGGCTAAAGGAACCCAAGGTAATTGTCGATCTTTTGTCTTGGATGCATGTGTTTTGAAAGATGATAATTCTGTATGGATTATAGAATCTGGATCCAATAACCATGTATGCACTTCTTTGCATCTACTTATAAATTGGACACCAGTAAAGGAAGGAGAGCTGAAGCTTAGAGTCGAGAAATGGAGCGTTCGTGAATGTTGAAGAAAGAGGAAAAGCTTGTCTAATTTTTTGAAATAAATATTTAGTTTTAAATCATTTTTATTTTATTCCAAACTTTAGTCAGAATTTAATTTCAGTTTCTTTATTACATCAACAATATTTTGCTGTAACTTTCACAAGTTTTAATATATCAATTTCATTGAATTAATGTAAATTGTGTGTTGGATGTATGGAAAAAGGGTATACTTTTTACGACCTATCGAACCCTCCACTTTTATTAAGAAGTTATTTAAGGTAGCTAGATCTTGGGCCGCCAAATGACAAAAGATCAATAATGATACATGACGTATCTTTGGCATCTTCGACATGGTCATATTAACTATGATATGATCAAAATACTAACAAAGGTTGGGCCTTTGACGGAACTCACAATAGGTGACCTACCTGTCTGCGAATCTTGTCTTGAGGGTAAAATGATCAAGCGTCCATTCTCTGCAGAAGGAGAAAAGGCCAGGGAACTAGGTTCATTCAGATGTTTGTGGACCTCTAAATGTTCAAGCAAGGGGCGGTTATGAGTGTTCATCACCTCCCTTGACAACTACTTGAGATACTCGTGTCTTTACCTAATGCATAGAAAATATGAAACATTTGATAAGTTTAAATAATTCCTTGCAATGGCTCAAAACCAATTAGCTAAGACGTTAAAGATCTTGCGATCTGATAAGGGTGGAGAATATATGGATATGTAGTTCCAAGATCGTTTATCTGAACTTGGGATATTATATCAACGTATTGCCCCAAGTACTCCGCAACAAAATGGTGTTGTGGAGCCTCGGGATCGCACGTTCATGGAAATGGTTTGGTCCATGATTAGTTATTCAACTCTTCTGATCTCTTTTTGGGGACATGCCATACAAACCGCGTGTGACATTTTAAATGTTGTGTCGTCTAAAGCTATCTCCAAAACACCTTTAGAACTATGGAGTGGTCGTGAACCTAGTTTGCATCATTATAGAATCTGGGGGTGTCCTGCTCACTTCCTGAGGAAAAATGAATGAAAGCTAGAACCGCGAACTGAAGTTTGTTTGTTTGTTTGCTATCATAAAGGTACTCGGGGTGGTCTGTTCTATAGTCCATAAGATAATAAAGTGTTTGTTTCTACAAACACTACCTTTCTTGAAGAGGACTACATGTCTAATTTCAAACCTCGTAGCAAAGTAGTCTTGGCAGAATTGTAATCTAACTTAGTAGTTCCTACTATTCTGATTCCATCAACGCAAGTTGATGAAAACAAAAATATTCCTACTGATCTTACGCAAGTGACAAGTGACGCAAGTCGATATTAATGAGGAAGAAGAAGAAACCATAGTTTGGATTCAAACAGTTACGATGCCACGTCGTAGTGGGAGGGTTTCTCGTACCCAGATTCGCTATCGTATGGATGGTGAAACCAACATGGTCGTTGGGGACACATGTGATGATGATTTTTTGTCTTTCAAATAGGCAATGGGCAGTGCGGATAAGGATATTGGCTTGAAGCCATGAAACAAGAAATGGAGTCCATGTACTCTAACTCCGTCTGGGTTCTTGTAGAAGCACCTAATGACTTTAGGGCCATTGGGTGCAAGTGGATCTACAAGAAGAAGAGAGGAGCTGATGGAAAGGTCAAGAATTACAAGGCCCAACTCATGGCAAAGGGTTATACTGAGAGAGACGGAATTGACTATGAGGAAACTTTTTTTTGGTTTCCATGCTAAATCTATTCGCATTCTCTTATCCATAGCCGTAGCTCTTGATTATGAGATTTGGAAAATGGACATCAAGAAATCGTTCCTTAATGTGAACCTAGAAGAAACCATTTATATGGATAAACTAGAAGGGTTTAAAGTAATTGTATAAGAGAAAAAAGTGTGCAAGTTGAATAGGTCTATTTATGGACTTAATCAAGCTTCACATTCCAAGAATATAAGGTTTAATGAAATAATTAAAACCTATGGTTTTGAGCATAATGTTGACGAGCCCTGCGTTTACCAACTCAAGGAAAACAACATTGTGGTATTCTTGATTCTCTATGTGGGTGATATCTTGCACATTGGAAACAATGTCAAGAAATTATCAGACATGAAGAACAGGCTGGGAATGCAATTCCAGATGAAGGACTTCGGTGAAGCGTGTTATGTTCTTGATATCCAAATTTTGAGGGATAGAAAGAACAAAATTTTGGCTCTATCTCATGAAGCTTACATAGATAAGGTGCTTGAGCGTTTCTCTACGAAAGATTCAAAGAAAGAGTGCTTACCGTCCTAACATGGAATTCATCTTTCTAAAATGCAGTCTCCATAGACTCTTGTAGAGGAAGATGATATGAGAAGGATTCCTTATGCCTTTGCAGTTGGAAGTCTAATGTATGTTATGTTGTGCATTAGACCGGACATCTTCCATGCAGTGGGAGTTGTGAGCAGATACTAGTCAAACCCAGGAAGGGAACATTGGATAGCGGTCAAGCACAGACTGAAATATCTTCGACGAACTAGGGATTATTTGATAGTCTACTCAGGTGGAGTTTTGAACGTGTTAGGCTACACCGATTCTGCTTTTCAGACTGATGTCGATGACAGGAAGTCAACTTCTAGAATGGTGTTTACTCTTGGGGGGGTGGAGTTGTGATATGGAGAAGCATTAAGCCAGCTAAGGAAATAGTCTGGCTGAAGAAGTTCTATACAGATCTTGGTGTTATACCAAAAATTTATAAACCCCTCATTTTTTATTGTGACAACAATGGGGCGATAGCCCATTCTAAAGAACCTTGGAGCCATAAAAGTGCAAAGCATATAGAGAGGAAGTATCGCATCATCATGAAGTTGTATTTGAGAACAATCTTGCGGATCCCTTCACAAAGATGCTCGGAAAGACAACTTTTCTAAAGCATATAGAGGGATGGATTTGAGAGAAATGTTTCATTTGTTTTAAAAGTTCAAGTGGGAGTTTGTTGGGTTTTATTCCCTTATAAAACCATACTTCTTATGTAATTCATTCATTATCAATAAAGTAGAAGAAATCATTTTGTTCAATCAAATTGTGTTGTTTACATGTTTTATTACATGATTAATTATTATTAATACAAAAGTTTATAAAATCCCGAACATATGTATAGTTACAATTATAGTTGCTCGGGCACAGTGGATTATAATTGTAATTATATGTTCAAAAGCATTTTTTCCTATGATTAAATCAGTTCACTGGATTTTTACTGATTGCGTAATCTACGATATGTTCTACTTGCACATCTGGTGTGATGTCATATCCAGGACATTGACCAAGTAGATAAGATCAGATGTATTTTGATACATTGGACTGGACCGATATTGATTATTGACAAGATAAGTAAGTATCGATATTGTCTAATGTAATCATATCACAATGTTGACTATAGGTCAATTCAATCTTAATTCTGAGTGATTAATATTCTGCTACTTGTATTATTCAAGTCTTTTGATTTGTTCGTTACAAGCTTCCCCTACAGACTAGCTCATAGTTACATATTGGAGATTTCGTAGTATAATTGAGTGGGAGTATTTATCATAGATATGAAATCTATAGCTTCCGTTTAAGAAGTGAAACGATGATTTCATTATAGATTGGTTCAAATGTTAAATGATAGAATACTCATTTCCTTAATTAAATTTAGGGAATTATCATTTACAAGGAACTTAGTGGGAGTTAAGGATAAAATACCAATGACGGGTGAAATATTAATTTGCACCGTCTCATTATTAGATCATCTATAGAGGATTGAATGAAGGTTATGGTTATAACAATGGATAACGTATTTATATTTGGTGTAAAACATTCTATGAATTCAAGAGTACAATTCTAATTCTATAGTGGAGTCACGATGAATTAATAAGGTGGTGAGATTATTTGTTATAAATAAACTCGCGGTAACTTATTGCAGCTTGAGTTCATGGATCAATAGTCCCCATGTCATCTCTTATGAAAATGAACCTAGTAGTCTTGAATAATTAATTTAGTTATTAATTAAAAAAATATCATATTGACTAGTTCAATGAAAATAAATAATGTTAAATTATTTATTGATATTTTGTGAGAAAATAAATAGAAGAAACTTTGAGGATTTTATTTCAAAGTCTAAAGAAGAGAGTTTTATAGCCGATTGGGACAATTTTGTTAATATTGATAAATTGGTATTAATATTAATTGTTGATTGACGATTTAGCCAAAGACACGGAGTCACTAAAACGATAAAGATTTATAAGTTGAATGCAATAACTAAACAACATAAAGGTTTATAGTGGTTCGACCCCAGAAATTGGTAATGACCTACGTCCACTTAGTGTTTCTATTGATGTACTTTGAAACCTGTGATCAACAAACTAGGGTTCACTGAGTTTCACAAGCTCAGAAAAGTCGTGTATAAAAAACACTAGTTCTCTCTGAATACAAATTATTGCCCCCTTTAAATGAATCACATGAGTCCTATTTATAGGCTCAAGGATGTACATATAGGCTGGTGGGCCATGTTTGAACTTTGTTACAAGCATATTTGAATAATAACAGAAATCGTAATAGTTACACATAAAGAGGGTCAAATATCTTAGAAATATCTGACATATAACTGTATTTGAACTCTAGTTTCGTTACTATGATCAGACCTAGTTGCATATGTCAACACATCTTCTGTCGTATTGGTCATCGTCTTTCTTGAATCCATTGAGCAGCTTGCTATTCTAGTCGTTGGTCGACCAGACTGTCATCACTAAATAGTCATGTGCTATCCACGTGCACTCCGATCGTGCCATGTTAGCAAGCAAATATTTTTTGGCTAAACATTAATAAAATGAATTAAATAAAGGTCAAAATTATAATTGGCTAATTTTGACAAGTATTTAATTAATTATAATGATTAAATAATTAAAATAAAATGGGTAATTAAAACCTATTTTATGTCTTAGCTAATTGCCTATGTATACTTGTGTTATGAAATGCATTAGGATAGATGAGTTTGACAAGGTAAAAAATCACTAGTAATATTTTATACCTAGCCGCACACTCTCTTACTTTTCTCTCACCCATCTCATCCTAGTGAATGAGTGATCTACACTTCCTCCCATACACCATCTCATAAGGTGCCCCTTCAATAGTCAACTGGTAGCTATCACTATAGGAAAAATTCTATTAGAGGAAAATATTCATTTCAGAAGCCTTCAAAGTCCAATACACATGCTCTTAGGATGTATTCTAATATCTGGATAATCCTCTCTGATTCACCATCAATATGAAGATGGTAAGCTATATTGAACTTCAGCTATGTACTCATCACCTTAAGTAACCTTCCCCAAAACTTAGAAGTAAGGACATGGTCCTTATCCAATAGGATAGACCTCAAAATCCCAAGAAGACGTATTATCTCTCTCACATAGAGATCAACATAATGGTCGACTATATTATTCATCCTCATTGCTAAAAGTTGTATACCGATCCATAATGACCCATACTTAATCATCCTAGCCCACTATTCTAGGAAATCCCACCAAGAAATCCATCGTGATGTCCTCCCACTTCAACTTTGGGGGTACTCAAAGGTTGTAGCAATCTAACTGGTTTCTGATACTCTGCCTTGACCTGCTAATAGGTCAGGCACTTTGCCATGTACTCAGTTACGTCCCTCTTTATCCCACGCCACCAATATAAAGCTTTTAGATCCTGGTCATCTTCATGGTGCATGGATGTAGAGAATAAGGGTTAATATGAGATTCATCCAGAATATCCCGTTTAATCCCAATGTCCATCAGAACACATATCTGATCCTTATACCTCAATAAACTCATTCCTGACACTGTATAGGCCTTAGCTACTCCAGCTAGAATATCCCCTCTACTATTTTCCTGACTGTGGGTCACTCAATTGTTTTTCTTCAATCCTCTCTAAAAGAGTAACTGAAGTGTAATATTGGTGAATTGGCCCACCAGTAACTCTACTCAACCTCTCGTCATATTTTTCAACTGACATGATGCATAGGCAATCATCTTTTCTGTCTGAATAAGAACACAACCTAAACCCTGTCTCGAGGCATCACAATAAATCATAATCTTGTTCTGATTTGTAGAAAGACTTAGAATTTGAGCTATAATCAGTCAGTGCCTCAATTCCTGGAAGCTATTCTCACACTTATCTGGCCATGCAAACTTCTGATTTTGCATGTCAACTCTGTCAATGAGGTAACAATCCTTGAGAATTCTCCCACAAAACACATGTAATACCCTGCCAATCAAAGGAAACTCCTAACCTCTGAGGCAATCCTTGGCCTTAGCAAATCTCTGACTGAGAATATAACAAAGTATCGTCAATAGAAATGATCACATACCGATTTAGATACTCTTTGAACACCTTGTTCATCAAATCCATAAAACAACTAGGGCCTTAGTCAAACCAAAAGACATGGCTAAGAACTCATAATGCCCATATCTAATACAAACAACATTCCTCTACATAATCCTTCTCCCTGATCCTCAGCTGGTGATAACCATATAGAAGATCTACCTCGGAGAATACCATCTTACCCTGTAATTGAACCTTTAGTTCCTTCAGCTCTGCTGTAGCCGTTAAATACAGTGCCTTAGATACTGGTTCCATCCTTGGCACTAAGTGAATCACATCTCTATCTCCCTGTGCAGAGGTAACCCTGGGAGATCCTGTGGAAGCACATCCAGAATCTCTCAGACTAATCTAGTCTCCTCTGGTCCCACTGGCACGACATAAGTGGCATCCACCACAATAGCTAAGAATCCTATGCACCCCCCTTGCAATAAGTCTCTAGCTCTAAGTACAGATATCATAGGTATACGAGGACTATGCACAGTGCCAACAAATATAAAGGGTTTCTCACCCTCAGGCTCAAGGGTTACCATCTTTTCTTGCAATCTATCGTTTCCCCATACTTGGCTAATCGATCAATAATCGAGATCATATCGCTCATAACCAACTCTATCAAGTTAACTAATGAATCTTTTCCTAGAATAAACTAATCCATCACTTAAAAGTTACCAATATGGTACCAAATTCTCATTACAACATAACCACGTAATCCACATACCAATTCCATGCCTTTACTAAATGCAACAAAAGAAAGAAAAAAATGGCACCCAAACCAATCAGCATAATATAAGAATCATAACTAGGAAGTTGACATGTCACTACTGAGGGACCCACCTTAGCCTCAGCCTCTGACTCTGACTTCGTCAGAGCGAACACTCGAGTTGAATTGAGCTATCTCCTCCCTTTGGTTCATCCTTCTTCCACCCTAGGCAATCCCTCTGGAGGTGCCAAACCATCCCACATAAGAAACACATCTTTTCTTGGCATTCCTCTAGATGGCGCCTCCTACATCGAGCGCATTCCTGGTAGAGTTTCCAGTACTAATCCTTGCCCTGATGGCCTTTCTAAACATTTTAGAACCCTTGTTTTAGTCCAGGGGTACAGAATACATTGATAACTTTTCTTTTCTTATCACTGGGGCCTCTGCCCCTGCCTGGTTCAATAAACAGAGGTATCACTGCCTGAGCACCGCGCTCTCCGACACTTTCCCTCCATATCTCATTTCCTGTGCTCTCAACAACAAGAGCCCTCCCTACCACCTAAGCATAGGTAGAGAACTCATGTAATGCGGCAATTCTAACGCCCTAAGTTATTCGACAATTCAATCCCTGGGTAAATCGCTCCTTCCGAGCCACATCCGTGGGTACCCATCGAATTTGTTAACATGCTATGTCACTGCCATATTTCCCTGAACCAAGCTCAAAAATTCATTTTCCTTTGCAATCTTAACTGCGTCACAATAATATCTCTCATTAAACAACTGCATAAATTCTTTCCATTTCATCACAGGTGTATCTCATGTCTGGGATACCACTTCCCACCAAGTCCGGGCATCTTCCCATAACACATATGTAGCACAGATTACCCTATCATAAACCACCACCCCCATACTATTGAGGATGGAACTAATCACGCCTATCCATTTTTTAGTTCTAAATGGATCTAGGCCTCCCTAAAAAACTGGAGGGTAATATTCCTAAAATCTCTCATATAGTAATTCCCACCTGTTCTCAACCCTAGGCTTAGCAAAAACTGGTGCCACTCCTGGCATAACAAAGGAAGAGGTGTTCCTTGACAAAACATATTGTTTTTAACACCTAATCTTTTCCTCTTGCTTCTGCAATCTTGCTTGCATATCTATAATCACCTGTAGCCAATTCAGAGGGGCAGGCAGAGGGCTCAGGCCCTAGCTATAATCCCAAGCCTCAACATGAACACCACCAGGTCCTATTAATTGCCTTAGGTACATAACCTCTGAATTAGTCTACAGTCAATAACTTGACCCATTAAGCATGATGAGTTCATCTAAAAGCCCTCCCCATGGAAAATCAAACAACACCACATTCACATAGCATCGTGGCCCATAACATTCATGCATAAATCAACAAAACCTGCTTTTACCAACAAAATATCATGCTCTTAAATCTAGCATGTAGGTAACGTGTTCATATATAAATTGAGCAGGCAAGCACATAATCATATCAACAGTCAAGGGCCAGGCCCTATCAGAATATCTCACGCTTCATAATAAAGAATGCAAGTAAAACATTTATATCCTATTTAAGCAGTTAAACACATAACCACATAAATAGTCACCATACCCTAAGTGGAGCTTGTCTTTAGTGGCGAGTGTATATGCCCAGCTTATCTTCAGGAACCCTTAACCTTGGCACGCTCTGATACCAAATTGCAACACCCTACCACTCAGGGACCATTACACTATGTATTTTAATTAGTGCTAAACTCAATAAACGAGTCATTTGGCCATAACTGTGTAGCTAAACATGATTAATTGTTTAGGGTTAAAAATTTTGGTCAAAAGGTACAACGGTTTCACTAAAAAAGTTTGCTTCCGTACATCAGATCCCAAACTACATTCAAAAAGGTTAATTATAATTAAAAAGTTACTACCAGTCGACTAAAGCAAAAAAATAAGGGTTGACCCTATTTCCTCTGAGAAACCCCGGCCGTGGTGGTCGAGCAGCCACATATGTACACATCGTCACCTAAGCTCTCCAACTGAAGGATGGTCCAACTTTCTTTTCCCTTTACTTGCACCATATAGCACATGTGAGCCAAGACTAAGTAAGAAAACTTAAACATGCTCACAAGTAATTAATAACATATTACCAAATCATAATAAGCATGCCTAGCAGTAATAACCCTATTCATGCATGCATACCATTCATATAAATGACTATAGTGTCATATGGGCCAATTGCCTTAAATAATTGATTAATGAACCATACCAAGACCCGTTGTCCAAACACATGATCAATTAATCATACTGGGCTCAGCACCCAAAATACATGATTAATGAATCAAACTGGGCCCTGTTGCCCTATGATATGGTACTAATAAGTCACCTTGGGGCCCACAACCCTATAACCAGCCATGGACCTGGTCCAGTGTACCTGACACTGTAGTTTTTCATGAGCAATAGGTCGGTTAAGCGTATGTCATGCTCCTGGTTAGGCATAACGATATCGACCAGTGCTCAGCATGCTATTGGCACCCTTAACTTATAAGTCAATGCTTTTTGACCAACGCTCATCACCATTGCTGTCCTTGACTCATAAGTCAATGCTTTTCGACCAGTGTTCAATGCTATTGCCGTCCATGACTTATAAATAAATGCTTTCGACTAGCAGTCAACGTGATAATTTCATTCTTGACTCATTAGTTAAGTCCAAGGCCCATCCCTAGGATATGGGACTATTGAGTCATCTCGGGGTCCATTGCCCTATCCTCTATATAACCAGTCTTGAAGCTGATCCAACATACCCGGCGCTGAGTTTTCTACGACCATTTGGTTGGACAAGCGTATGATGCGCTTCTGGTTAGCTTAACCAAAACAACAAGCGCTCAGCACGTTATTGCTATCCTTGACTCATAATTCAATGCTTTTCGACAAACGCTCAACGCACTATTGCCGTTCTTGACTCATTAGTCAAGTCTTTCTCAATCAGATAATGCAAACATGCATATATCGTATATCAAATATCCAAATACAAAGCATTCAACATGCTTACTCAATAATCACAAGCATAATCATAATCATGCACATTCTCAGGCGTTCATGCCCTATCCATATTCCTGTTCAATAATTTCGGCAAAGCCATAATCACATGGATCACATATCGGATGCAATTTTCTTACCTTTCGTCCAAGTATAGATTACGAATGAACGACCCTCGAGCACGATCTTGATCCCGAGCCCCTAGCGATAACCTACTCAGAACCAAGTATATAATCCCATCAATACACAAGTGAATAAAGGGTTCTAGATTGAGTCCTAGCCACAGGGACATCGAATTCTACTAAACCGGGTAGTAGGATCGATCCTGAGCCCTTAGGTTTGATTTCCCGCACTCAAAACACTTATTGGCCAAAAAAAATCCTCTATTAGCATTGTAGCACCCCTAATACAAATCCTTTAAAACTCAACCTAAACTCGCAATGCAATCCCAAAACATCAATGGTACATACTAAGCAACAAAACCTTGCTTTCCTTCGGATTAAAACTCATCAAAATCATAAAATCCAATCCATGTTTAAGGAAACGAAACTCAGAAACTTAAAACTTTTAATACCTCTAATTATTTTGTTTTCCAGCTAAATTCCTCAGGTTGTTAAGCTTGTAATCTTCCCTAGAATCGTTATCACTCTAACCTTGCTTGAATCTGAGCATTAAAACTCAAGTTTCTTTTGAAAATGCTATCGAGCATCAAAAAGGAGAATGGGAGAGAGAGTGCGTGTGTTTGAACATGTAACTATTTTTGTCAGGTTACTTTAAGCTTAAGTAACGTTAAGTAAATCCCTAAGGCTCGGGGTACCCCAAAAACATCCTAGAGGGAAAAATAGCAAAATCCCCATAATTCCCTCCTGATCTCACTAACTCCAAATATATCTTCAAATATTCATTTCCATTACCCAATATCCCGGTAATGTACTAAATACGTAGAATACCCCTTGAGTCACCCCGAGTCAAGTATTGGTCCCGTTGTGACTTTCCCACTAGCTTGCTCCCAGAATCGCCTCGTGCCAAGTAACCCAAATATATTCACATAATGATGTGGTCCCACACATATATCACATATATGCCAAATATACCCATAATGGGCCAAATTAAAAAAATTGTTTTTTTAATCATAAATGGCCCCACATGCATATTTAATACACCTAAACATGCATATCAAGTCATATTATAATATAATTCACATAATCATATAATGATACACATATATATCACATAATCACATAATTTTCCATAATTTGTTATCCTGGCCCCCTAATCAAGGCCATAAGCCTTATTAGGTAATTTGGGATGTTACACAAATATTAGGTTGTTTTAGAGAAAGACTTGGAAGATTGTGGTCTTGTTTCAAAGAGGTTTGGATTCCTTGCAATACCTAGCATTCAACAAGGACGAAATGTTAGGGAATCCAAAGGGTGTAGTCATCGTTCCGCTACGCATCTCGTAAGTAGTCTAATGATTCTATTATTGTATTTACGCACACTACAACAAAAATGAGTTTTAGGGGAGACGCATGTCGCCCCTGATTAGTCGCCCGTGGAAAAATGTCCCTGAAGGGTACATTAGGGGCGACTCGAGGGTCGCCCCTAAAACTTGAAATGTCGCCTCAAAAATTTGAAAATTTTGAATTATTTTTGTCGATATGTCGCCCCTGATACTCCATTAGTCGCCCCTAATACTATACTATGTCGCCCCAAATGGTTGCACGTGGCATATTATCAGGGGCGACAGTGTCGCCCCTAATACTATTTTATTTATAAAAAATAATAAAATTAATTAATTAAATACAATTTTAATTAATTATTTATCGAAATTATTATTTAAAATTTAAATAATTGAAAAAAAAATATTAAAAATAAAAATATTATATTAAATATTCAAATTAGTTAATTAAAATAACAATTGTACATATTCATAATACATTAACATAGCAAATATTCATATTGTTCATAAAATTTAACAATAATTAATAATAAAATAAACCTAGTCTCCTAAATCAGCTGCATCGTCCTCCTCCCTATTGTCTTCTTGTTGTGGTTGTTGCGGTGGCTGTGGTTGTGATTGCTGCGGAGGCGGCATCGGCCAAGGATATTGGGGAGGTAATGTGGACGATCCAGCTCCATACATGTAGGGATACGATGGCTGGGAGGACGGTGGAATCGGACACGGATAAGGTGTTGCTCCGTACATATATGGAGGTACCATATGTTGAGACAGCGCTGCCCCGTACATAGAAGGATGAGTTGGAGCTGGAGGTTGAGAAGACGAAGCCCTAGAAATATTGTCACTATCAGGCACAGACGGCATCTGAACGTTTGGTGGACGAAATGAAGGTACAAAATATTGAGTTAAGAAATTAACTTGATCAGTCAATTTCTGTAGATTATTCTCCAATTTTTCTATATATTCTCTTGAATGATGAGGAGGAACTTGAGACTCGCTGAAGTGAGAGTGTTGGGTAGATGATGACCTCGACCCCGACCCCAACCTCGACCTCGACCCCGACCCCGACCCCTTCAATTTGCGGCCCACTCCTCGCACGTGTCCACGCCTTTGGCCTAATACTTTTTGTAACACCTCCACCTGATCAACTGATGACGGACTATCATTATTAGAAGCATCAATGGATGTTTGCTGAGTTTGTAACTCAAAATCAGCCTTTAGTTTTTCCTGTTTTCAAAAAATGTTAGACACTAACATTAAATATAACTCTATTAATATTAAAAAATATAATTCAAACTTACATAATCTTGGCGAGCATCATCGTTCACGAAATCATTTGTTGCTTTCTTCCAATGATAATCCTTCCATGACTCAATGAGGTCCGGGTTCGTCTAAAAAATATAACCCAAATGTTAGAGAACATATAATTTAAAAGAACATAATTTTTATAATATTTTATCTTTTACTTACATTTTCAAAACGGACGGCTGCCAGCGATTTTGTACCCTGCGTTGTAGAATACTTTTGTTTCTTCCGATTTTCCTTATTCTTTATGGAGCGCGCAATAAATTGCGGACTTGTAAATAACTGACAGATCTGCTTCCACTCCTCCTTGTTAACATCATTGGTTGGGTTGTTTAGAACCTTATCCCAATCCTCCGGTCCATTGTAGTGTTTCTCAAAGTGTTCGTGTCTTAGTGTTTTCCTATTACGCTAACGGTCTTTCATCTCTCGATCGATACCATCTAAACACTTTAAGAAATCCTCGCGGCCCGCTATTTGATAATATTACTAAATTGAAAATTAAACATATTGATAATATATGTACTATATTAAAGACAAATAATTTTTAAAAAATATATTTAATACTATTTTTATCTGAATTATGCCAAGGACCTGATCCTTGTATTGTTTAGGCACTAATTCCCATGAACCGTAATGTCCGGGAACTTTCGTTTTAATTTGGGTTCCCACAAGGCGGACAAAAGCAGCGTGCTCGCCCCCAACAACCTTGTACGTTCGTGGGAAAAACGCTACTTCCAGTGGTTTTCCATTTTTACACTGCCTCTCCTCTAGATCTTTTCCAATAGCTGCGCCACGACCCTTTTTCTTAGTTGGGATTCCTGTATTTTTTTTTATTAATAATACATAGAATATTAGTATATACATGATAAACATATGTGAGTAAATAAAATAACAAAAAAATTACCTGAGTCGCATGTAGTTGGGATCCTAGTAGAATCCGGTGGAGGATCACCGCCAGCATCTCCACCGTGAGCTCTAGCCACATCTGCTGACATCTACTAACACGACAGTAATTTAACCTATCTTTTTTAATATTTAATTATTATTTATAATTAATTTATTGAGTATTATTTCAATTGATTAGGTAATTTGAAACATGCTATTTGGAAACGAACTTTTTATTTCTCAATATGTATAATACATTGAACACTAGATACAAAACTAAATAGAATAGTCACTATCCTCACTAATTACATCAACATCTATCGGGCACACATCATCAGTATTATCATCACTAAGGTCGACAATTAATTCATCCTCATCTTCTGCTTCTTCTACACTGTCTGCCATATCATCTTCATTGTCATTAATAAATCCATCATCTTCTTGAACAACTAAAGAAGGTCGATGGGCCGTGTTGACTTGAGTCGCTGGTACATCAGATTGCTGAACAACCAACTCTCCGAGATCCACAGTCAAAACAAAATTCGATGAGTTGGTGTCATGTACAACATCAACATCAGCAATCATATCTGAAGCATCTGGAAAGTCCCAAACTTGCCGATGATTCACTTCTTGGACAACTTTCCAATCTCCTCCTCTAACGAGATCATCGATGTAGAATACTTGTTTTGCTTGACTAGCTAGTATGAACGGTTCATCTTTATACCATTCACCGCTAACATTAATACTAGTAATATTATTTACAGTGATGGTTTTCTTTTTTTTCGGATCTGTATTGAACCATTTACATCGAAATAATACCACCGAATAAGAACCAGTAAAAGACAGCTGGAGTATTTCTTCAAGTTGCCCGTAATAGTTAAAACCTTCTGTTCCAGCAACACACACTCCACTATTTTGTGTAATTCGATTCTGATCTCAATTGTATGAGACAAATCGAACTCCGTTCACTATACATACTTGGTAGGAGTAAGCCAACAGATCTGACCTAGATGCTAAAGCTAGTAATTCATCAGCATGCTCTAATGACCCAAGCTGGTGCAAGTCATATATCTAATAATAAAGAAATATATTAGAATGAGAATGTAATTTGTAGTATGCAATTTGCTAAGTACAAGTTACCTTCTTATGAAACCATGAATGAAACTCTTTCTTATGTATCAATTTATGATTGGCAGCCATATCTCTTTGTTGCACCTCAGTTAGGTGTTCCCTGTTAATTAATTAACAATGTCAATATTGTTAATTAAGGAGTAGATTGAACAAAGAATAAAATGAATATTAATTATGTACTGACTCTAAATACACTTCAGTTTCTCGAGAATTATCCAATATGAACCACTCAGCTTTATTCCGAGTATTTTCATCGAGGGGCACGGGAATTCCCTTACTAAGAGGACGACATTGAGATTCAAACACTGTGAGGTGTCGATTCACATACGGTGCATCTTCGTTACGATCAGGCTGATTAAATTTTGTTTCCACTCCTTTGAAATACATTGAACAAAATGTCAAAGCCTCATCTGCAACATATCCTTCTGCTATCGATCCTTCAGCACGAGCTTTATTCCTGACATAGTTTTTTAATTTTTTCATGTATCTTTCAAAAGGATACATCCACCTCATAAATACAGGTCCTCCCAATATTGCTTCATCAGGCAAGTGCAAAACCAGATGGATCATTATGTCAAAGAATGCTGGAGGGAAAATCAACTCCATCTTGCATAAAATAACAATCAAGTCATCCTTAGCTTACTCCATATCAGAAACGTTCAGTGTCCTAGAGCACAATTATTTGAAGAAATTACACAATTCAGTGATGGTAGTGGATATAGATTCTGGTAAAAACTTGCGAACACCTACTGCAAGTAATCGTTGCATTATCACATGACAATCATGGGACTTCAACCCAACAATGTTTGAGTCATTGTCTGTGACTTTTTTCTTTAGATTAGAACAAAAACCATCGGGCAACTTCACTCCTTTCAAAAATTGACAAAAATCTCGCCTCTGTTCAAAAGTGAACACGTATGGAGCATGCAGTTTCATTAACCTTTTATTGGCATCCTCGTAAATCCACAACGATTTCCTAACCCCCATATTCTTTAAATCATGTCTTGCGTTAGTGGTGTCCTTAGATTTATCATTATCTAACAAAGTCTCAAGGATACTGTCGCACACATTCTTCTCAACATGCATCACATCTAGGTTGTGTTTTAACTGATTTGAACTCCAGTAATCAAGTTCATAGAAAATAATTTTTTTCCTCCAATTACTTTCCCTTGCACCTCGCTTGCGCTTCGTCCCCCCAAATCTGTCATGTTTACCAGACACTAGAAGCGGTAAAGCATTGACTTGATCTAAAACTTGTTGACAAGTAAACTGTTGTGGAGGATTTATTTTCTTAACTTTGCCATCAAATTCCTTGTCCCTTCTATACTTATGATTACTCCTCAAGAATCGCCTATGACCGACATACGATGTCTTACCAATCACTCGAATGGAAGTGGTGTCTTCATTGCACGTTGGACATGCTTTATACCCTTGCCCGCTCCAACCAGACAAGCTACTACGAGCAGGGAAATCGTTAATTGTCCACAGAAGGGCTGCACGCATCTTGAACAATTCATTCCTTGTGCCATCTCTTGTGTCGACCCCGTTAATCCACAATTGTTTTAACTCATCCACCAAGGGTCTTAGAAATACATCCATGTCTTTACTCGATGATTTTGGCCCAGGAATAAGCAGAGTTAGCATAAAATACTCTTCCTTCATGCATAGCCAAGGGGGGAGATTTTATTTCGTCAAAATCACAGGCCACATGCTGTATGATAAGCTCATGTTGCCAAAAGGATTAAACCCATCAGCAGCCAAGCCTAGACGAACATTTCTAGGATCTTTTGCAAAATCAGGATGGGTGGCATCAAAGTCTTTCCATGCAGACCCGTCAATTGGATGACGCATCACCCCATCTTCTATTGATCTCCCAGTATGATTCCATAACATGTCATTAGCTGTATGTCTTGAACTGTACATTCGCTTTAATCTGGGAGTCAACGGAAAGTAACGCATCACCTTGTGTGGAACCTTTTTCCCCTTCTTCTTTTCATTGACCCATCGGCTACTCCCACACACATGACATGAATCTTTGCTTGCATGCTCATTATAAAATAATGAACAATCATATTTACACACATGGATTGATTGATATCCCAACCATAACTTACTCAGCTTCTTTTTCGCCTCATAGTGTGTTGGGGGAATTTGATTATCTTTCGGAAATGTAAATTTTAGTAACTTCAACAATTCATCGAAAGAGTTATTTGGCCACTTCCCTCTAACTTTCAAATGCATCAACTTCGCCAAAAATTTTAAGGATGATATCCAATCACAACCCGGATACAACTCAGCTTCAATCTCGTCGAACAACTCGTCATAATACTGTCCCATTCGACTGCCAGACACACCATCTGCTTCCTCTGCATTTGTCGGTAAGAGGAAATCATCAACGACGTCAACCATCTCGTCTACATCTTCATTCTCCTCAACTACCTCATTGGCGACACTAGCTTCCACCTCACCGTGGTAAACCCACTTTTGATAACTCTGTTGAAAACCCTTGTCAAAGACATGAGCCTCCACTGTATCTATAGTTTGTAGTTTAACATTCAGACACCTCACACAAGGGCATAAAATTCTTCCGTCGCAGTCTACATGTTCTTTTTCCATTCTCAAGAAGGCTTGGAGACCGTTCCAATAAGCATCACAGTTACGCTTCCTTAATGCTGTCCAACTCTTATCGATCGGCATCTACGATACAAGAATAAACAATAATTAAAACTTATTGACTATGTGTGTGTGCCCTAATCCACCTTTCCACTCCACTTCTATGAGGGTAAAGAACCTATCCCATTCAGATTTGTAGTATACATATAATTTAATCTACACTCTTAAAATTGTTTCGTTTATGTAAAAATTTCGGCAGCACCTCCCTATAGTTCTCATAAGTGGGCAGACTAAAATTAAGTTTGCCCGCTTACGAGAACAAATAAGGAGACACATATTGAAATCTCTATTAACGAAACAATAAAACGAGTACTAGATCAAATTATAGGTACACAACAAATCCAAACTATCCATGCGGACACATACCGTCCTGGATAATTCGGAGAAGCATATTTAAGAGTTCTTACTGACTCAGCTTCACCGAACGGGTCTAAGGCTTTTTGTGATTGAAAATAATTAATAAAACATTATCACTAAGTGATCATATATAAAACGTCTATCCAATCTTTGGTGATCAAATTTTATCACCAAAGAAAAGCAACAAAAAAAGAAATATTTTTTAACACTAGATGTTTTATGATGTCTTATAAAATCTTATGATATTAAATTATAATTTTGTAATTTATTTTGAAATTATTTATCTAACTTTTAATTTATTTTTAAATTACTAAATTTGTTAATATTAAATTAAATTATAATTTTTTAATTCATTTATCTAAAATTTTAATTTATTTTGAAATTATTTATCTAATTTTTTAATTACTAAATTTGTAAATATTAAATAAAATTATAATTTGTTAATTCATTTATCTAAATTTGTAATTTATTTTGAAATTATTTATCTAACTTTTAATTTATTTTTAAATTACTAAATTTGTTAATATTAAATTAAATTATAATTTTGTAATTTATTTTGAAATTATTTATCTAACTTTTAATTTATTTTTAAATTATATATCTAATTATTTAATTTATTTTAAAATTACTAAATTTTTTAATATTAAATTATAATTTTTCACTTTATTTTAAAATTATTAAATTGTTAATATTAAATTAAATTATTTATCTAATATTTTAATTTATTTTGTTAATTCTAAGTATTTAATGTCTTATTTATTATATTATTATTTATTTAGTCATCTAACTCTACCAAAATTTTGACAGCATAACATCTTTATTATAACATATCCCAAAAATTTAAAACCCTACAAAAAACACTCAGAAAATTCCCAGAACATTCACAATATACATATTATTAATCAAATTTAAATACTAACACATACTACAATTTTATACACATATAAATATATCACTAAACACATCTCACTTTGTACACACATTCACATATTAATTATATTAATTAAACCAATAACATAATTAAAAAATAAATACATTGATGCCACAAAATTATATTATACCAGTGACCGAATTTCCAAGAGATACTCCTTCAATTTCTACACAAAATCAACCCAAATAATTAAATTTAAACAAAATTAAATCAACTTAATATATATATATAAATATATATAAAAGCAACTATATATATATTCTGAGTTGGGTTTCAGCTTACCTGGGCTTCGGCGTCTGAGAGATCGGGGAGAGATCGGAGAGCAGACCGAGAGTGAGGGTGAGGTGAGGGTGCGACGACAGAGAGATCGAGAGTACTCTATACATAAATAAGAATATAACTCTCAAAAACACCAATAATGTCTAAAAGCAAAAAAATCAAAATCCAATTTCTTTTAACAAAAAGTATTCAAAACTTTGAACTAAAGCAAATTATGATCTAACAAAGCAGTACAAGCAAAGAATTGAGCATCAAACAGAAAGATATTCTAGAAAATATATTTGACTATAGCCAAAGCCCAAACACACAGAGTTAATCAATCTCCTTATGAAAAAGATATGATTGTGAATCAAAGTAATGAATCACAACTCAAAAACTAAGGACAACTCAAAAAGTTCAAACAGGTATACATTTCTAACTAAAAATCTCAACACACCAACTAATAACACTTTTTAAAATAAACCATAAATCATACTCTAAACAGGATAAGAAATTGATTTAAACACACATATACACAAACTAATAACAAAATGGGCACCTAATTAATCCTAAACATATAAAAGAACCAAAAGAATACCTCAAGATACAAAGTCCATAAATATTGATTGCATAAAAAAAACAACTAATGAGATTTCAGAGATTTCACAAAAAAAACAGAGCTTAAGCTATTCTTTGATTGCTATAAAATAAGCTCAAGATTCCGAACACTTAACAGAAAACACAGAGCAAACAGTAAAAGCATATATTTTTTAATCCTGATATTAAGATTACCACACAAAACAGAACAAGCAAGAGGACAAAACCATCAAGAAAAACTTAAAGCAAACAGAAAAAACTTATACAAGAACCAATCAACTCATACAAGAACTTATTCAGTTCTCAAAACACTGACTTACCCCATACACTGAAGCACTCTCAGTACAATGGTAAAATACGCCAAAGATCTAGACAAAATCTTAGTCTATGCCTCTAGCCGAGACTACACTGCTCACAAAACAATATATTTATATATATATAAAAATTAAGTTTACAATATTAACAATAAAACAAACAAATAGAGTGATGAGTAGTTGATTAATTTCAACACGACTTTTTTGCCAAACAATAAAATCTATAAATAACTAATATCATCAACTAAATTTTGGGTATTAATAAGTATCGGAAGGGAAGGAATTGGCTTATAGTGTTTGTATAATCAAACTAATAATAATATTATTATATTTTAGCAAGTTAAAAGTGTAGCAACATTAATTTCTATAGCATATATATGTAGTGGTTTTATGTATAGAGAAAGAAAGATGGTTGTAGTTGTAGTTGTAGATACTAAAAATATTTAATGCATGCCGAGAAAACAGATTACAAAACAAACAAATCAAATTATAGAAAAAATTATGAATTGTCCATTACTAATAAAAAATATATATAAACGATACATAAAAGATATAAAAAGAAATGATACTAAAATGCAATAAGCTAGCTGCCAATTTCATTTTCTAATAGAATAATAATTAAACAAGTACATATAGATTATACCACATATTCACAGATAATTCAATGCTAATGAGCATACTAACCGATTAGCTCTATGTGCATATACTAGTTTTCTTACCTCAAGTCCTGTGCGAATAATGGTACGACCCTGAGCGCGATCCTTTTCCCCCGAGCCTTGTGGTAAACCTAGTGACAACCATAAACGATAATCCCGTTAAGAACTAAATCCAAATACTGAGTTCGGGACCAATCCCATGCTCTCGGGACCTCCAATTCCACCAAACAGGGTGGTGGAATCGTCCCCAAGAGCCCCCATGCTCTTCCCAAACCCTAAAAATGACATGATTGAATTGGCCATAGGGCAAGGGCGCCCAACTAGGCAGAGGCCCCTCAAAAAATCCCCTGCATAGCGCAGGGGCACCCAAAACTAGTGCAAGAACGCCCATAACAAAGGATAATTAATTCCAATCAAAATCAATTTCCAGTTGATATTTCATTTTTATTTCCAATCACAACATAACAAGTCCTCCTGAGGTCAGTCAACTCAAAACTATAAATAGAGTTGTTGAGGTCAATTAACTCAAACCCAGAAAAAAAATTGGTTATGAGGGAAGAAGGATCTCAATGAGTTCACACAGAGGCAATGGGTCTCACATATATACATACATTCATATATCTATATACAGTTTTTCTCAATCTCCTACTATAATTTTCTCACGTATCCAAACTGAGCTATTAAACCATGGACAGAGCAAGTGAATAAACTAAAATCAAGAGCAAAAACATTCAAACTCAGATGCATTCAAAATTTATTTCTCTTTCAATATTCAATCATTCAAACTCAAACCAAGAGCAGAAATATTCAAAGTCCAAGTCTTTACAACCAAACATTCAAAGAAAAAAAATCAAATGTAGAACAGAGAGAAAGAGAAAGAGCTTACTCAGATGGATATCGGCAATAGCGTGGTTGTCTATGAGGTACTCTGCAATGGAGTGGTAGAGATTGGAGTGCTCAGCTGCTACTTGAAAGGGAAGAGCAATTTTAGGGTTCTTAAAAATAAAATTAGAAAAGCCAGAAAACGTTTTTAGGGAAGAGCATTTTTATGAATTTCATGATTGAGAGATTGGGGTTTGGGGTATGGGTCTGAGAGAAGAGAAGAGAGAGGTTTCGGGTTTGAGGAAAAAAAAATTGGGGGGTTTTTATTTTGGTTTCGCGCGTAACAGAAAATATAGGAGCAGAAATGATCAGTGGCCGCGGCCTGAGCTTATTGGTGGCCGCGGCCACTACTCTCGGATCTCCAGGCCGCGGCCAGTGATTCTTGATGGCCGCAGCCTCCGCGCGAACATGGCCCAGAATATGACCCGTGGCCGCGGCCATCAAGAATCACTGGCCGCGGCCTGGAGATCCGAGAGTAGTGGCTGCGGCCACTTCACGTTTTCAGAAAAAAAAAAATTAAAAAATTCACTCCCCACACAAAGACCCAAAACCGAAAAATCACTCTCATTTTTTTCATATCATTTCATCATTTCTCTCTCATTTTCACTCCAATTATTTCCAAAAAAAAAAGTCATTAAATCCTATCATCAATCTTCAATCTTTTTACAACTTTTCACACATTATCATCAAAATCCTCATTGTCTACACAAATTTCCTTTCAAAATCTATAGTCAATTACAAGTAAGTACATTTTCTTGATTCTTTGATTATTGGGTTTTGAGTATTCAAGAATATGATTTTGGGTATTTTGTATTAATTGGTTTTTGGTGGATGAAATATTTATATATTGTGATAATTGGCTTAGATTAAGTGATTATGTTGTTATATTAGTAATAATTCAAATTTTGGGAAGATTGAAACACTATAACATACTTTTTCACTATTGGTTAGTCTTTGCCCACTAATTGTTTGATGAAAGTTCTTAGAGGAGTATGTTTCAGTTTTAAGGGGAATTAATGCAATATTTTTGAAGAGGAAGTGTTTATTGGTTTAACAGAAGTTTGTTGGGAATAATTAGAGGATTTTGACTTTATATTTTGGGGTATTTTGAATTATTCTTTTAGTGCTTAATTATTTGTGTTTAACGAAGGTTATCTTTGAGTCTTGAACTGACGAATGGCTCCAAAGAGATTTCGAAAGAATGCTAAAGGTGTTTCCTCATCTGAGGTTGAGTTTGATGCCACCAAATTTATTTCTGAGGAGGCATTCAAACGCTATCAAGATGCGGTAGTGAAACATAAAACGATGATTGAAGAACGGGGGTTCGATATGGAGATTCGTTATGGGTATCCATCTATTGCAGAACAGATTGAGAAAAGACATTGGACAAAATTTTGTTCACAACCAGATGCTGCAGTAATCCCTATTGTCAGAGAGTTCTATGCTAATGGAATTTCTCAATTTACAGCCATGGCTACAGTGCGAGGAGTTAATGTGAACTTCTCAAGTGCAGCCATAAATCAATTTTATGGGCTTCCTAGCATTGACAATGATGAGCACAGCCAAATCGTTGATAATCCTGACTTGAATGAGACTATCCAATTTCTGTGTAAGCCAAATACCCAATGGAAGTTAACTGAAACAAGTCATCCTATTAAATTTAAGAGAGAGGCGATGGGAGTTATTGAAAAAGCATGGCATAAGTTTATTAATGCAAAATTATTTCCCACTAAACATGTTAGTAATGTGAGTGTGGATACTGCTATACTTCTATATGCTATCTTGAAGGGGAAAACAATTGATGTGGGACGCATTATTAAGTCTTCCATTCAGAGCAGTTTCAGAAATGTTTCTAAGGGGTTCTATCATCCCCATCTCATTACCACTATGTGTGCTCAAGCTGGTGTGAAATGGGATCCCTCAGAGCCTTTGCTGCAACCCATGCATATACTGAATAGATCCTCCATTACTCGTTTTAAGGTCACTGACACTACAGGGGCTAGCTCATCTTCTCATACTCAGACTAGACCATCGCCATCTATAAAAAATATGACCTTGGCAGACCGTATTACACTTGTGGAGGAATCTCTGTACACTACATCTCAAGAGTTGCATGCTCACCGTACTGAATTCCAAGCACATCAGTAGCGCATGATTGAGTGGGCTAGTTATCAAGATGTTTGTTTCAGGATGAATGCCATACACCTTGGCTTGGACATGACAAACTACCCACCTGCACCACAGTGGATTCAACCATATCCACCACCTATTCCCATGATGCAAGATGATGAAAATCAGGAGGAAGCTGAAGATGATCAAGGAGATGCCTAATTAATAAATATTCACTTCGGTTGAGGGAGTTTTTCTTTATCTTTTTCTTTCTTTTCTTTCATTTTATTTGCATTGAGGACAATGTTTCTTACAAGTGTGGGGGAATTTGATAAGGGTATTTTGGATAATATATATTTTATCCTTTGGCATTTAGATAATGTTCCTTTAAAGTGTTTTTAGGTGTTCTTAGCTTTGTTTTATGAGTTTTTTTATTTTTAAGTCATAAAATATTTTATAAGGTATTATTGATGAATTTGATACAATTTTGTGGTTAAAAATGAAAGTGCAATGATATGACTCGAGAAAATGAAGTTTTGAGCGAGATTGAAGTGTTTTCAAAGTCCCTAAACCCGATGATTGAGCCTAAGTTGGAGATTATGAAGAAAAAAATATACGAGCAGAAAATGATCAGTGGCCGCGGCCACCAGCATTTACTGGCCGCGGCCTGGGAGACAGGGAGTATTGGCCGCGGCCAACATGATCTCCTGGCCGCGGCCTCCGCGCGAACATGGCCCAGAATATGACCCGTGGCCGCGGCCATCAAGAATCACTGGCCGCGGCCGTGCGAAATTTTTTTCTTTACAATTTAAATTTTAAATGTAATTATTGGGGGCTATAAAAGGGATTAGGGTTAACTTTTATCATAACTTTGGATTGTGATTTTTAGAGGCTAGAGCAGCAGAGGATGAGGAAAAAACATCATCATCTATATTCTTCAATCTAGTTTTTCTTTCTTCTCAAAACACTTTTATTTTCATTGAATATTTATGTTTATGAATATGAATATGATTATGGAGTAGTTTTCTTTATAGTTAAGGGTTATTTCAAAACCCTAGACATGATATCTTGAATGCATTGATGAATTTTATTTTTTTTATTCCCTTATATTAAATTGCTTCTATTTTTCTATTTGAATGTCATGGATCTTGTAAAATCTTGTTTAGATGGCCACTGATTAAGGTTTTGCATTGTTCTACTATCATCTTAGGATTTCTATTCACCTAATAGTTTAGGATTCTAAGTAAAGTGATGTAACATCCCAAATTTGCTAATAAGGCTTAAGGGTCTTTATTAGTGTGCCTGGAGGGCATAATGGGAAGTATGTGTGAATTTAATGATTAAGATGCATGGTTATGATTTAAAGCATGTTATATGACTATTTGAGTATTTGAGATGCATGACTATGTGTATTGTGTTATGTGATAATTTTAGCCCGTTGAGGGCATAAACCATTTTATTATGTTATGTGATTTGTACCACGTGGGTGTGGTGACATCAATGTGATGCACGTGCCAAGACGGTCCTAGAGAGCTAGATAACTCAAAAGTCACAACGAGATTTTATACCCAATGGGGGTGGAGCCTAGGGGTATTTTGGGGATTTTGTAATTTAGTTCTTGTGAGATAATGGTAACTGGTAATTTGGTAACTTGTGTAACTGTTAGTAACCATAGAGAGTAACAAGTTTAGATGGAGAAATTGTAGACTTGTAATGGATAGGAAATGACAAAAGGGCCTTTGAGGTTTAGTTAGGAAGGGGATATTAAAGGAAGGGTAGAGTGGTCAATTGGTTGAGGATAGATAAGCTTCAGCTGAAAGAAAAAGGTGGTCACGTATAACACTTAGTTGGAAATTGATTCATGCTGAAATTTGAGGAAAATCTAGAAGAAAAGAGAAGAAGAGGAAAGCTGAAGTTGGGAGACCTAAGAGGAGAGTTTTGATGGTTCAAGGCAACTAAGTTGAGCATAAGCCAAGATTACTCAGAGGTAAGGATTTGTCTATGATTTGTTTAAGTTTCAAGTCTGGTTTTTAGAGAATAAGCATGAATTGAAAGAAGATAGTGGCTGGTTTTGCATGGAATTCAGAGTTGGGATAATCAAAAGGAAGGTGACTTGAGGCTAGAGTTGAGGAGAATTCAAGCTGGGTTCTTGATTGAGGTAAGAGTTTATCATGTTTAATTTTCATAATTGGTGTGGTTTAAGACTCTAGAGGCATGCTTTATAGTTTTGGAAGCCATGGTTTACGTTTTAGTAATTTGAAACTCAAGATAGGATCTTGGGTGTGCTTGTGTGATTGGGGTTGTTTATGATGTTTATAGGTTGTTAAAGGGTTCGTTTGGGGTTTTGAATTGATTTTTTGGGCTTAGGTACTTGTTTGGGATGATTTGGAATGGTTTAGGCTCGGGAAAAATGCAAGGAAAAACCTAGATTTCTGGGCTCGCGAAGGAGCGTCGCGGCTCTGTTCTTGGGAGCCGCGGCGCGAGGCTGATTCTGGGCAGGGCAAGCTTTCTGACTTGCTGGGCGCCGCGGCCCTCTAGGGCAGCGCCGCGGTGCTAGGCCAATTTCAGAGCATGGGATTTTGCAATTTTGAGCCTTTGCTCCGGGGGATGTCTTCGGTGCATTGTTTTAGGGATTTGGAGGATTCCGAGAGTGTGGGATTGGTCCCGGGAAGTAGTTTTTGGTTGGTTAGTGATAAAGGATGTTTCATGTGTGTTGTGACTAGGTCTTTGGAGAGGCTCGGGGTAGAGGACCGTGCTCGCGGCATTGGGGCATCGGAAGCTCGGGATACAGGTAAGAAAACTGCACCCGACTATATGTTGTGATGGGACTAAGTGCTCTCGAGAATTGTATCGTGTCAATGATGGTATTACGCCATGGGACATGTAAAAGTGGCCTAAGAGTGCCGTACATAATATCAGCGCATAGGACGCGACTTGGTCACTGGTAACCAAGGACAGCTTAGTAATCACTGAGCCCGGTTTAAGCAGGCCGGGGTCAGTGGGATAACGGAGGGGGCAGCCTGAGGGCGCCAGCCCTAGTTATCATTTGTGAACTGTAAATGATATGAGTTGACATGCGTAATATGTGGAATACTTGATTAAACTGAATAGTTATATGGCTGAGATTATGTGATGCAATGTGAGATGTTGACTTTTCTGCTAATTGTTTATGCTCTGTTGTTGTTGTGTTTTCTAGCTGGGCCTTGGCTCACACGTGCTACGTGGTGCAGGTAAAGGCAAGGGCAAGCTGGACCAATCTTGAGGTGGAGAGCTGCGGGGTTGAATGTACATAGCCAGCTGTTCGATCACCATGGTCGAGGAGTGGGTCAGGACAGGGATTACCTAACTGCTTGTTTTGCCTTAGTATGGCTGGTTATTGTATCTGAACCTTATAACTTTTGTAAATGGTCTTTAAACTGATATTTTTGGGATCCCGTGTAAACAAATAATGTTTCTTAATGAAAATGTGGCTTTTTGAGACCAAAACATTTTAAACCCTAGTTCTTTTATAGTTTCGATGACACACTTTCAATTGATTGACTTGATTAGCAAGTCTGGCACTTTATTAACACACAGTGTAACGATCTTGGCTATCCAGGGCGTTACAAGTGATAAATTGCAATTAAGGTATTGTGACGGGTATTCTAATTGTGATGAGAAATAGAACCTAGGTTAAATGAATTGCATGCTTAATGAACCTAGATTAACCTGTTTCCACAAAGTGTAATGCTTTTACTATGTTAGATAGATTGCATGCTTAATGGGTTTATTGCTGGGTAAAAAGGGTTAATTAAGAGCGCTTAGCTTTAATTAATTATATTAGGCAAACTGGGATAATTGACTGCTTAAGTGTTATCTGCGGGGTTAATAGTTTAATTGGGAATAGGGAATATTATTCATCATTGTTGATAGATTGATTGTTGAAGGTGGAGAGTAATTCTTGACTATTTCTTTAATATCGTTATATCCTTAGTTATTCAATCATTGATATTTATTTCATTTTATGTTTTCATCTATTAAAACTAAAACCCCTTTTTAATTTTAATCTAGTATTAGCATTGATCTAGAATTAACTGTCGGCGTTGGGGTCAATAGCGACACATTTTAACTATCGGCATTGGTCTCGAATTAACTGTCGGCGTTGGGGTCAATAGCGACAGTCAAAAGCAACGGTGACAGTTATTAGCTATCGGCGTTGGTCTCTATGCCTACAGTTTTTAACTGTCGGCGTAGAGTCACACTAAGCAACAACGACAGTCAACTGTCATGGTTGGGTGTCGGGAAAGCCCAGTTTTGTAGTAGTGAGTGAGAGTGAGGGTGAGGGTGCGGGGACGGTGGCGGTGCGGCTATAATCAGCTGGCTGAGATCGAGAGTGAGGGTGAAGGTGCGGCGACGGTGGCGGTGAGGCTGACATCGAGAGTGAGGGTGAGGGTGAGGGTGCAGCGGCGGTGAGGCTGAGATCGAGAGTGAGAGTGATAGAGAGGGTGAGGGTGAGGGTGCAGCGGCAACGGTGGCGGTGAGGCTGAGATCGAGAGTGAGGGTGAGGGTGCAGCGGTGGTGAGGCTGAGATCGAGAGTGAGAGTGAGAGTGAGGGTGAGGTCTGCGGCAATAAATAAATCGAAACTATAAGGCAAAGAGGAAAATGAGGGTCTGCGGCTGTGTAATTAGGTTTTATGCAGTGGAGGAGAATGATAAAATGTATCAGGGGCGACATTCTATAATATTAGGGGCGACACGTCGCCCCTAATAATTTTCAGAAATGGGGAAAATTTCTCAACATTAGGGGCGACTAATGATGTGTCGCCCCTGATTTCTAGAGTCGCCCCTAATAATTTTCACAAATGGCGAAAATTTCTCAACATAAGGGGCGACTTATACCAATATCAGGGGCGACTAATGATGTGTCGCCCCTGATTTCTAGAATATTCGTCGCCCCTAATAATTTTCACAAATGGCGAAAATTTCTCAACATCAGAGGCGACTTTATACCAATATCAGGGGTGACTAATGACGTGTCGCCCTTGATTTCTAGAATATTAGGGGCAACGTGTCGCCCCTAATAATTTTCACAAAATGGCGAAAATTTCTCAACATCAGGGGTGACTTTATACCAATATCAGGGGCGACTAATGATGTGTCGCCCCTGATTTCTAGAATATTAGGGGCGACGTGTCGCCCCTAATAATTTTCACAAATAGCGAAAATTTCTCAACATCAGGGGTGATTTATACCAATATCAGGGGCGACTAATGATATGTCGCCCCTGATTTCTAGAATATTAGGGGCGACATGTCGCCCCTAATAATTTTCACAAAATGGCGAAAATTTCTCAACATGAGGGGCGACTTATACCAATATCAGGCGCGACTAATGATGTGTCGCCCCTGATTTCTAGATATTAGTCACCCCTAATAATTTTCACAAATGACGAAAATTTCTCAACATCAGGGGCGACTTATACTAATATCAGGGGCGACTAATGATGTGTCACCCCTGATTACTAGAATATTAGGGGCGGCATATAGTCGCCCCTAATAGTGTCGCCTCTAAAACCAATATTTCTTGTAGTGGCATCTCTTGAATAATATTCACATGCTTGTATGATTTTATGTTTTCTACTATGTATATTGTTTTGAATTTATACTTATAAGGAGCATGCATATATAGACTTATATAAATAAGATTCTACAGTTGGTCGGTCATGAAAACTCTCCTACCATTGCTGATGGGATCTCTGAAAGGCAAAGTATTATTCAATGACAACATTGTAAGATCATTCCCCAGATCGAAATATCGTTGTTGATTGAATAGTGTCATCGTCATCACCTCTGAGACTAAGTTGTTCAGCCTTTGTCGACAACCAAAGCCCCAAATTTTTTACCAGTCCTATTGTTTCCCCATTGATTTCAAGAGTCACCATTTTGTATTGACGAAAGTGGGAAAGTCAGTGATACAGAAGACAGAAAATAGAGTAGTTTATTTTTTTAAAAATAACAGAAAATTACATAAGAAGTCATATTTTTTATATATTGAGGAGATATTTATAATAATTTTGAAATTTTCATGGGAGTTTATATGGTTTATTTCTTACTTTTCCGGAACTACATTATTAACATGTATTTTTGTTTGAGCAAAATATGTTAAAAAGTTCGGTTCTTCATATTTATATATGCTTTCACTACATTTGATTCTAGTTCATCGAAATTTTAACACATCGATTAGTTTAGCTTATTGGTCGATTTTTTTATCTTTCATCTCCTTATTAATTAATCAATGTCGTCTTAGTTATATAATATTACTACTTATCGGATTCAGTAATGTGGTGCACAATGAAACCAAAAAAAAAAAATTAATTATTTAGTGTAAATAAATATCACGTAGTACTGCTATATTAACATAAAGGAACTTTCATAAATTAATACAGCGATTGAAGTGGACAAAGAAAGTGTACGTACATGTTTTTATGTCTACTCTTCGACGTAACGCAAGTTTACTGTTATACTTTAATTATATTTTCTCTAGAAAAAAAAAACATAAATAGCCAAATGTTTCGTTGAGTCAACTTGAACAGTTGGAATATTTTCATTACAAGAATTTCAACGGTTTCATTATTTTTCCCCTCGCAATAAGCAGTACTGCTAATTAATTATTGGAGTTTGCTTTGCCACTATAATTTTTTTTTTCTTTTTCTTTGATATAGCTAGAATATGTGAAGAGTATCCATATATTAATAACAAAACAATATACATATATATATATATTGAGATAATAAATACATTTTGAAAAATTATTGTTTATATATATAATTAATACAGAATCGATCTATAATTGTGGTCAGTGTAATCAATGTAATTATTAGACATAGAAAACTACAGCTAATACAGGTGTTGATGACCCAAAAATATGAAGTAAAAATACATATATTTAGTAGAAGAATGTTCCTATGAACTTTCTATTTTAGTCTTTTAGTCAATATCTGTCCCTAAAAATATATATTAGAGTATTTTTCTCAAAAAAATTTCTATAACTGTATTCGTTGTAGTTATAACATCCTTCTTGTAAATTTTTGAATAATTTACAGTAGCAAAAACAGAATTTCTGACATTTTTTTATATTTTGGTTTACGATATGTGTTAAAAAAATATAAATCTATTTTTGATATTATAAATTATTTAAATTTTTTTGAATAATTTGTATGATATATATTATAACTAAATCGAACACCATCCGGAAAAAAATTTGGAAAAAAAATATTCGGCCGGCATATATGATTTTAGAGGCAGAAGTTAATTAAGAGATTGAAATATAACGATGTTGTTAGCCTACTCCTATCTAGTAATATGTTAATGTTGAGGATTTCTTCGTTACATTTTTCAAAGTTGAGTTTATTAATAGAAACTACTGTGCCGACAGAGATCTGTAATAGTGTGCATGCACGATTTTATTCTGTGTAATGTAATGTATAGATAGACTTTAGGAAAAGTAAGAGCTATAAAGTCACCGGCCATGAGGGATGTCGGCTAGGTGACAACTGTATTCCTTGTAGCAAAAAGAAAACAAGCCTACCATATTACCTTTACTCATTCCACCTAATTTCCTACCCAAATATTTTTCTTATTCTTCAAAAATTAAATATTAATTTCATGTTTTAATCAATAATATATAGTTATGTCAGAGAAAGAAGTTGCTACATTAGTTGAAAATGGACATTTGATGACTATATATAATGTTACATGTATATACCCTGAGAAATATTGGTAATACTATTTATGAAATGTCATGACTAATTGTATATTATATACCCGAAATAAATGATGATTAGATTAAAATCAATACTGTACATATATTTTGAGTGGATTAGCGTTGTCCACGTACAACTACAGCGTATATTGAATATTCAATACCAAGCAATATTGCAAAATCGAAATGAATCGTGGAGAGGCTGATGTGAAGAACGAGGAGAAGAGTATATAATAAATGAAAGAAATAAGAAAAAGATAGAGAATATATTAGATGTTGTACCTTGAAAAAAAAGAAGAAGAAGAAGGGATAATGAATATGTTTGATATAAGTATATATATAAATATACATATATATGTTTATATGAAAAGAAGTGAAACACGATTGAAAAAGAAATGAAGAAATTATAATTTCGATTTAAAAAAATTAAGAAGAAAGTTAATTTTTTTTTTAAAGGTACTCTTTCTTAAAAAATCTCTGATATCTTCCACTAGTTATATAAGTACATATATACCTGGCTACTACTCTTATTTCTTTATGTAGTTTTCTGTTTCGTTCTTTTAATTTCTTCATTCAGTTTTATATATTTTTTTCTTTGGGTAGCTTCTCTTTGGAATTTTTAGTTTTGTGCATGCCTATTTTGTTGTTTGGGCATAAATTGTTTGTATTGATAATCTATGTTTAGTTTGGGTTTTTTAAGTGAATTGTTTCCCCATACAAGAAAAAAAGATTAAAAATAATAACAAACTAAAGATTCACATTCAGAAGAATAAAATTATTCACTTCAGTTATTTCATAAAATATTTTCAGTAATTTTGTGCATTTATTTCTATTCCTTTTGTCGATGGTTGTTTAGTGTTTTTTTTTTGTTGATAAATTATGGTTTTATTTATGTTTTTTGTAGAGTACCAGTATAATCCATCATGTTATAATTATTACAAATATATATTTTAATATATACTGGGGCAAGAGTTCAAGATATTCTCTAATTAAATCCATTAAAAAATATAGAAAGAAAATGCATTGACCAATATTGTGTACTATTTTGTTTTTGGTTGGATACCAATATTGTGTACTTTTTTGTTTTTGGCTGGATACCAATATTGCGTGCTTGTCTATAAAAGCTATAGACTATCAGTCAGATTAGAGAATACCATTCAAATAAGCAACGAAGATGAAGAAGTCTTTCTCTACTTTCATCTTTGTCTGCTCTATTATCGTGGTAAGCATACATCTTCAAAAACAAGCTTCATCTAGATTCTATATATATTGTTCATGTAATAATTTTGTTAAACTACTTGTCCGTTGGAAAGTTTTTCCTTGTATTGTAAGACGTTAAGAAAATTTCAAATAAGTCATAAATATTTTTTAGCTTTTGTAAATAAAAGAGATTCAATTATTATCTGAAGGGGTTTTCTGGGATTCTCCGAAATCACACACACACACACACACACATATATATATATAGATAGACAGATAGATGCTACATGTCAAAAGTATTACTGATCGATCAACTCGTTCCTTTGTTTTAAAAAATAGTTGGCAGATATCAGCGATGCTAGACAAGACGTGGGAGAGTACTGGAAGAACATTATGAAAGACCAACCGATGCCAGACGCGATCAGAGACCTTTTCCATGATCAAGAACTGCCATCCCTCAGTGGTTCAATTAAACGGGATCGTTTTGTCAAGGATTTCGATCTTCGTCCTAATGTTATCATATATCACAGCAGTCATTCCCAGCCCCATGGAGTCATGAATCATAAACGTCATCAAAAACCTATCAATAAGAAAATTAGTCGTGACAACTGAAGATCAGGTTAATATATATACATGTATATGTTTTCATAATTTCTCTGTTACTATTAGAAAATTAGCTGTTACTATTACATATATATATATAAAGTATATTTAGTAGTATTTATAGGTTGTGCTTGGAGTTTAGGGGGTTTCATTCCCGTTTATCTCTACCTCTTCCTCACCCCCTCTCTCCCTAATTTAATTAATCCTGCAAAGCAGTTGTTTTCATATATATATATATATGTAGGGAAGTTGATTTGATAGATTGGCTATTATATCCCAGTTGTATCTTGAACATTGCTTTTGTATAATTGTAGCTGTTTTGAATCCTTCTAGAAAGACAAAATAAATTAGCTTAGAGTATATAGTTCGCTTTGATTTCAGCTGCATCCTTTTTTTATCCTTTTTTATCACAGATAGATAACTGAGAATTGAGTAAAACTGCTTTAGGATTCTGTTTCTCATCCAAGTCTAGTAGATTCGTAGTAGTTTAAGAAGAGCTATCTATTACTATAAAATTATATTATTGAAAAAATAAAAGTGCATATGAGCTATTATTTTAATCTACTTAATTGTTGTCAATAGCAACAATCACTTTCAATAAAAAAAAAAAGAGCAACAAACCAACAAGCACTAGTCCCATACAAAATAGGAAAATTAAAAGAAATTATGATTTCATTTATGAAACTGCACTATTAAATGCCTTCGAACATGGACATAAGTTTCAGCGTTGCAGACAGAGAAATTTACAGAATTCAAAGTATATATGTACGTAACAGATAGGATTTTACTTCTTAAGTTGGGCACTCTTTACTTGTTATTATAAGATCTTGCAGCATATATTTGCCCTGATCCTATATTGGAATAGTTTTCTGACTTCAACTCTTCGCGAATCTATCTAATCGTAAGATATTACAATTGTTCTTAAGAGAAGCTCAAATATTTAACAAAAGAAAAAAAAAACATATAATTAATTAATTGTTAAGAGCAAATTCTCCCATATAAAATTCATCATCATATACAAAAAAAAAAGTCCAAATTTTATTTAAAAATGCTAAAGTCAACTCTTCCAGAAGGGCGAGACAAGACTAAACAATAGGATAGGAGAGCTTCGGCTTTGATTGGGATCATCCTCTTTATTCAACTATGCGAGATATTATTATTTTGAGAAAATAAAGATAAAATAAGAACAACTGAAAGTTGTAGATTTGGCCGCAGAATAATTTCTTAAGTTTACAACGTCTCCCTGTAGACCATCTCCAATATATGTTGTAAATTTTGTCCTAAATTATATATATATATATATATATAAAAAACTAATTCTATATTTGGTTCAACAAAATGTAAATTGAAATAATGTTTAATATATAACAATATTATAAATAAAAAATATATATTTGTTGTTATACTAAGTTTACACCATGCTATTTTTGTACAAAAAATTGAAATAATTTGTAGCAGAGAAATATTTTTTACCAAAATGCTAATATATAACATTACATCAGAAATTTAGTACTGTATTAAAAATACTATTAAAATGGTATTTTTAAAAAAAAAGAAATATATAGTACTGCACCACTTTTTTCGGACTCTATTGCAAATGATCTAACAGATCATATACTTAAAAGAGACGTGTTAGTGGGTGAAAGGCCATATCTTTAATTCTCACCACTCTGATAAAAGTCAACCCTTTCTTTTAATGCTTCCATTAGGTTCTAATATCTTGAAATCCAACAGTCTCTATGCATTATTACTGGTATACATATATACACACATCCAATCAAAAGTTAGCACCAAAATATTAGCAACTTCCATATAGAAGTGATAAATTACCATGATTGCTGCTGTAAAAATTGAAATATTATGAATAAAATATTTACGGAACTAGCATAAGCTGCCTAGATCTATTAGTTTTATTACAAAAGCTGCCATGAATTTATACTCGTTCAAAATCTCTTGAAATTAAATAATTCTAGCAAAACCTTATTTTAGATCACTCACAGAACTAATATATTTTTTTTCAACATGAAATACTTATGAAGTTTGATTGATTACGGAAAAATGTAATGAAATCAAATAATTCTATCATGACCAATAAAGTAACTCTAATACAACAAATAGTCCTAGTAAATCTGTTGGGAAAATGAAATTATTACAATCTAATTAGTTTTGATATATAACCTTCTTATTTAAGTTCATTTAAAAAAAATGTTTTGAAATGGCAAAATTACTTTTTGCGTAGACTGAATTTAGGTTTACATTAAATTTTAATTTGTGTTTTGATGAATATGAATCATTGTTTGATTTTATTTTATAACCTTGCTATAAACAAAAAAAGTTAAGAAAGGAATATTCCATCTTTGTTCTTCCTCTTAAATGAGGTTTTTTTTATTCCTTATCGAGTACTTCTTTTAGTTAAAATAAAAAACTGCACTAACTAGAAATCTTTACTTAGTAACTAAATAATTGAAGCTACTGAAAGTTGTAGTTATACAAGGCACATGAGAAGACGGTTGCATAGGAATCGTCATCCCATGGACACTAAAACTTACATTATCGAACCATTGTCTCGTGTCCACGTTTAACACAAGAAAATAGTCCCACTGATACTTTCTTCTTGTGTTTCTCATTTTTTAATATTATTATATTTGTATTTATATTGTAAATATAATATAATAAATAATACATAATTTTGTAATATATATTTATAAAATGAGTGTTAATTTTTTTGCAGCATTGAATAATTTTTTTTTAAATAATTAGCGTCTAATACATCGATCGAGAGGAAACCAAAGAAAATCCTCTAGCTATACAAGTTTTTCATGTAACGCCTTGCGTTCAAGCACCTACTAGTATCTAAGAACGAGGTGGTGAAATATGTATGAATATTATTTTTAATAATAACATATGCTTGAGAAGAAAATTTCATATTGTTATTGTTAGTCAGAGTGTCAAATGTGCGGTTTTGTGACAAACTGAGTGTTTCAGTCTCGGACCGAAATTGACATCCTAACTGGGTAAATTATTGGATAAAATATTATTGGAGAAATATAATTATGGTAAAATATTAATGGGCATAAAAATATTGAATTATTTTATATTAAGATCAAAAAAAAAAAAATTATTGTGACAAAATCTCTAAAAATGTATTTTTGTGAAAAATTCTTACTTAGCCAAAAATATGATTTTGGTTAAGTAAATTCCATGAGTTATAAACATAGGAGTGTGACCACATAAATTAAATGGCAAGACCCATTTAATTTTATTACCCTAGGTTAATAATTAAATTTGGTGAATTAAGTTAAAAATTACCACTTGGTAATTATCCGTGAGGTATAGGATCAAGTGGGAGATTAGTAAGTTAATTAGGGATTAATTAAGATATTTTTTGTGTTAATTAGACACTAATTGGGTGGCAGATTTAGGGTTATTTTGGTCTTTTGCATCTTTTTAGTGAAAATATAAATAGATACGAATCAAGAGAAATCCTCATTTTTCTCTTTACTTTCTCTCTAAACACTTTCATCCTCTCACTTCTTTCTAGCTTCGCCGAGACCCCGTTGGTGCTCTCTCTGAAATTTTTTCACCGATTTCTCTAAGTTTTCTCTCAATCTCTCATCTCTACCCATCTCTAAAATCTATTCCACTTCCCTTTGTAATTTCTAAGAGTTAGAAGAAGCTTCAAATGAGAAAATACACGGTAACGTACTAAGATCTTGTGTTAGTTTTGTTAGTTCCTCACTTTAGATTTTCTTTCCGACTTGTTAGAGTATATTGATCGGATTGTTGGGTCTTTGATGAGTGTAAATATGAAGGTTTGAGGTTTTATTCAAATGCTAGAGGTGTAGAGACAAACTAAATGATTCAATGTGACTACAAGAAGTATATGGTCAGTTAGATGTGTTTATACTCAAATCTTGGATAAATCTGCCTTGCATGTATGTTTTAATGTGTTTAAATACATTATTGGGACAATATTATTGTATAAATGGTAGTTGATCATGCATGCATGAAGGTTTGGTTGAATGATTTTATGTGAAAAATGTTTAACTCTAGAATTCCAAAAGGTGAAGCAAAAATTATACAAACTTCTTTATGAATTTTCGTAGTTCCATTGTGTATTTTAGGAAGAGTAGGTGTTCATAGTATGTATAAATGCTAAAAAATGTTATGAAATGACCAAGTTATGATTTTTACAAAATTGTTGTGCAATCTAAAAAATGGCTTTTAAAAATTGTACAAACAATCAATTTTGGACAGTAAGTTCTCTAAGTGAATTAATGTTGTTTTCCGTGTTTTCACCACCAGACACGTGGCAATTAGGAGTAATTATCAACAAGAGATGTGATGAAGTTCTCGGAGTGTCAACTCTTCGAGAAAGCACAATTCGGACAAGTCGTGGATGTCTCCAAGTGAAACTACGCCTTGAGCACTACAAGAAAAAATGCTTTTAATAAGACCAAAAATGTGTTATCAAAACATACCATAACACTTTTTGACGTGTTAAGACCGACTATGTTATCGTAGGTCAGGGTACTTTACATAACACTTCATCATTGTTATACAGATGTGTTATTATACTGTCAACGATAACACACTTTCTGTGTTATTTTAATAAATAGATAAGTGTTTAATTATATTATTTATAGTTGATTATATAACACATTTCAATACTTATAATTTTTTGTGTTATACTAAACTTTAGTATAACGCATTTTTTGTGTTATATAATGAAATTTCCATAACAAAATTCTTTACTTATAAAAAGTGTTATTGTAATAGATATTATAACATATTTTTCGTATTATTTTAATATTTAGATAAGTTTAAATTCTCATTATATATTCATTTATATAACACTAATTTCTTCTATTATATTTTTAATTTTTATTTATATAATTAAAATTAGCTTTCTAATATATACTAGCATCATCAAATGAACTTGATTTTCAAATAACAAAAAGTAAAAACATTCAACATTGTATTAACAATCCACAAATTAGTTTAAAACATTCAACACTGTCATAAACAACAAAATGTTATTTAAGTATTCAAGTAGTCTTAAATATTCAACATGTTGAAAAGTTACTACTTTCAGCACAAAATATTCTATTGCTGCCCAACACAAAGCCTTCAAAATTAAGTATCATTTTCTATTTCGCTTGTCACATCTGCAAAAGAAACATAGAAATATTTTATTGTTATTATCTAGCATCACAAATTACTTCAAGAAAAATGCTATGGAAATAACTTGCACTACAAGAAAAAATAATTTTTAGCTACTAAGTTTTTAGCTCCCAAATATTATTGGTAGCAATTAATTATAGTAGCAAAATAGTTTAGTGGAAAAATCCATAAATAAAAGACCAAATATTTCTACTACCAAACTTCTTAGTAGCTAATTTATAATTTTAGCTACCAATTGTTTTTGGTAGCTAAATTTATTGGCGCCAAAATATAAAATTGGCTACTTTATATATTATTTGCTACCAATTTATTTTTGTAGCAAAAACTGAAATCTTTAGCTACTAATTTTTTTAGTAGCAAAAACTAAAATTTTAAATTATAAAGTTTAGAAAATTTTGCTACTAATATCTTGTAGCAATATAAGTATTTCAATTATACTACTAAAATATTGATAGCTGATTGGACTTAATAAATCATACTTATCTTTTAACATATTTATAATAATTATATACAATAATACATATATACACACATACTTATAAAATAAAGTATTTGTGTTTATATAAGATAAATCATATAATAAATATATATTAATATAACATAACATAACCAACCACCAGTTATAAAATCTATTACATGCACACACTCTCTCACATTTATCTCACCACTACACTACCACTTTCTCCATAAACTGCTAGCTTCTCTACACAATATTTACCTTCTCGCATATATATATGTATTATACAGATAAAAGGAATCACAATGTTATCATTTTCCACTACAACAATTTTTAGTATATATTACATTAAAAAATAACACATATTTAGAAGTGTTATTAATGGGTGATAAAAATAAAACACACGGAATATTTTGGCGCCATATGAAATTGTAATGACCCAACTACTCTAGACTTTTGGACCATTAACGAAAACTATGCATACTAATCCTTGATAAAACTTACAAGTGAAAATACCATAACTTTATTAAGAAACTTGTAAAAAAAAAAAATAAGGGTTAAACTTACATAAAATCTCAAGTAGGATATGGGATCCCATTGTTTTAAAAACAAAACATAACATAATTTAAAATAAAAAGGGATTACATAATAAGTGCAGAAAAATACATGTAAAAACCATAAAAAACAAAACTACATCCTCGAATCGTAATGCTCGGCTCTTGAATCCATTCGACCTCAATACACATTCTCCAAGCTTCCAAGAACCTTTCCCGCCACTAAGACTATTTTCCTGCACATATAAACAAAAAGGAATGAGCCTAATGCCCAGCAAGGAAAATCTAACACATAGTTCATATACATAAATTTCATAAGAAACATAAAAACATAACATAACACTTATATCATACACATACTATAATGACCATTATTACTTGGGGTCCCATAGACTAAACAAGTCATATATGGCCATTAGATTAGTGGGGTCCTACTAGCTAAGCAGGTCATATGCCCATAATCCATTTGGGGCTTGTTAGTCATATGGGTCATATGCCCAAGCCTACAAACATACATAAGATAACATAACATATTTCATAACATAAAAACATAAGATAACATATAAAAAGCATATAACATATAAATTCTATCCTATTTTCCTTACCAAAGTTACCGGGATATGAGGACAGAGTTGGGACTTTGGAACACTCCTAAAAACCATTTATGAAAGGGTGAGTCTATTGAAGAAAAAGAGATGAAGGAACTATACTTTTAAAATATACTTTCCAAAACCTTTTGCTCAAGAACTTAGATTTCCTAACCAAAATAAGAATAAGGTTAGAATGAGTAGAAGACTATGAGAACTTTTAAGGAAAAAGTACAGAAATGAACTAGAGTTTGGGATACCTTGAAGACTTATAAGACCGATCTATACCTTGAACCGAAATGCTATAAAATCTTACTTCCCAAGTGTTTTGATAAGCTTATGATGATCAAGCTTATGATTCCCAACCCAAGTGTTTACACTCTCACACTCACTTAGCAACTTGTAGCCTCTGAACTTAGAGTAAAAGATGAATAAATGGCTGGGTACTAGGTCCTATTTATAGAGTTTAGGAATGAAGAGATCTTCATTTAACTTGAATAAAAATAATGGCTTTTTAAGTGAAAATAATTTGAATTATCGTTCAGCAGAGGCTGAAGACTCGTTCAAAAAGATGCTGGACTTATCAAGAAGTTGAAGGGTTGAATGGAAAACGATTTCAAAAAGTTTCAAAATGTACTGAGAGGGGCGATATATCGCCCCCTGTAGGCGATATATCTCCTGGGCCAGTATGCCCGAGGCAGTCGTGCATCGTTTCGGGTTTTTCGTATCTTCGTGCTGCGATATATCGCCCCCTATAGCTGCGATATATCGGCATACACTGATTATTTAAACATGAAATTACACATTTTTAGTTTAATTTGAATTGAGTAAACAGCCTTGACTAAGCCCTTAAACGTTTTCAAAGCTGCTGACTGACCTTAGAGCATTCAAACTTTACCCTTAATAAATTTAATCCTCAAAATACTTAATCATTAATCACCCATACATAACATGTGCTTAAAATCCTATTGGTTCTTATCTAAACCTTATAGTATACTAAATATTATCCTCAATATCAGTCATATTAATCAAACCTTAGGTTAAAATTAATATTCTTAAACTATAGGTTAAACTTAGAAAATCTACAAGTACTACTATGAGTGTCCAAATAAATCCCGGTCTGAACCAAAAATCCACAGTCATAAAGATAATACTATAATTACTATAATACTACTATCTAACTAGCTAAGTAAATTTCTTGGACTCTACAATTCTCCCCTACTAAAAAGAATTTCGGCCTCGAAATTTACTTACCAAATAATTCCGGATACTGGCCTTGCATGTCCTCCTCCAACTCCCATGTTGCCTCTCGTTCAGAACTATTACTCCATAGGACTTTGACTATAGGAAAGCTCTTGGACCGTAACTGCTTCATCCCCCTATCTAGGATGCTAACCGGTCGTTCCTCGTAACTTAAGTCTTTCTGGAGTGCTAATGTATCGTACTTGAGGACGTGAGATGGGTCTGACACATATTTGCGTAACATCGAGATGTGGAACACGTTGTGACTATCGGCTAGTGCTAGGGCTAGTCTATACGCAACTGGTCCCACTTTGTCCAATATCTTAAAAGGACCTATGAATCGGGGACTAAGCTTGCCTTTCTTCCCAAACTGCTTGACACCTTTCATAGGAGATATCTTCAGGAAGACTTGATCTCCAACTTGGAATTCCACATCGCGTCGCTTGGCATCCGCATAGCTTTTCTGACGGCTTTCAGCAGCAAGCATACGCTGTCTAATAAGCGCTACTGCTTCTTGAGCTTGTCTAACAGCTTCGGGGCCTAGAAGCTGCCTTTCTCCTACCTCGTCCCAGTGCAACGGTGATCGACACCTTCTTCCATAAAGCAACTCATAAGGTGCCATCCCGATTGTTAACTGGTAGCTGTTGTTGTACGAGAACTCGATCAGCGACAAGTACTTATTCCATGATCCTCCAAAATCAAGTACACACGCGCGTAGCATATCCTCTAAAATCTGAATCGTACGCTCGGACTGCCCATTTGTATGAGGATGAAAAGCTGTACTAAGACTTAACTTAGTACCCATAGCTTGCTGTAAACTTCCCCAAAATCTTGACGTAAACACCGATTCTCTATCTGACATTATCGTCTTGGGGATTCCATGCAACCTTACAATCTCTTGGATATAGATGTCTTCATATTGGTCTGCCGTGTATGAAGTCTTAACAGGCAGGAAATGAGTCAACTTGGTTAGTCTATCTATTACTATCCAAGCGAAATCATGCTGCTTATTCGTCTTTGGCACACCCGTCACGAAGTCCATAGCTATATCGTCCCACTTCCATTCTGGTACGCTAAGCGGTTGCAATACACCTGCAGGCCGCTGATGCTCTGCTTTCACTTGCTGGCATACAAGACACTTAGACACAAATTCTACAATGTCCTTCTTCATTTCTGGCCACCAATATACTGCCTTAACATCATGAGTCATCTTGGTTTACCCTGGGTGAACTGAGTACGGGGTACTGTGCGCTTCTTCTAAAATCGTCTTCTTAATACTTTGATCATTTGGCACGCATACCCGATCCTTATATCTCAATAAACCTTGGCTAGATATTGAGAAATTTGTAGCCTTGCCTTCTTTGACTACATCCATATGTGCTGTTAGTGTGTCATCATGTCTCTGTCCAATCCGTATGTCCTCTAGCAGATTCGATTGGATAGACAAGTTAGCCAGCTTGCCTACAACTACTTCTATTCCGGCACTGATAAGCTCCTGCTGTAGCGGCTTTTCTATTCCGGATAAAGCTGCTAAATTTCCATAACTTTTTCTGCTAAGCGCATCGGCAACTACGTTCGCGTTTCCTGGGTGGTATAGGATTTCGCAGTCGTAATCCTTTACTAACTCTAACCACCTGCGCTGCCTCATATTGAGCTCCTTTTGAGTAAAGAAGTACTTTAAACTCTTGTGGTCCGTATAAATCTCGCACCGTTCTCCGTAAAGATAATGGCGCTAGATTTATAACGCAAAGACCACCGCTGCCAACTCCATATCGTGAGTTGGATAGCGCTGCTCGTACTCCTTCAATTGTCGTGAGGCGTAGGCTATCACCTTGTCATTTTGCATCAGTACGCAAACCAATCCTTGTTTTGATGCATCACAGTAGACAACAAACTTATTGCTGGGTGTCAGTACACTAAGTACTGGTGCTGAGCAAAGCTTATCCTTGAGCAATTGGAAGCTTTCTTCACACTTATCGTTCCAGTTAAATCTTTGTTGTTTCCGGGTCAGGTTGGTGAGCGGAGTGGCTTTCTTTGAAAAGCCCTCTACAAACTTCCTATAATAACCTGCTGACCCTAGAAAGCTTCTTACTTCAGATGCGTTCTTTGGTCTGGGCCAATCCTTCACGACCTCTACCTTTGATGGGTCTACTGCAACTTCGTCTTTTGATATAATGTGCCCGAGGAACGCCACTTGCGAAAGCCAAAATTCGCATTTCTTGAACTTTGCGTAGAGTTGATGCTCCTTCAATCGCGTCAGAATCATCCTCAAATGTTCCTCGTGCTCTACTTCATCCTTGGAGTATATCAAAATGTCGTTGATGAACACAACGACGAATTTATCTAAGTAATCCTTGAAAACCCTATTCATTAAGTCCATAAACGCGGCTGGTGCGTTAGTAAGACCAAAGGACATAACCAAGAACTCGTAATGTCCATAACGAGTCCTAAAGGCTGTCTTAGGAATATCTTCTCCCTTTACCTTGAGCTGATGATACCCGGACCGTAAATTGATCTTTGAAAATACAGTCGCGCCTTGGAGTTGATCAAACAAATCGTCTATCCGAGGTAGCGGGTACTTGTTCTTAATCGTTACTTTGTTCAGCTCATGATAGTCTATGCACATCCGTATACTTCCGTCCTTCTTCTTCACGAATAGTACCGGAGCTCCCCATGGTGAATGGCTTGGCCTAATAAAACCCAAGTCTAGGAGTTCTTGTAGCTGCGCCTTTAACTCCTTGAGTTCCGTAGGTGCCATCCGGTATGGTGCCTTAGAGATGGGCTTGGTGGCCAGTACTAATTCTATCGTGAAGTCTATTTCTCGAGTTGGCAGCAATCCTGGCAAGTCATCGGGAAATACCTCTGGAAATTCTCGTATAACACGGACATCTCCAACCTTAAGTGGTGTCTCCCTTTCCACATTCGTGATGCTGGCTAAGAATGCTTGACATCCTTTCTCCATCATTCTCTGAGCTTTGAGAGATGATACTAACGGGGTGCGCAATCCTGAAGCTTGTCCCATGAAGCATAACCTCTGGTCGTCAGGAGTCTCGAACATCACCTTCTTGCGTTTACAGTCGATGGTTGCGCCATGCCGTGCTAGCCAGTCCATGCCTAGTATTACGTCGAAGTCCTTGATCACCAGTTCTATCAGGTCTCCTTCTAGTTCTATGTCCTCAATCTTGATCAGCACACCTCGTACTATCCGTGATGATAGAACTACTTTGCCCGAAGGTAACTCGGTTACAAACCTAGTTCTAAATCTTTCACAAGGTTCGTCTAGTTTTTCTATCATTCCTAACGAGATATATGAATGAGTGGCTCCCTAATCAAATAATACAGAACATAAGTTATTGAGGATAGAAACCTAACCTGTGATTACCTTGTTGCTAGCATCACCCTCTCCTTGGGTTAAAGTAAAAACCCTAGCAGGAACCATCTTTTCGTCCTTCTTCCCTTCTAGCTTCTGCTGAGGACAATCTCTTTTACAATGCCCTTCCTGACCACAGTTAAATCATTCCTTGGTGTTTGCGCGGCATTCTCCAGGATGCTTCTTCTGATACTTAGCACATGGCGGGTATTCCACGTAGCCCGGCCTATTTCCTCCATTATTCGTACGTGCCCTCTTATCGTTATCGACTTTCTTGTTATCAGGATGCCGTCTTTTCTGGCCGTTACCGTTGTTGCCTGATTGATTGTTGCCATTATAATTGCTGTTCCGACTGGTCTGAGGTTGACTCTGCTGTCTAGGTTCAGGATTACTGGCTTCTTCTTTGCTTACATTGGCCTGCAACCTTTCTACTTTGATTGCCGTCTCAAGAACATCGGCATATGTAGTATTTCCCGGGTTTGCTAGCTTAACCCCCATCTCGATCTTCGGTCGAAGTCCTCTAACAAATTTGTTCACCCTCAGAAAATTGGTTGGAACCATCTCTGATGCGAACTTTGCTAAGTGGTCGAACTGATGAGCATACTCCGCCACTAATAAATTTCCTTGCTTCAAGTTGGCAAACTCCTCAACTCTTGAAGCAACAGCTGATTTGTAGTACTTTTTGTGGAACAGCTCCACAAATCGAGTCCATGTCATGGTGGCAGCATCATGGGATTGCTGGACCAAGTCCCACCATATCCTGGCATCCTTCTTGAGCAAAGACGAGATGCAGGATATGCGGTCCGCATTACTGAGATTCATGTGCGTCAGAATCGGTTCCACGTTCCTTAGCCACTCTTCTGCCTCAAAGGGGTCTGTAGTCCCTTCGAAGTTTGGAGCGTGCTGCTTGCGGAACCTCTCATACACTGGCTCCATGTTCGGTACTGAATATGGCGCGTAGTTCATCAGTGGCCATCCCCCATATGGACCAACTTGTTGGGGTGCTGGGGCCATTTGCTGTGGCTGCGGCTGAGTTTGAGCCTGTTGGCGTTGTTGCTGCAAAAGTTCCTCGACTTGCTGTCGCAGTCTGGCGATCTCTGCAGTGTTGTCAGCTGGCGGTGCCGGCGCGTTGCGGCAGGAAGTAGCACACACTCCCCTTCTGCGAACTGGAGGGGCTTCATTGGTTGTTGGGACAGCGCTGGAGACGTTTCCGTTGGTGCGTGCAGATCTTCAGAGCGACATCGTAGCAGAGTTCTAACAGTTGAAAGAAACATGTTAGAACTTTACCTAATAGGCTCTAAGGCAAAAACTTATTCTAAAACAAACATATCTCTGACCTATTTATTATGACGTCTTATGAAAAAAAAATTATATAGGTCTTTATTTATTATTTAGAGTGGGTTTCTATACTTAGAAAAACAATCCATCTTTATTTTCTAAGTCTGTTTCTAATCATCCTATATGACTTAATTCTCAGGCTCGAAACTTATCTTTGTTCCAAAGTTAACCATATTGAGGGAGGGCTGGGATCAGTAAAATCGTTCCCACTACTAAGGCCCCCTAACTCTCAATAAGGAAACTTGGTTCATTGATTTGTATCCACCCTCACCGAACTTAGTCATTATTCATTTTATTTAGTATTTATTATGATTGCAACAATAAAATCAAACTCATACATGATAATAAAATAACATGTTATTCATTTGGAAAAATAGTTTTCACTTATTACAATCATAAAATAAAGAAATAAATAAAACAAACAAAAACTAACTATTCTAAAAATCGGGATCTTCTACGTCTGATCCTTCATCTAGCATGTCATCATCTATCTCCTCATAATCGTCGCTATCATGTGCATCAAAATGTCCTTTAGGAAGGTTTGTGAAAATCCTATGTTTTTGCTCATTTGTAAACTGAAATTATGATTTTGCAGTGAACCTAATTAAGAGGAAGTAATATCGCATTGCTAATGGCAGTTCATCCTCATCATAAATGGTTTCCCATATTTCTTCTAAGGCTGCTATTACAGGAGGAAAATATTTAAATAGTCTAATTATTAATACATATTGTTCCGTTGATCTCATCATTATTTGCTTAGACTCTTAAAGGTGACCTATCTCTTTGTGGAACAAAAGCAGTCTTCGTGTGATTCTTTCTAGTGCTCCTACGGTGTTTCTTGGCTCCCTTATTCTTTTTAAAGCCTTAATGGCTCGAATATCCTGATAGGTTAAAGCTCCATTCATACTTAACTGAAAACATAAATACTAAAAATCGTTAGCTATACATATAAGCAAAATAACCATAACTTAAATACTTACTTGGCGGTCAGATTCCGAGATTTTGAGTGTGTGTATCGAGGAGAACTTCATGCGAAGGAACCGTTGCTCTGATACCAACTGTAATGACCCAACTCCTCTAGACTTTTGGACCATTAACGAAAACTATGCATACTAATCCTTAATAAAACTTACAAGTGAAAATACCATAACTTTATTAAGAAACTTGTAAAAAAAAAAAAATAAGGGTTAAACTTACATAAAATCTCAAGTAGGATATGGGATCCCATTGTTTTAAAAACAAAACAAAACATAATTTAAAATAAAAAGGGATTACATAATAAGTGCGGAAAAATACATGTAAAAACCATAAAAAACAAAACTACATCCTCGAATCGTAACGCTCGGCTCTTGAATCCATTCGACCTCAATACACATTCTCCAAGCTTCCAAGAACCTTTCCCGCCACTAAGACTATTTTCCTGCACATATAAACAAAAAGGAATGAGCCTAATGCCCAGCAAGGAAAATCTAACACATAGTTCATATACAAAAATTTCATAAGAAACATAAAAACATAACATAACACTTATATCATACACATACTATAATAGCCATTATTACTTGGGCTCCCATAGACTAAACAAGTCATATATGCCCATTAGATTAGTGGGGTCCTGCTAGCTAAGCAGGTCATATGCCCATAATCCATTTGGGGCTTGTTAGTCATATGGGTCATATGCCCAAGCCTACAAACATACATAAGATAACATAACATATTTCATAACATAAAAACATAAGATAACATATAAAAAGCATATAACATATAAATTCTATCCTATTTTCCTTACCAAAGTTACCGGGATATGAGGACAGAGTTGGGACTTTGGAACACTCCTAAAAACCATTTATGAAAGGGTGAGTCTATTGAAGAAAAAGAGATGAAGGAACTATACTTTTAAAATATACTTTCCAAAACCTTTTGCTCAAGAACTTAGATTTCCTAACCAAAATAAGAATAAGGTTAGAATGAGTAGAAGACTATGAGAACTTTTAAGGAAAAAGTACAGAAACAAACTAGAGTTTGGGATACCTTGAAGACTTATAAGACCGATCTATACCTTGAACCGAAATGCTATAAAATCTTACTTCCCAAGTGTTTTGATAAGCTTATGATGATCAAGCTTATGATTCCCAACCCAAGTGTTTACACTCTCACACTCACCTAGCAACTTGCAGCCTCTGAACTTAGAGTAAAAGATGAATAAATGGCTGGGTACTAGGTCCTATTTATAGAGTTTAGGAATGAAGAGATATTCATTTAACTTGAATAAAAATAATGGCTTTTTAAGTGAAAATAATTTGAATTATCGTTCAGCAGAGGCTGAAGACTCGTTCAAAAAGATGCTGGACTTATCTAGAGGTTGAAGGGTTGAATGGAAAACGATTTCAAAAAGTTTCAAAATGTACTGAGAGGGGCGATATATCGCCCCCTGTAGGCGATATATCGCCTGGGCCAGTATGCCCGAGGCAGTCGTGTATCGTTTCGGGTTTTTCGTATCTTCGTGCAGCGATATATCACCCCCTATAGCTGCGATATATCGGCATACGCTGATTATTTAAACATGAAATTACACATTTTTAGCTTAATTTGAATTGAGTAAACAACCTTGACTAAGCCCTTAAACGTTTTCAAAGCTGCTGACTGACCTTAGAGCATTCAAACTTTACCCTTAATAAATTTAATCCTCAAAATACTTAATCATTAATCACCCATACATAACATGTGCTTAAAATCCTGTTGGTTCTTATCTAAACCTTATAGTATACTAAATATTATCCTCAATATCAGTCATATTAATCAAACCTTAGGTTAAAATTAATATTCTTAAACTATAGGTTAAACTTAGAAAATCTACAAGTACTACTATGAGTGTCCAAATAAATCCCGGCCTGAACCAAAAATCCACAGTCATAAAGATAATACTATAATTACTATAATACTACCATCTAACTAGCTAAGTAAAGTTCTTGGACTCTACAGAAATAAACCTCAGGCGCCAAATGAATTTTTTTTTTTAGTTTCATCTCTCTCAGCCAAATTTTAATCCCTAAATCTAAGTTACCCAAACCATTTCTCTTAGCCTCCATCTCTCACTCTCGTCTCGCCTCAACTCATCTCTCACTCTCGTCTCATCCCATCTCTCTCTGCCTCACGAAGTCATGCTCCAGAGTTCTTTCTCTGCCTCACGAATTCACGCTCCAGAGTTCTTTCTCTGCCTCACGAAGTCACGCCTTCCAGAGATCTATCTCTGCCTCACGCCCACTATCTTAGGTTCTATTCTCTCCTCGGCTTACATCTTTTTTAAGGAGCGATACCATATGATTCATCCCTGATAATACAAATTGTTTGCTGAATGTTGTAGTTGATTTGCTTACTTTTGCTCCTCTCCTTTTCTTTTTCATAGCTATAGTTGATTTGATAAAAACCCATCTTTGATAGAAACTAGATTGATATGCAATTTTACAATATTTTAAGTCAAGAGAAACAGTTGAAGATTTAAGAAAGAAAAGCTTTTTCTTTGATATTATTAACTAGTCTTTATCGTGCTTACCATTATATCCCATTATCCATTTTGGAACCAAAGTATTATTTATTTATTTTTTTAAAAAAACAAAGCATTTATTGTAAGTAATTATTGATCAATAGGCTTATTAATCCTTTTGGTTGTAGATATGTACATATATATTGTATGTGTGTGTCTGAAGATTCCGCGTGTCACCTTGTCCCATCAATTGGAACAAAGTTGACTCGATTTGGATATGTATAGGAGTGATTATAATGAATCTAAACTAATGCTTGATTAGCTGTAATGGAGAATAGTTAAGGAGAAGAAAAGAAAAGATAACTATATTATAAGATGTTGTTATGTTCAATAGTTTAGCTTTAAACCAAAGTATTTTAAAAATTCTCATATACTTAGCCTTAAAAAATCAGCATCTTTTCAATTAGTTAACTACCCTCTTCAGGAATATGATATAACCACTTTAATCTCTAGCTTATGATGATAATGATGATGGAAATAAAATAAAGAGCAAATAAACAAACTGGGGTTTAGGTGTAAAGTACAATTTAGTGGGGTCGTTTTGTTTTTAACATGGAATGATAATATAGCATCATAGATAACCAAGAACACCTACACATCTTATCATAAAATGAATTTTATTCATAACTATATACATGAGAAAAGGAAAGGGAAAAAAAATTGGTCATAAACTTGAAATAGCTAAACTATAAAGGGCTGAGCTGAACAGCAACAACAACAAAAGGCAGCTATAAATGTTCATTGGGCCTTACTGTTGGGCTTGGTAGTTGCTATCATGCCCATGCTTGCTATTATATAACCATCTTTCTGTTATATTCAGTGGGAAGGGAATTTTCTTTTCCGTAATTATTGGTTACATGGTTTCTTTTGTCAATACTCAATCTGCTTTTCTTCATTTGCAGCAGGATGTAGAAGGAGGTCAACAACCATCTAATTTGTTGTTTTGTATTATGTGCTATAAGGGTAAATATATGATATCTTTTCTGATATATTGGTTGGTAACTAGACTTATAATTGGTTCCAATGTGTGAGGTCAAGTGATATTTATTGCTTCTGCTAGATTCCGTACATGGTTGAATTAGCATGTTTTGCTGATTATGTATTGAAAAGAAGATGCTATCTTATAAGCATTTGGTTGCATACATATATGTAAATTGACACCTTGACAGTTTGTACCATGTTTCTGCATGATGTTAGTTTGGCTTCCCTTTATATGATTGTATTTCTTACTACAATTTGAAACATATGAAGAACCTATGTTATTAAACCTCTCCCATACAATTCCCAATGTCTGAAGTTATTGTAGAGAAATCTAGATCAGTGAAGAAGATAAAGACAGAAGAATATGAGAAAAACTAAAAACCATATCTACTGAAATTGAAAGTAAGACCTGAACTTTTTCCACACAAGTAAAGTATAAACATAACCTTGATGGATTTTTCATATTTGATCTCTAAGACAACTAGCATAATGTGAAAATTTGTTTTTCCTACTTGACTAGGCATCTACTAATTTGGTTCTAATATAATATGGCACACTCATGAAACGAAGCTAACAAATAGTTGAGTCAAGTCCATAAAACTTGTTTTTACATTAGTTAAATTATAATTAATTAAGGTAAGTGATGTTTTAATTTTCAAAGCCAATTCTAGGTTCCAAATAAATAAAAACTTGTGCTTGTTTTACCAATTTGCTCACACATTACAGCTAGCAACTAAATTTTCTTGCCATATTTGGTTTTTATTTTTTGAAGTCTTGTATATCATTTTCAGTGCCTAGTCTAGTTTTCACAACTTTAATTAATTACAAGCATTTTTTGTCATAAAAATATAAAAAGTTATGCAAATTTGAATCAAACTACACAAATCTAAACCATGCATTTCGTTATATAATTAATTATCATGCCATCATACCTGAAATCTACTCAATAATGGTGCCGCAGAGTATAATCTAGTCGCCATATCTGATATATCAAAAGAATACTATATATACAAACATGTACATGCTTTGTTGTCTATGGTATGAGGTTTTAGTAGCACAAGAATGTTGATATTTTTTTAATCAATGATCATTTGAGATTGTTCATGTAATTTTTATTTTGATCTTATAAGCATGTTGTTCTTTCAATATGAGATAATTGTGACATGACTTTTTGATTTATTGGGTTCTCTACACAAGTTTCTAAATTTCTTTAACTCTTTCAAAAATTCATAAAAGAAGACAAGCAACTTTAGGGAACTGAGGCATTTATAAATGGATCTCATATTTTCATCTCAGCTAGGTTTGGTTCATTTGGCTATTTTTTCACTTTCAAGGTATTCATTATTGTAGAGAAAATTCTCAAGATAGAACAAACTTTCATGGATTTATCATTTCCCTTATTTGTATTGATAATAAATCTGATTTTTTTCATCCTTTTAAATTGGAATACAAACAATTTTTGGTTTTTTGTTCTTTCTATGTGTGTTGTGTCCGCTTTTCTTTTTATTATTGGTTTTACTTCAAACTGTTGCATTATTGTTGGCCTTTGCTATTAGTTTTTCTGCTGCTTTTGCTGCCTCTTGTTGTTGTATTTAAGAGTTTTGTTGTTCTTTTTATTTTGTGAGCTCTAGTTTCCAAGGACTCTATAGTGGGTTTGGATAGTTTCTTGGTTGTAAGAGTTGTAATTTTTTTTTTAATAATGACTCCTAATTAAAGGTCGAATGATGATGATAGTCTATTAATTGGTATGTAATTTTGCTTTCATTTTAGTGGCTTCATTGGATTTCAAATTGGAGGGAACTTTATTTGCAGCAGTTTGCAAGAGGTATGTTCTCTTTTATTTTTTATAAAATATTTTGCAAATGTTAGATGAGTTTGAATATCATAGATATTCATCCATAGTGAAGTAGGTTCTGAGATTATTATTATTGTGTGATGCGGTGATAACGGAAGGTTGAGAACTTGTGTGTATTAGTGAAGTAGGTTCTAAGAAATTTGTGTGCTGCGGCGAGATAAGGAAGAAAACTTGTGTGTTGTTTGAATATTTTGAATTGATAATGATTGATGGTTGGTTAATAAATATGGTTGGAATGTTTTCTGATTTTCTGTTAGTTATTTGATGCATATCTAATAAACTTCAAAAACCATAGAAATTTGAAAGTAGAATCCAAACCCATGTGGGGAAATGTATTAGAATAATTATATAAATAGCTTCTTGCAATTCAAAAACTTGGGTAATAAAATGTAAAACATTTTTTAGTGCAAGGCCAGTACATAAAATTTTTTAGTTTGAATATATACATCAAAAACCAAATACAAAAGAAAGAGTAACATCCCATTAACAAAAGTACTATTTATGAGAAAATTCTCTGGATATTTTCCTATTTAAAATTTATATATTAAGTGCAAGTCTTGTAGAATACCAAAAAAAGTAGTTCTAGCATATGAAAAACAAATGCATACATTGAAAATAAAGAAAAGAACTAAAGAAGTTAACATGTTTCTTTTTATTTTTTTTATGGAAAGTAAAGAAAAGAACTAAAGAAATTAACATGTTCCTTTTACTTTTTATTTTATCCCATTGATTCATACAAAGTTTAGTTTCTATTTAAAAATGAATAAATAACCTTAAAACTAACAAACTGCACAAAAAATCTTGGGTTCCCAAAGCTCCTTGAAAAAAAACTTCCCAGGTATGAAAGCATTTAAGACTAAATGCATCATAATAACCATGCGAAACCCAAACTTATCACAAAAGTTCCTGATTACTATAAGATGTGCATACACAGGAAAAGGGAAATTGTTAGCTGATTATCTAAGTGTTGACCTCAAATTCTGTTCTTTCCTGCTTTAACATATCCTCAATACCCGAAAATTCTTTTATAGAACCTTGAAGATCCAAAGACAAGCCTTCAAATTGGGATTTAACTTCCTTTAATGAGTTTGAAACCTCTGTAAATAGTAGTATCCCTTTTGTATACACCTATAAAAGATTAGAGGATCAACTTAATGAGTGAAGGAACAAAATAGTTCAGTAGTTGATGAAAAATATGTTAAAAGCATCATAACAAACAAACAAAAAAATATTACAAGAAAAAATTTACATTCTCAATTTCATCCCTAAGAACATCATGCTTAAGTGAATGGCTGAGCTGCAACTTCTGAGGTGGCATAGCCACAGTATAAGTGGCAACTGGGGAATTCCTTAATAGTTCAACCATGGGACCTAACCTGTGACATGTTAAACTTATTTGATAAGGGCACTAAAACGGAAACCAATTGAAAGCACGAATGAAAGTGTAGAACAAGTAATCTGTAACAAAATTGCAGAATATGATTAATTGTATAATAATTTACTCTTTTCGTGAGATATCTCATAGGAGAAATTGATGCATAATTTTTTTCTTTTTTTTTTTAAATATTAATCATATACTATTCTGGTGCTAATCTCCCAAATTCTACATATTGTAAATACATGGTCCATCACTGGGAATTTTTTATAATCAGTTTACAAAGCTAAAACTTAGTTATAAAGTTGAATGATAATATGTTGATGTTAGTAATGCATCAAATGAAGCATCCTTACGACGATAATGCACAACATGGAATAAAATGCAAATAAGATGTCAAATTTATATAGTACCTAACAAAATATTGCATCAAAAACTCTATTAATTTGTCATTATCCCCCTTTCCCTGGAAGTGCTTCTCCTTTCAATTTCAATATTTGCCAGGTACGGACACCTTACAATGTTCTTATCAGTATCTGCCTGTAATTTTTGTACAAAAGCTAGTGCCTTTGATATTCGAGAGTCAAACTGCAAATTCAATTTGCAAAAGAGAAATTGTATCAATTATTGCACCAAGTCAACACTTTAAAATAAATGAAAACAGAAATGGTAAATGACATTTGGATTTAAATACACGCTGCTTCATCTTCCAAATGTAAAATCTTGTAATCAACAGATTTTGATGGATGAATTGGATCAATCAAGGCTTGATTGCGCCAGTAGCTGTCATCCTCCAGCAAACAGCCTAGATAATGTATGAAACACTCCCAATCGTCGGGGCTAAACAAAATTATAGCTGAACAGATAAAAGGTTACATGTAAGTAAAGTCAATAAAAAACACGCATTAATAAGGAAATTGAATAATGTTGAGCTCCAGGCCAAAACAGAAAATATGTGTTACACTAAATCGAAGTATAACATCTTATATATGTTTATTTCAGTTTTTTCTTTTCTCTTGGATAAGTATATCTTCTATGGTTAAATAACAGTGACAACAATCATTGAGCACTACCATAACAAATCAAAGTCAAGTACAGCACAGTACCATACTAGTATACTATCATCAGCATATTATTCAAAGAACAGAAGGGTGGGTGGGTGGGGGAGGGAGGGAGGGAGGGGAGGGGAGCTAAAGTGCTGAATAACAAATAGAAATATATATATAATATATAGAAAAATAAAACCTAAAAGCAATGCCATAAATACTCTCGAAATTAGCATAATGTGTAAACGCCTAGGCAATGAAATAGCCAGCAAAGAACTGCCATCAATTGCCAATGAATAATACTAACATATTCTTCTGCTGTAAAGTTTTTATTTTTTTACTACCATACCTTAGCTCTAAGATTTTCTGAAAAATATTAGCAGCAGCACTGTAATCACCCGCCCTAGCAAGTAGCCTTCCCTGTCAACTTGAAGTCAAAGTTCACAAGTTGGTAAGGATAGCAAATAAGGTTGTTGAGTATCATATACCAGGCTAGCACAAATAAGTTAAATTTTGAAGTGAAAATAATGTAGCAGAGCAGATAAAGGAAGACAGAGGAGAAGTGAGAGAAAGAGACAAGTTAGAGAGAGAATCCGAATAAGTCTGATTATTCTTGAAACAAGTCTTGCAATGTTATTGTTAGGTCTTTACACAATCTTAACTCTGAAACTATCCTAATAATACAAAGATAAAACTCTTAATCCTAAAAACATGAAAGATTTAATGTAATATGCTTCATAAGATGTAATGTAATAACCAATATTCACAAGTTCATGAGTAGGTGACAAGCCAAAAACATCAAACAGTGCAAATAAATCTTCTAAAGTACATGTATACGTAGTTTATCAACTTCAATCATTAACAGAGATCCTAAATTCCCAGTGAGAATTTCCAAAGCATCCACATACTTTGCTTGTTGCTCCAATATAGAAATGTATACCATCAGAGCTGCACTAATTCAAGGTTTTAGCATATAATCAATTGACAATAGAACAAAAAAATTCCTGGTCAAGGATACCTTCAGGCTCATGCAAGCTCACTCTCCAGCCCAAGCTCCATCAAAACCCATAGCTAAAGCCCCAGCAAAAGCTCAAACCTTAACACAATTCTTACTGTTAGTAGCAAGGTGGTCAATGTTAATTAGCCTTCAATGAAATCCTCTTATTCAAATATATATATATATATATAAATATAAATATATATTTATATCAAATATATATATAATATTTCTTTGAGATGAGGATTGGAAATGCCAGAATTATCTCAAGTTTAGCAATAAGACTAAATAAACAACTTAAATTCATTTCTGAACTCAAAATCAAGTAATTTTAAAAATAAAATCATATAGTATATTTTGGTTGATAAAGTTTTGTATTTACCATTACATAGACTTATCAAAAAATTTCTTTTTGTTGGTTAGAACAGGACAACTAAGTTGGTGATCATGTTGGATAAAAATTGGCTACGCTTCAATAGGTAATAAGAATTAGGGATTTAATTAGTGCTAGCTTAGTAAAATTAGTAACTTACTGTATTTGTTACTAATATATTATAAATATGAACTTGTCTTTGAATTGTAGAGCCTCGGATGAGTATAGAGAAGGCGCTAAGAATTTTGTAGAAATGTCAGAAAAGCTGGGTGGTTATCCAGAAAAGTTATTGTGTCCATGCAAAGTTTGTCGAAACTTAAGTCACCAATGTATTAACATTTTGTATGAACACTTAGTCATTTATGGGATTGATCCAACATACAAAATCTGGTTTCATCATGGGGAAGAATTATCAAGAGATGATGATGTAGAGACAATGGAAACCTTTGATTCTTACAACTTGTTTAGGGCTACAAATATTGATGGTTGCGATTTTGAAAGTCATCTAGAAGGTCATGATGACACTTTTATGGAAAAAATAGAAGATGCAGACACTCCATTATATCCACAATGCACTAAATATACTAAGTTATCGTCAATTGTTGCATTGTATAAGCTTAAAACTACCAATGGATGGTGTAACAAAAGTTTTGATGAATTGTTAAGACTTTTGAATGATATGCTTCCTTTAGATAATATGATCCCCAAGTCTATGTACGAGGTTCGAAAATTTCTTCGATTATTTGACTTAGGATATGAAAAGATTCATGCGTGTGTTAATGATTGTTGTTTGTTTAGAAAAGATAAAGAAAACTTGCAAGAATGTCCAACATGTGGAACTTCACGTTGGATGTCAGATAAGCTGACTAAAAAGGTTCGACATGGTGTCCCAGCAAAATTTTTAAGGTACTTTCCTATAATCCCTAGGTTGTAACGGATGTTCATGTCTAAAAGAATTTCGAAGGAATTAAGATGGCATCACAACAATAAAAGTTGCGATGGAAAAATGCGTCACCCAGTGGATTCAGCAGCATGGGAGCTAGTCAATGATAAATGGCTATCATTTTCAAATGAAGAGAGAAAATTAGACTTGGCCTTTCCACAGATGGATTTAACCCATTTAGTAATTTAAGTTCTATGTATAGTGTTTGTCCTGTATTGTTGGTCATGTACAACTTACCCCCATGGTTGTGCATGAAACAGGAGAATATTTTATTATCAATGTTAATTCCAGGACCTAAACAACCTGGGAATGATATTGATATATACTTAGAACCCCTCGTAGAGGACTTGAAATTATTATGGAATGAGGGTGTTGATGCTCATGATGCATTGGACAATACAAATTTCAAGTTGCGGGTTATTTTCATGTGGACAATCCAAGATTTTCCAGCATACAAGAACCTTGCTGGTTGTAAAAATAAGGGATGTTTCAGTTGTCCCCTATGTGGTTATGGTACTCATTCAGAGTGGCTAAAACATAGTGGGAAGTTTTCATATCGAGGTCATCGGAAATTTCTTAAAGAAGACCATCCATTTCGGAGTAAAAGAAGTTGGTTTGATGGAGAAGAAGAGCATGGAAATCTGCCAAGAATCATGAATGGGACTACAATTGCTGAACACTTTAAAGATTTTGTGAATGTTTGGGGAAAATCCACTTCAAAGAAAAGGAAACAAAATGATTCAAAAGAAATGTGGAAAAAGCGATCCATATTTTTTCAGTTACCTTATTGGAAGGTTAGCACATTCTTACTACTCTAAAAATTTTGTGTAAATTATTGTTTTCGGAGGAATTTCATTAGTTATTTCTTTCGCAATTTTTTTAGGAATTGTATGTTCATCACAATTTGGATGTGATGCACATAGAGAAAAATGTTTGTGAAAGCATGTGTAATACATTGCTAGATGTTGCTGAAAAAAGTAAAGATGGACTAAAAGCTCGCTTGGATTTGCAACATATGGGTATTAGGAGTGCATTACACCCACAAGAGAAGGGGACTAGAACCTATCTTCCTGCAGCTTTACATACACTATCAAAGCTTGAGAAAGAATTATTTTGTAAAAGGATGTTCTCATTGAAAGTACCTGATGGATATAGCTCAAATATTCGAAATTGTGTTTCAATGTAACAATGCAAGCTCATGGGCCTTAAGTCACATGATTGCCACATTTTGATGCAACAATTACTACCGGTGGCTATAAAAGGATTGATACCATTGGGTCCAAGAGATGCTATAATAAGATTATGCACGTTCTTTAATCAAATATGTCAACGTGTTCTTGATAGAGAAATCATAATGGCATTAGAAAATGATGTTATTGAAACTTTATGCTTACTAGAGAGATTCTTTCCACCATCATTTTTTGATGTCATGATTCACTTAGTGGTTCATATCGGACGAGAAGCACGACTATGTGGACTAGTCCAATTTCGATGGATGTATCCATTTGAGAGGTGAATCACTAAGACTTAATTGTTTTGTTTATTCTTGTTAGTTTACGTGAACATTCTATTAATGATGAGAAAGTGATTAATAGACACATGAAGTTATTGAAAGATTATGTCAGAAATCGAGCAAGGCCTGAAGGTTGTATTGCAGAGTGTTATCTTGTAGATGAGTGTGTGAGCTTTTGTAATGAATTCACTGACCATTCAATTGAACTAAACATAAAAGAAGGTCGAAATGAAGAGTGATCAAATGATGTGATACTTGAAAGTCATCCAATTTCTAGGAGGAAAGAAATTATATTGACAGATGAGTTGTTAGAAATTGCACATCGATACATTCTGTTAAATACATCTGTTGTGGAGCCTTTTCTAGAGTAAGTGTCTGATATTATCAATTATTATTTTTTATATTAAAAATGTAGTAATACTAACTCATTGGTCCTATAAATTAGGATTCACCTAGAGGAGTTGAAAAAAACAAACAAAATATATGAGAGAAATAGTGGATTACTTTGGAAGAAACATATACAAACTTTTTCAACATGGATGAAGGAAAAGGTAAATTAATGCAAACTAACTGGTTCATATCAGTTGTTTTAAATATCATTAAGAAAATTAACAATGTCATACTATTATTTGTATAGGTTCCTATTGTAACGTCCTACGTTTTTGGGTACCTTTAAACGACTTGGGTCGGGATTTTTCCCCCGGGTTAAGAATATTATTTTAAATAATATTATATTTTGTTTGTAAGTATTCCATGAGTTATTGCTAGCCAAAATATGAATTTTGTGATTTTAAAAGTCAAGATAAGACTTTCGGTCCTGGACCGACACAAAAACCCTGATCGGGTAAAAATCTCGGAAAATAAAATGAAAAATCATGGCAATTATATTTTGGGCATAAAATACATTCATAAAAGTTAAAGTTTGGTCAAAAATAATAAACCTAAAAGAAAATGGAAATTTTAGGGCATTTTGTGTTAAATGCCTAATTTTACCGAAATGTGGAATTTTATTCCATGAATGGACCTTAGGTTAAATTTTACTATGTGATTAATTAAATTAAATGTGAGAGACATTTAATTTAATTAATTAATGTTAAGTTTGGTGATTAAAACTTAATAAGAGTGAAAAAAAAAGGTGTAAAAAGCCAATTTGGACTTTTCTTCTTATGAAACCTTTATTAACCTTTAATAAAAAATAAAAAAAATTAAAAAATAATGAAATGATCATATATGGCAAAGGGTGGCCGGCCATGTGGTGTTTTAGAGTGGTGTGAACCCAATTCTATAAAGTCTAACTCCCATTTTAATTAAGAAGTCAAGTGGGCAAGTGGGTAGAAAAGCACTCAAGTGTTTTGTGATATTTTGAAGAGTTGTGTGAGCCATTCTAACCCCCAAATCCGACCACTCTCCCTCTCTCATTCACTCTCATCTGATTTTTTAAGACCATTCAAAGTGTTCTCTCAATATTCAACCTCAAGAACACCAAGGAAAACTTGGAGGCTAAGTCTTGGTCTAGGAAGTATTTTCCCTAAGGTAAACCTTCACTAATCTAGGCTTTTGTAAAGTTTTAAGCTTAGAGTTTCAAATAGCTAATTAACTATGTTGTTGGGGGAAGTTGGTTAGGGTTTTTGAAAGGTTTTGGAGGAGCCAAAGCTAATAGGAAGGTCCAAACCTTAAGCAAGAACACCAAAGAGGTAAAAAGTTTACTTTTGATGATTTTGGTTGTAGGGTTTTTAGTTTTAAGCATTATTTTGTATATCTAATGCTTAAAGTTTATTGTTGGTGATGTAATAAGGTTATGGTAGTTGTTTAATAATTTTTATGATGCATGTGTATTGATTTTTGAAAATGGGAACCAAAACCCCCAAGGGTTTTGTAGGATACCCTAAAACAAAACATGTTTTGAGCTGTGACTTCCAAGGGGTCAAGCAGCAACTGTATATTGTTTTTGTTAAATTAAATTGTACTGTGATGTTGTTGAGATTGAGTACATAAAATTGAGCTTTTGAAACACTAAAAAATGTTTAGAAATGAGTAAGTTATGCTATTTCAAAGATTAGGTAAAAAACTGTTTTTTTCGTATTCTTATTTTCGGAACCAAGTTTGGACAGCCACTGTATAGGGAAAATGAACCCAGTTTTTTCTAAAATTTTGTGGACATATTACTGGCATAACCTATTAGTCCACTGTAAAATTTGGTAAGAAAATATTAAACGGTTTGAAAGTTATTAACTGTCAAAGTTTGGAAAAAAATAAGGACTTGAAAATAAGGTCATTTTTACCTCATTGTTGGAAAATGATTTCACCAATCAAAAATGCTCATTTTGACCTAAGATTTTACAAAGACCTAAATGGCATAACAAAAATGGAATTGGGAAATTTTGGTAACAATTGGGTAAGTGAATTTCAAGTTATGAACTAACGAAGTATGTAGTTAAAAATGTGAAAAATAGGTTTTTCACACTTAGTGTAAAAATGAGATTTTGGAACATAAGGTAAAAAGTAAAATTTTGCTTATTTCAAGATATAAAATGGTAAGTCTTGAAATCATATTTTCACTAAAATTTACCCTTTGAGTTTAAATGAATTATTTTTATTAAAGAGTTTTTATTCTTTCTAAAAATAAGAGATTTAATTTATTAATAGTTAATAAATTAAAAGAGGGTTTAAAACCCTATATTTTGAGAAAATAATTAAATAAATTATTTTCCTAGTAAGTAAAATTGATTTATTGCTTTTGGAAAATTAATTAGTCAAGATGAAAAATTTATAACGGTTTTCCTAATTAAGACAAATTAGGCAATTTTCTTAAAACGGTTTTTAGATATTAAAACCTTAAGAAAAATAAAAGGAAAATTTAAAGAGTTTATTTTCTTTAAAAATAATTAAGGAATTTATTTGTATTTTCTGGATATAATACCGGCTAAAATCTTACATATTTTAACCGACTAGTCGAAAGTGCGGGTTAATAGCGATACCTTGAAAGAATAAGATTTTTAGCGGATTGTGGGAAATACCATTGTGATACCCGAGCCTAGGTATCGAGACCTTAGGATAGGTCTCCCCGAGACTTAGGGTTTAGTCTCGAATATTTTGTATAACTTTCCTTAATAGGTTTAAAACCAAATAAGGATTGTAAATCCTTACAAATGACTTTTATTAAAATGACCAAACTGCCCAAAATAATAATAATGAATTATGAGTGCCATAATTAATCCGAGTATACTGTATGGATAACTACAGTATTGGCTAAGCGTAATTGGACTGAACGTTGGAGGGTGAAAACTTGCTGAGCGCTAAGGACTCCAAGTAAGTCAACTTATATTGTATGGCTGCAACATGAGATGATTATTGTCTTGTATGTTAGTATAGGGATACATGCATATACATAGGCTGTCATAGAAAGTTGCTTAGAGACGTTAGTCTAGTGAGTGCTGATTTAGAAAATATGAACGGTAGAAGTCCGTCATATCCTAGACGGTTGATCCCCGTCACACTGCTTGATTTTATTTATGTCCGGTTCATTACCGAGACGAGTGGCCATGAGATGAGGATAAGCTGGTTAAACCTAGGGGCGCCAAGATAAATGGGACCTAGGGGCCCTCATGCTTACTTAATCATTGGACGGTTAGAATCCGAGCAAGTGCTCTGATAAGTTATTCCCGGATAGCAGCCGTGAATATTGGCCATTCCGTGAGAGTGCCTAGAGATACTAGGGGTTGCCAAGATAGAGTGAGGTTGAACACCCTAGGGGCAGCTGCTCACCAGCACCACTGATTAACATAGAAGTCTCCATAAAATCGTGTAAATTGGATTACACTCTTGAATATGTAGCGATGCCCTAGGTAACACGATAGTTACCCTTGATGAGAATATTTATTGGCTAGATCTTAGTGTGGGGACTCAGTTCTATTTTACAGATTAGCAATTATGTTGGAGGGCGCGTTACGCATGAATTGTTGGAAATTGTCGAGCGTTGGTCTCGAATTATTTGGTGATATAATATATCTGCTTGCTCTGGGATTTTCTGAGTGTAGGGATATAATTGTTGATAAGATATAGTTGTGATATAATATATCTGCTTGCTCTGGGATTTTCTGAGTGCAGGGATATAATTGTTGGTAAGATATAGTTGTGATATAATATATCTGCTTGTTCTGGGATTTTCTGAGTGCAGGATTTTTATCTAGTTACGAATTAATTTATCATTGGTTATCAGGCATGACCATAAGTTTGCCAGGACGCTTTAGCGTTCTTGAAATTGATTGTTTAGGGTCCGGATGGGTCCGGAACCCTAATTCTCTACATGCTTTGTTTGAAAGTTGATCTTACTAAGCGTTTTCGCTTACCTAGTTGTTTCATGTTGTAGGTAAGTGCAAGGGCAAGGCAGAGCAGTGAGCGCTGGAGTCTTCCTTGCAAATGTACATGTGGACCGACCTTTTGGGAAGCCTTTTTATTTTTGGAAATGTTCTGTAATTTTCCTAAACTAGGCTCACTCTAATCTTTATAAAACATGTTTGTAATTAAATGTTAAGTATGGCCATACGACTTTTTAAAAAGTTTTTTTTCTATGGGTTTTTGAGACATTTTGTTAAATGAAAACATTTATATTTCCGCATTATCGAGTCTTGAAAATCCGGGTCGTTACACCTATGCATTCCTCAACTTGTGATGAAACTGATTTGTTGAAATGGCTAGCATATGGACCCAGAAAACATGCTGCTTCTTACGCTGGATATATTATCAATGGTCAAAGATTCCATATACATGACATTGAGAAGTCCACACAGAATAGTGGTGTCTCAATTGAAGCTACAACTATGTGTAGATCTAGTGCCAAAGATGTATCTCAAGTTCCTAATTTAGTTTCATACTATGGGGTTATAAGGGAGATAATCTTGTTAGATTGCTATATAGTTCAAACTCCAATTTTCAAATGTGATTGGGCAAATGTCCCTAACGGTTTTAGGGTGGAGGATAGTCTTACTCTAGTTAATCTACACTAAAGTCAATGGTCTGTTGGTAGAGACCCTTTTATTTTAGCAACACTAGTTAAACAGGTCTTCTACTCATGAGAACATGATTCTTCCAATTGGTATGTGGTGATTAGGACACCCCCTAGAGGTTTTTATGACATGGAAAATTATGATGAGCAAGAATTCATGCCTATAATGTCTGAAGTTACTAAATCTAGGTTATATAATGTAGAGGAAGATGAACAATATGTTAGAGATGATTATGAGGGTATATTAGTTTTATTATTGTTGTGTTTTTTATAAATTGTAGAAGATGTTGCACTTGACATTTAAAGTTGTAATCAATGGAAATTTCAATTTATACTTTAGCTCATTAATTGGTTGTTTCTTATTTGTGTCTTTTTAGCGAAGAACTCTTGAAAACATGTCTTTTATTTATTTTTATTTTTATTTTTGTTGTTGTTAGTGGCTAGTATATGATAAACTTTTTTATATATATATTTTAGAAAAAATTGTTCAATTTACTGATAAAATTTAATCTCATCTATTTTCATAGTTATATAACTAATTTATATGTATAAATTCATAAAAATGAAAAATAGTCACTATAAATTCAGAAACAAAACAGTCACAAACACACTAAAATATGTATGTGAAATAAATAATAATCAAACATTTAAATGATCACATTAATTTCTATTTAAGCTTAAGGTGTAGACACTACAAGAAAAAATGCTTTTAATAACTCCGAAAATGTGTTATCAAAACATACGATAACACTTTCTGATGTGTTAAGACCGACTATGTTATCGTAGGTCAGGGTACTTTACATAACACTTTATCAGTGTTATACAGATGTGTTATTGTACTGTCAACGATAACACAATTTCTGTGTTATTTTAATATATAGATAAGTGTTGAATTATGTTATTTTATAGTCGATTATATAACACTTTTTTTGTGTTATACTACACTTTAGTATAACACATTATTTGTGTTATATAATGAAGTTTGCATAACACAATTCTTTGCCTAAAAAGTGTTATTGTAATAGATATTATAACACAATTTTCGTATTATTGTTATATTTAGATATATTTAAATTCTCATTATATATTTTATTTATATAACACTAATTTATTCTATTATATTTTAATTTTTTTTTATATAATTAAAATTAGCTTTCTAATATATACTAGCATCATCAAATGAACTTGATTTTCAAATAACAAATGGTAAAAACATTCAACATTATATTAACAATCCACAAATTAGTTTAAAACATTCAACACTGTCATCAACAACAAAATGTTCTTAAATTATTCAAGTAGTCTTAAATATTCAACATATTGAAAAGTTACTACTTTCAGCACAAAATATTCTACAGCTGCTCTTCTTCTAATTTGGAGATCTAGCTATTACACATATTAACAACAGTTAGCTTCGACCTTGTTACGCCTCTTCCGTGTCCGATTAAACGATCAGATTTTGGGTTACCAAATAATTTTGTCATGGCATCCTCATGAGCGTTGTCTGTAGTTCTAGATTTCGGGTCTTCAAGGAGACTCCCATTCAATGAACCCTGCATATAAATTAGTATAACTAATGTATGCATTATGAGCATAAATTCATCCTCCAATTATTCTGAAATCATAACCTTTTCTCAACTACCTGTCATGTAACCACACAAAAAATAAGCATAATAGACAAAATAAGGGAAAAAATTAGAAACTCTAGAGTAGTACGTTCCTTCTCCCAGGTTTGCTTCTCATTGTTCATCTTCTCATATCTTAAATAAATTCAATATCTTTTTTTCCTGATAGTGAATTGAAAATCTTACCAAACACAAGATCGTATAAATACTGAAGTTTGTTTTGCTGTGTTTTCACTTGATATAGGATTTAGGCTGTCATTTTTTTTTAAATATATAGAATGTATGCTCTTTCAACCTATTGTCTTTGAATATGAAAGCAAACTTTGATTTGGTGTTGCTGTTCTGCTCTCCGTTTGTGTGTTGTGTCTTATTTGTCAATTTTTTTGTTTTATTTGTTGTATTGCCCTTTACTATAATTTTGTTAAGTTTGCTAGTTGCTTGTCCAACTTTTGGCCATTGTGTTTCCAAGGGCTCTATAGTGACTTTACTAATTGGTTTAATTTCTACAATAGAGATTGAGTTCCCTATGTTATAATCTTTTTGAAAATGACAAGAGTATATATATTAATTACAGCCCTTTTTGTGAGGTTTTTGGGATTTAATTGTTGCTATGTCTGCCCTAATATTTATATCTACTATCTATAACTAAAATGGAGGGATTTGAGAAGTGAAAATCCAACAGCGTAAAAGACTTGGTAATTTATCCCTTTGTGGATGGAGCTTATGATTCAACATTTGGAAAACCATTTTAATTTCTAGTCTTTACACTCAGTCATGTTTTTTGGATTGTTTAAAATATCAAAAAGTATGAAAATGGATCAGCACCTTGTTATCCTTTTTCATAAAAAAAAAATGAAAGCATATTGGAGAACTTTTTCTATGGTTGTCCTTTTATTAGTGTGATGTGTCAAGGCATGAATCTCAAATAAAACAACATTCAACTCACACTCAGAGGGATTTGAATTAGGAAACTTGCCCACATGGATAGAATTTTTTTGAAATAAAGTGTGTGCTAACAAAATTGTTGTTGAAGGTTACAACTCTGACCAAGCTATATGTTTTCTTAACCAACCTTACTCTGTTGTGCTTGATCCTATCCTATGAAATAAGGGAAATAAGGGTGCTATTTTTAGTTTGCTATTATTGTTAGGCTTACTAAGTCATTGATAAAGTGTACATTGAACATATTTTAGATAAGCATTGACTGTTTTCTATGGATTCTAGATTAAAAAAAAACTTCTAAATTCTAGTAAAATCTTTTATTGATCATGCCATTATTTTGTGAAGAATCTTTTTTTGAGTTTACTTTTGTTTGTGATGGCTAAGAGGAGAGACCTTTATATAGCATTGTGAGTTATATTGCACTCATTTTAAATAAAAGTTGAAAAGGGAACATCCTCAATTATTAAGTTGATATTTAAACAATGAATAAGAAAGTACAATGGTGTGGAGTATATACGTTGTAGGTATTGGCTGATGTTATATTGCACTAAGAATTAGTTAATAAAAAAAATTGGACAAACATTAAATAATAACCCAATTTCTATTTAGAAACACTTGGAAAATTAACAGGTCTAGTTTTTGTCATTATCTGATATATGATTCGTATGAGATAAGTAAGGGAAACTGTAGGTGTTACTCTTTCAATGTAAACAGAGAAGTAGGATTCTATTTCTCAATAAAACGAGAATTTGAGGTGGTAGTGAACATCCAACATAGAAATTTGACAGCTTGGAGACCAAGAAAAGACTATTATGGTTACATCAGGTATATTATTCTTTTTTATTTAATTTTATTATGTTTGTTACTCAAGCTTTTGCTCTCTGTAGGAAGCTGCTCTTAGGCATGGCCTTTTTTTATAAGTATTAACAATGCTAGTTTTCCAATAATTTCAAGTGCATGGCCTTCCTTATATCTTATTAGTACTCAAAGTACTCTCTCTTTCTGTGTTTAGTTATTGGGTTTTCAATATCAAGGAGTGGAGGTTCTATTTTTTGTTGGTATTCTTGTAGTGGTATTTTCAATTATTGACTGTTCTTTGACATTAAGTGACCTACATATATAAAATCGATTGGAAATGAAAGCTACCTTAACAAGCATATAGAGAAACAACACACATGTTTTCTTCCTTATCTCGCCACAGCACACAAATTTCTCAGATCCTACTTCACTAAGACACACAAGGTCTCAACCTTCCGTTATCACCGCAGCACACAATAATAATCTCAGAACCTACTTCACTATGGATGAATATTTAAGATATTCAAACTCCTCTAATATTTCAATAATATAAAACCAAGGTAAAAGGAATACCTCTTGCAAACAAAAATAAGAGTCTCCCGTAAAAAATTACTTGCACACCAAGTATCTTGCCTCTTCTTTTGAAGGCAGGCAACTAGAAAAGTTTCAACTAAAGAGAAAAAAAAAACTCAGCATTAAATAAATTAAATTAAATAGGCAAGGACGATATATAGCAAAAATTTATTAGAATAACATCAGATAGAGAAACGAAATAGAGATGGAGTTAAATCTTCTTATTTGGCTAAAATGAAATTATAAAGAAAAAGACAGTGATGTAAAACTGTTAATGACATGAAAAAGAATAAAATTTGAATTTATTTGAACATAAAACAAATTGGAAATGAATTTATTTTGAAAATTAAGTTATGATAGTTGGTGCTTGGGCCTTGAAGGGGATTTCAGTCACTTCCATCACATGTATATATAAGGCTCCTCTTGTATCATTTAATCCAATTCAGTTTTTACATACATTGTAATATTGGGAGTGAGTTTTAGAGAGCCTAGAGATATCTTGTACTACTGTTATGAGAGAAGCTTGGAGCTAGACTCCATTGTTGTACAGATTGAAACTTAGAATCATTAAAGAGATTGTCAAGCCCTTGGGGCTGGTTTTGGCCGTGGAGTAGAGTGGTGTGTAGAGTCCAAGAACTTTACTTAGTTAATTAGATAGTAGTATTATAGTAATTATAGTATTATCTTTATGACTGTGGATTTTTGGTTCAGACCGGGACTTATTTGGACACTCATAGTAGTACTTGTAGATTTTCTAAGTTTAACCTATAGTTTAAGAATATTAATTTTAACCTAAGGTTTGATTAATATGACTGATATTAAGGATAATATTTATTATACTATAAGGTTTAGATAAGAGCCAATTGGATTTTAAGCACATGTTATGTATGGGTGATTAAGGATTAATTATTTTGAGGATTAAATTTAATAAGGGTAAAGTTTGAATGCTCTAAGGTCAGTCAGCAGCTTTGAATACGTTTAAGGGCTTAGTCAAGGCTGTTTACTCAATTTGAATTAAGCTAAAAATGTGTAATTTCGTGTTTAAATAATCAGCGAATGCCAATATATCGCAGCTATAGGGGGCGATATATCGCAGCACGTAGATACGGAAAACACGAAATGATGCACGTTTGCCTCGGGCATAATGGTCCAGGCGATATATCGCCTATAGGGGGCGATATATCGCCTCCTTCAGCATATTTTGAATGCTTTTGAATTCGTTTTCCATTCAACCTCTTGATAAGTCCAGCACCTTTTGAACGAGTCTTCAGCCTCTGCTGAACGATTATTCAAATTATTTTCACCTAAAAAGCCATTATTTTTATTCAAGTGAAATTAAGATCCTTTCATTCCTAAACTCTATAATTAGGACCTAGTACCCAGCCATTATTCATCTTTTTCTCTAAGTTCAGAGGCTGCAAGTTGCTAGGTGAGTGTGAGAGTGTAAACACTTGGGTTGGGAATCATAATCTTTATCATCACAAGCTTATTAAACACTTGGGGAAGTAAGGTTTTATAGTATTTCGGTTCGAGGTTTAGATTGATCTTACAAGTCTTCAAGGTAACCCAAACTCTAGTTCATTTCTGTACCTTTTCTTTAAAAGTTCTCATAGTCTTCTACTTATTCTAACCTTATTCTTATTTTGGTTAGGAAATCTAAGATCTCGCACATAAGTTTTTGGTAAGTATTTTTCTCAATGGTTTAGTCCTTCCATTCCTTTCATTTCTCTTCCTCTCTATACTCACTCTTTTTCAAATGGTTCTTAGGAGTGTTCCAAAGTCCCACCTCTGTCCTCTTATCCCGGTATTTTGGTAAGGAAAATAGGATAGAAATTCATATGTTATATGTTTTATATGTTATCTTATGTTTCTTATGTTATGATAAGTGTTATGATATGTATGTTTGTAGGCTTGGGCATATGACCCATATGACTAACAAGCCCCAAATAGATTATGGGCATATGACCTGCTTAGCTAGTAGGACCCCACTAATCTCATGGGTATATGACTTGTTTAGTCGATGGGACCCCAAGTAATAATGGCCATTATAGTATGTGTATGATATAAGTGTAATGTTATGTTATGTTTTTTTTTTATGTTTCTTATGAAATTTATGTATATGAACTATGTGGTAGATTTTCCTTGCTGGGCATTAGGCTCATTCCTTTTTGTTTATATGTGCAGGAAAATAGCTATAGTGGCGGGTAAGGTTCGTGGACGCTTGGGGAATGTGTATCGGTGATGAATGGATTCAAGGAGTCGAGAGTTCGATTTCGAGGATGTAGTCTTTTATTTATGGTTTATGTGTATTTTCCGCACCTATTCATGTAATCTCTTTTCATTTTAATTAAGATATGTTTTCTTTTTAAAACAATGGGATCCCATGTCCTGCTTTGAGTTATGTAAGTTTGAATATTGGTTTTTTTTTACAAGTTTTTAATAAAGTATGATCTTTTTCACTTGTAAGTTCTATTAAAGATTAGGGTCTATGTATAGTTTTCGTTAATGGTCCAAAGTCTAGAGTAGTTGGGTCATTACCTGGTGTCTAGCCAACACTCATTCGAACCACATATGTGTTTGTGTTTGTGTTCCTCTTTATGTTTCATTTCTGTTTTGATTTGATTCCTTGATTAAACCAGTTTTGTCTTTAAGATTGATTATTAATCAATTGTTTTCTGGTTTATGGTGTGTTTATGTTCTTGTTTTGAGGTTGTGTTTACAATAGTATGTATAATAAGCCTTGTCTATTTCCATATGAAATAATACATGGGGCTGAAGCATATTAGGAGAGATGTATCTATATATGTAAGAAATTTTTTTAAGATATGAACAATCTTATATTTACAAAATAAAATATTAAGAAAAATCAATATAGTGTATCTCTTGCTATTGATCTTGATAATTTCAAACTAAGAAAGCATATTAAAAGAGATGTATCTATGAGAAGGTACTTATAATAATGTTTGATTTTCACTACAATTTATCAAATATATATCATCATTAGTTCAACGCCTATGGAGTTTGACTACTAAAATGTCATGTATTAAATATCAAGTTATCAACTGCACTACTATAGCTCTATCAATAATAATTAATTTCAGTTTCCTTTTAGGACTGTATTATTATTATTATTTAATTCATTTTCATTTATACAAGTGCCAAGTACTACACTTTTATATAACATATATTTAAATATTTGTATAATGGAGACATTGTAATGACCAAATATCTATTAGGACCCAACATCTAGTTTTTGTTTGGTAAGGATGGAACCAACTATCTCTCTCTTTCACCTATACCAGCCAAATAAGTTTTACTAAGGAAGGAAAATAATGGACCAAAAAGAAAGAAAGAATAAAGAAAAATAATTGAGATTTTATCAATTAAACTAAACAATGGAGCAAAAAGATTATTAATTAGTAATTACTTACGGCTGCTATTGAAGGGAGAATCCTCTCCGGGTTGTGGATGTGTTATATCAGCACCAAAGATTATTGTAGGCAAATCAGACACAAAAGGAATTTTCCTATGGATAGCATCACTTAACACTGTATTCTGGCCGCCAACCTATATAATATAAATAGGTACAAATAAATAAAAAACACAACAACACCAGCTCCAACAACAAATAATAAATCAAAGCAGAATTAAGGTAAATGGACCTTGCTATTAATCTTCAGGGATAGATTCTCCAAATACTGTCTGTTGAGCTTCACTGCCCGTTTAGGCGCACAGCATTGTGAAACAATTCCAAGCTCAGTTTCACAAATTCGTTTAATCATCCCTGGAACAGGCATGTAACATTTTTTAGCTAAAACAAAATGTTATAATGGCATTTCAAACTTCATAGTTACAAGTCTTGGCCAAGTCGCTCACCATATGAACCACCAGAATCAGGCAAGATGACTATTAAAAACTGTAGTTTTTTGTTGATAAGTATCTTCTTGCATTGTTCATGAACAGATCTCAAAGCCCTCTCAATTTGGTTAGCTGGCCAAGCGTTGCAGGGAATTACTGGTCTAGTTTGGAAGGCCTTCCAAGTATCCAAAATGATAAAAAAAAATGTCAATTATAAACAGGCAATGCAATGTCACAGTAAAAGAGATGAGACAGAAAGATCTGGTAACCATAACATTCCCCTATTGAGGCAAGTACTGACCAATTCTTAACAAAAGCGATCATGAATATCTGAATTGATACGCGAGAAGTTCACACATGTCCAAAACTCAACTTGGCCTCCATTGATCATTTTCTATCATAACCCAAAATAAAAAAAAAATAAGTCAATGAATCATACCTCTTCACATACATCATAACAAAATGGAGTTATAAAGATCATTTACTTACTTTATTGGACATATTCCATTGCCCAAATCGAGGATGCTCAGTAGCCTCCCTCCCAGTACCTCTGTATAAAAGCTTCATGAAGAAAAATAATAGAATTAGTTCCAATTGAAAGAGTAGAACTCACTCGTCAAACGCAAAAGCAAGCACATATTAGAAAAATACCACTGGTGGAGGCAAAACTCCAGCATCAACCATTGTCAAATTGTTTGCAACACTAATTCCAAAATCCTGGACAAGTTCCTGATCACTGTATTTTTTCTGCTTAACAATTCGCCAAATGCTTTCTTCCCTGTCGTTTGGTCTTTGACAGGTTGCCCTCAATAGATTGGTTACTTGCCTTTCATTGAGTTTCTTAAAGTATCTTTGCCCCTCAACAATTGTACAAACCTATAACAGATACAACATTTAGAAATATAATCATGAAAATAGCTGTTGTCCAATAGAACTTAGCACGCAAAAAAAAATGTTATTGAAACTATGATGGGAACCTCCATGGGTAAGTAAATAGGCTTTGCTGCATTTCCTGCTTGCAGAGAAGGCCATGTCACATATCTGAGTTTGATTTTGTACTTGTCTTGAAAGTAAGCAACAACTGAAATCTGTGTCATGTTATCATCAAGAGTAAACCTAAAATAAAATATAAACATGTTAGTAAAACAATTTGAAAGTACAGGTAGAGAAGTTTAAATACCACCAAGAAAAATCTTCCCAAATTATTAAAATCAAATAGCAGCACATAGCACATACCAACATGGAATAGTTAAGGTCATGACATATGCACACTCACATTAATTTGTTCAGTGGCTCTGTCGATATCCCAGTAATCTTATAAGTCCTTGTATTATGAAAATGACTGCATGCTACTTTAACCCCTTTCAAATTTTTCTTTAGCTACAGCAGTAAAAATAGATATAAATTTCTTTTAATAATGTTAATAATAGATAAGAAAATCACCGATATCCAACTTAGTAATATGCAAGAACCTGGAGCCAGACTTGATCATGCAATGGCCTTAGATCGTCTCTCACACTAAAGTTTTTGAAAACGAAATCAGATACCCTTATAGTTTCATAAAAAGCCCTTGCTAAAACATCTACAACAATTGGATAAGGTAGTTCAGAAAAAGAAACGTCAGTCCACTTGGTAAAAACCATCTAGATAACAAAAATTGTTGTAGGGCATCACATAACATCTTCCATATTAGATTTTAGCATCTTACTAGATTATGTGTGAACTGACATTAAATTGCACAAACGACGACCTTACGCCATCAGGTGGTGCACCATATGGTGCCTTGTAACAATATAACCATAAAAGAGTAAACTGGCTAAAGGCAATACCAATGTTAAGAGAAAACCCCAACTGAATTGGCCTCAAACTTTGATAGTACCCTTTCCAATAGATTATGCCATCTGCAAGCTCACCAGGACGCCCTAGTGTGCAGTGAAAAAACGACCTCCCAACAACAGTATTCCTACAGTTAAAGATATACATACACTCAAGCCATCGACTAAAAAAAACTCAGCACTTTTAACAACATACAAAGTACATTATTATCAAGTTACATAACATATACAAACCAAAATAAACTACCAGGCACTGAATTTTCAGATGAAAAACAATATTAGATTTTCCTTTTTAGAGATTTGCAGTACTGACAACATAATGCTTTGCTTTTCTAATATGAGTAGTGGCACTTAATTGTTGAGGCTAAACAGTTAATGCCTTCACATTCAGACAAGAAGCTAATGTTACTCATATGCTAAAAAATTTCCTGTTTAAAAAAAGAAAAAAGGAAAAGTTACAATATGATAAGTAATTTTTCACATATAAGCTGAAGGAACCCATTAAAAATGAAAACAGAAAACTGAAAGGGACAAAGAACTAAAAAATTCCATTTGACTGTCAGCTTACCAGTTGGAGTGACCACCTGTTTTTCTGTAAATGGCAGATGTCCCAGACCATGCTCAACGACCTGGCAATAATTTCAAGATCATTACTCATTGACTAATCCCATTCTCAAAATGCAAAACCATAAATAAACCATTCTCAAAATATATGACTCCCTCTATGCACATAACAAGGTTTTGCAATCTATCACATAAATGCAAAATCAAAGCAAGGAACAAAGACAGATATAGAAGTTTGTCATGTATTCTCATTAGTTATACCAATTAAGTAATGAATATCAAAAGCTAAAATGGCTTGCTGTTTGTTAATTTATTCCAACAAAAACTGAGAAATTACCTTATAAATCACTGAGTTTGTGAGTGTTTTTCTTGCTCAAATTTGACTCTTTCTCTCCATTTCCAGGCATAGCAAATTCTTTCGCAAAAATAAGTGCCTAGCAAAGAACCAACATCACAAACTCCCATGAAAACAAAATAAAGCTGAGAGCACATCAAATTACCCTATACAAGTTATTCATGTTCTATTTTATTTGGAATTCAGCAAAATGATTTGTAGAACATAATATTTTGTTTTTCAATAGGATTTTGATTTCAGTTTGAACAAAACAAATGCATGTCACTTGAATCAGCATCCAAAGAAGATCTGAAACTGGTTTTTCAGAATTACAACTAAAGAATGAGATAGCGAAACCATTTTTCAAAATCCCAAAACCTAAATTCTCAATCTAAACAAGTCATAACAAAACATAAATAGAACCAAGGAAAGCTTAAAAACACCCCTGAATTTTTATCAACAACTCCATTAAACACCTGATTGCCATCCCAATTTTTAAACTTACAAGCATAATGAAAAAAATACACTCTGAATCTTTAAACAAGAGGGAAAGTTTTTAGTTCAACAAGTGTCACATGCAGATGCAATTGTTTTAAAAGTTAAAAAAAGGACCCATGTGTCATAGAAATCACTCCACTATGATATTGAATCCTTGATTTTTAGCTTGCACATAACAAGGTTTTGCAATCTATCACATAAATGAAAAATCAAAGCAAGGAACAAAGAGACATAAATAAAACAGAAGATAACTGCCCAGTATATTGGCTACCTCGTGAATAAGCAAGCCAGAATAAGAAGAGAAACGTTCATATAACATCAAGCAAAAAATATCCATTTCAGAATTTTACCTGGTCAGCACTATGAATCAGAATTTCTACGGTCTCTTCACCACTGAAGGTTCCACCATCCACCTCTTCATGGGTCATAGTATCAAGCAAGATTTTAATAGGCCTACCATGATCAATTAGAAGTTTCAAAAGACAAGCTATTACAGTGTTTGGGAAATTATGCAAGAGAAAAAAATTGAAGTTCTAGAATTAAAATTGGTAGTGTTAGTTCAAAACAGAAAGAAAAGAGAATTGTGAGCAGAAATCTTGTTGTTATTCCTGGGAGTACCAATATGATGCATATTCATTAAAAAGAAAAAGATAATATACTAATCTGGCACTTCATTTTTAGACCAAGTTACAAATACCAAATTGCTTCTCATAGATTGACCAACCTATATTTTTCATTATACTGAAAAGATGGGAATCAAAAACACTAAAGACTGATTTACTAGAAAAATGATAAAAATAAAAATATTTTGTATCCATTCATGATAAGCACCCAATTAATGAATAAACTACATTTATACTAAGCAAAAAGATAAAGGAAAAAGACTCACATCTGGAACGACAATCTGAGCATCAGAGATCTCAATCAGTGGGGCATTAGATGAAAAGCTTTGATTTCCAGCGCTGGCAAATTGAACAAGAGGAAAATGATTAATTTTTAGTTATTCTCTGTATAATAAAACTATTATTCACATGGTATTGAAATACAAATATTCTGGTTGCCTCTCAACTTTTTTAACAACGACAAAATAAAGAAAAATACTCATCTACTATTATATATAGGTGTGCCAATTCGAATTGTGCAAACGATTAAGGCATAGGAGATTATTAATACACAAAGAAACACACAAGATACCATTGATGTTTTCATAAGACAAGCCATACGATTCATAAAAAAGGATCCAAAGGAACAAACAGATTAAAACAAAATAAAACGTGAAATTGCATAAAGTCGATGATATAACTTGATAATTTGCAACTTGCAACAACATAGTAGCTCAAAATAGTAAATGGCTGACTAACATTTGTGAAAAAAGAAGAATAACCTAAAAAGTAGACAATTTATCCTGCATATATTCAAGTAAACCTTCCAAGTAACTTGTCACCATGTTCTGAAAAAAAGTCCTAAAAAATCATAAAAATAGCAAAAAATTATATTGTAAACATGCTCCTTAAATTCCTATAATAATTAATCAGTGGTCCTAATAATGCACACTAGCAAACACCTCATTGCTGATGGAAATAAAATGCATTTATGTGATGACTCGAAAAAGCACAAGGGACATTCGCTTTTTAATTGAAACATAAATCCTGAAAAATGTAATTATATTTCCATTTTCATCATGAAATGTTCAAAAGTAGGCCACTTATCTGAAATTCTGAACTTATATTACTCTTTGTACTATCAGCTTCATGATACAATATTCATGTCAAAGAAAAAGATGACTCTTGTGCATACATAATGACTAAAAGATAATGTGAACGCAGTTCCATAGGTAAGTAAAACACATTAAATATTTTAAAACATAATGGGTAAAGATAAGTATTTAAGTGGAAGCTGTACTCGAGTGAACTAAAGGGTGAGATGAAAGGGGATACTATTTTCAATCCTTCTCATAAAAAATAAATGAAAGAGAATACCTGCCCAATGGACATAGCTAATTCTCCCAGCTGCTTCCACTTTGATTCACTTTGGGCTTTGGTAGCAATTTCCTGAAAGCCAAACAAGCAAATTAATTTGTAAAGAATAGAACTTAGATTGGGATTGTGTTTTAAGCTCTGACACAAAACGAAAAGTAAAACACCTTCATATTTGGTTAAAATGCAAAATAAGTCAAGCTAGAAACTAACCTTCTTTAGGTCATCTCTCCAAATTGCAACTATCTTTGACACCTTTCTTGGAAGGTAAGATCGTGCCATTAAAGCTGCTTCAGGTATTCGGTTACAGTCCAACTCACCACCCTCAAACAGCTTCATATGGAAGCTAGTCTGAATCAACCAACACAAGAAATGTATGTTAGGAGAAGAATTGCACCTCCAGAAGATATAATAAATAAATAATTTAATTAGAGAGATTCACATTTTACCAAAATTTCAAGAAGAAAGAAGAGGGGGCTCGGACCCCTCTGCAAGACCGAGCCACCCACCCTCTCCGTGAGACCGAGCCACCCACCCCCTCCGCGAGACCGAGCCACCCACCCCCTCCATGAGACCGAGCCACCCACCCCCTCCATGAGACCGAGCCACCCACGACCCTGAGCCTGTCGTTTTCACAAGACCCACGAGCCCCTTGTTCGGTTTTATGCCCTTATAAAACCATATCGGACATGTAGCACGATTTCATATTATCAATAAAAGTAGTAGAAATCATTTAGTTTGACAACCGTGTTACTTGCTTATTTTATTACATGATTATTGAAATAATACAAACATTTATAAAATCCAGAACATATGGATAGTTACAATTATAGTGACTAGGTCACAGTGGATTTTAGTTGTAATTATATGTTCAAAAGAACGAGTCCTAAGATTAGATCAGTGCATTGGATTTTCACTGATTAGGCAATCTATGTTATGATCTACTTACACATTCAGGGTGTGATGTCTTGTCCAAGGCTTCGACCAAGTAGATAAGATCAGATGTATTTAGTTACATCGGACTAGGACCGATATTGATTGATAAATAAGTATCGTTGTTATCAAATCTAATCAATGTCACAACGTTGGCCGTATATTAATTCGATCTTAATTCTGAGTGATAATATTCTGCTAATTATATTATTTAAATCTTTTGACTTGTTCGTTACCAGCTTACCCTACGGTCTTGCCCATACTTACATCTTGGAGATTTATTAGTGTAATTGAGTGGGAGTATTATTCATAGATACGAAATCTATAACTTCTGTATGAGAAGTGAAAAGATGATTTCCTTAATTGCTTTGTTCAAAAGGTTAAATGATTGAGATCTCATTTCTGTGATTAAGTTCACGGAAATATCATTTATAAGGAACTTAGTGGGAGTTAAGGATAAAATACTGATGAGGGGTAAAACGGTAATTTGCACCCAGCTCGTTAGTAAGTCATCGATAGAGGATTGACTGATTGTAATGGTTATAACAATGGATAACGTATTTATGGTTTTGAAAATACGTTCTATGAATTCAAGAGTTCAATTCCGAGTCTATAGTGGAGTCACGAGGAATTAATAAGGTAGTGAAATTATTTGTAAATAAATTCACGGTAACTTGTTGGAGCTTGATTTCATGGATCCATGGTCCCCGCATCACCTTTGAGTAAATCATCTAGAATGTCTCAATTAATTGATTTAATTATCAATTAGGATTTTTAAAGTTGACTAGGTCAATTTTGGAAAATTTACTGAGATATGAGATTTAGAGAATAAAAGAGAATCTTTGGGTAAATTTATTAATATTGATAAATTGGTATCAATATAAATAAATAATATTAAATCAAGTTTCAAATTATAATTAGTTAATTTGAATAAGAATTTAATTAATTAATTAAAAAATAAATAAATAAAAGGTTTTGAATTTAGGCCCAGTTGGGATTTAAATTCAAAACAAAGAGATTGGGCCCAAGTCCATTTATGGCAGCCCAAGGCATTTATTTTTGTTTATTATTTTTAATTAATTTAAATTTAAATAAATCCAATTAAGTTGCCTATATAAGGAATATGATATCTAGGGTTTTCATAAGGAAGCAAGTCAGTCTCAGTTGATTTGGGTAAGTGAAAACCTAGACACTCTAATCCTTTCTTGGCCACTCTCTCTTCTTCTTCTCTTCAAGATCTCTATCTCATGTGTTGAGAACCAGCCCACACTAGTTCTAGGTTGATCAAAGGCTTGGTGAGGAAGACTGTGTTGCCAATCTTGTTCGATCTCTTGATAATACTCTGCTACAGAAAGGAATCAAGGGTTATAGAGATTGAAGGATGGAGTTGTTCCAGTTCCGCTGCGTAATGTAAGTTTTTACTTTACTCTGTATTTGTATCAATTTCATATGAGCATCTTCTAGGAATTTGCATGTTTGTTTGATAATATGTAAATTGCATGAAAATAAATAAAGATCCTGCAAAGAGTTTTTTCCTACACCCCTGTCATTTGCGTCGTTTGCCGATGATAGGGAAGGTCGGGCTCCATAAAGACAGGCGAGAGAGAAAGAGGGAAGGAGAGAGGTCTGGTGGGAGAAAGAGATCCGAGAGAGAGAAGATGTGCCTCTTCTCAGGATTTGTCTTCTGTGAAGGGGAGTGAGAGACCGAGAGAGATAGGTCTACGGGAAATGGGTCAAAGGGAAATGGGTATACCAGGAAAAATGAGACACGGGAGAGTATATCAGGAGGAGAAAGATTGAAGAAAATGAGATTGGAAATGGGTATAGGGGAAATGGGTACACGGGAAAGGGGAGTTACTGTACACGGGAAAGATTGGCGCTTTTTATTTTATTTGCCGCCTGAAACTTTGATAATATACCATAACTCTTTTTAAATAGTATTATAATGATGTGTTATGGTAATGGGTGTTTGGTGTAGTGAGATGTAGTTAATGTCTTCTAATAGATATATTAATACACTTTGCTATGCTTTTGGATGGTTTGCTTATGCATACTTGTTTTTTATTTTTATTTAGTTAATTAAATTTCTACTCTGTACTCTCTAGACGTGCATTTTTGTAACAAATGACAACTTTTAGTTAAAATAAATTGGATATCATCTATTCCAATTTAAGCATATTTAAATTAAATAATTTTTGTTTATAGGGGAGCATGTTACAAGCTTTTTTCAGTAGACAGTAGTGAAATACCAAATTTAACTGATCTCATAATAATATTTGAAGTAATTAAAACTAATCATATAAACTATATAAACCATCTATTATCAGTGATTATTTTTTTGGGTATCTATTATTGGTGATTGAACCTAAACAAATAAAAATGAGTGGTAGTTGGTGAGAAAATACATATATGTTGATAATATGTGTGATGATTTTATATTTAAATTATATAAATACTTACTATTATGTATAAGGTTAGACACAAATTTTTAGAGAGAGAGAGAAAACTTCCAAAAAAAAAACAATAGTCCAAAACAAAAATCAGTGCAATTACTAAAACAGTCGTATGTAATGTAAAAATTCTACATTTTTATGGAGTGGAAAAAGTAAATATAAAATAATATGAGGATAAAAGTGGCAAAAATGATGGACCAAGAGATGCTTATCCGCTCTTTTACTATTAGTATGACACTTTGAATTTTTATTTCTTTGATGCCAAGAATGACTGTTTATTTCTTTCTTTTTGACTTTTATTATAAGTTTTTTTTTGTGATAATTGATAATATGTTGTTATATATGATTTTTGTAACTCATCAAAATTCGTACTAATTATAGAAACGGTTGATCAGAAACTAGTCAAAGAGTTTGCCAAGTACAAGATATGTTACCTCCATCTACAAAAGGAAAGAGGCCAAAACACAAACCTATAGGAAAATTAGTTAAACTCCTCAATGAAAAGAGGAAGAGCTTTAGACTAAATTTGGAAATGGATAAGGTTGTTGAAGAGAGATATACTAAGGATGTGTCTCCAAAGAAAAAGGCACGTAGAATGATTGTAAGAAATGACTCTTCTGATGAAGAAGAAATACCCATCTCCCCTGTGACAAGGAGATCTCTTAAAAATCTATTTGAGGTTGAACAACCAATAGACTCTCTTGAAAAAATAGTGAGACCACCTACTAATGACCTAATTTCTCCATTCTTAGCTTCAAAGACAGCCACTAGGGGATCTATTAAAAGAGTGGTTGAAGTAGAAATTAGTCCTTCAAATGACCATGCCATCTCACTAACAGCCACAAGAAAATCACAACGCCTACAAATCCCAGAAAACCCAAATGAAACAATTGTTGAAAACTTGTCAGACGAACAAGAACTACCTGAAGAAGGTGTTGCACCTATTACCCAAAAGAGAACTAGAGGCCCTAGTAAAATGAAGTCTATTACAATAGACAGTGATGGTCGTTTGGAAGTTAAGTTTAACTCAAAGGGACAACCAATAGGTGCAACATCAATATCTTTGTCTTCATTTTTGGGTGCACTTGTTAGAGAAATTGTACCACTAACGATAAAAGATTGGAGGAAGATTCCTCTAGGAATGAAAGAGGTCTTATGGAAATCTATTCGGGTATATATATTCAGGTTCTATGCATTGAACATGAAATTTGTTGAAATTCATTTACATTAATACTAACCTGTTATTATTTTTACTAGGCAAGATATAAGGTTGACAAAGATTGGCAAAAGAACTATATATTCAAAAGTATGGCAGATCTTTGGAGAGCTTCAAAATCAAGGCTAGTTACTAAAATAACAAAGGCACCAAATGAAGAAGCAAGATTAAAACTAAAGATTGATAATATTAAATCCATGAATGAGTGGAAAAGTTTTGTTAAGGAAAAAAATAGTGCTGAGTTTAAGGTATTTTATTCTTAACATCTTATAACCAAATATATTTATGATTAAAATTTATAGTTAAATGTCTCTATTAACTTTATATTCTTAGGCTACAAGTGAGAAATTCAGAAAAATACGGACAAAGCAACTACCCCACACTTGTAGTTGGAAAGGTTATGCAAGATTGATTGATGAATTGGTAAAGCCAAACATATTTAGAGTTGTTTTATTATAGAATTTGGTTTAGATATTTTTTTAACTTATTTTCTTATTTTGATAGATGAACCATAGTGAAACCAAAACACCACCTTCTAGAGTTGATGTTTGGACCAAAGCACATAAGAAGAAAAATGGCGAGCCAATAAATTCAGAAGTGGCTGAAGCTTTTGTATACACCTTGCCCTTTCAAAATCATGTGACTTTAGTTTTAACTTACTCATTTGTTTGAATACATTTATTGATAATATTTATTTTTGAAGGATTTGGTTGAAGAATATAAGAAAGATCCTGCTATGTCTTCAACTACAAGTGTTAATGAAGACATCCTCACAAAAGTCCTTGGTCTTGAAAAAAATACATACATGAGAGCTTTTGGAAGAGGAGTTACTCGGTCAAAGTTGCAAATTGTGTCAGAAAGAGATGACCATCTGATGAAGATAGAAGGTCAATGCAAAGATTTGAAAGACAAAATGCAACACATGGAGCAACTCATTGTTTCTTTAATGAAAAATCAAGTAAGTATTTTGATGCTGAAACTATATATTTCATGTGGCTGAATTGCAATAATAACTAAGATTCATGTTTAATTTTTTGGTTAGTCTTTACTTTTGTATTTTTTTTAATTTTGATGTTGAATTCATGTCTTTCTATCTTACTTGTAAATAGAATACATCCACTCAGAGTGAGGAGCAATCAAATGTCAATGTTCAATCAAATTCTCATGTTCATTCCACTCAGGTAATCATGATACTAATTATCTGAAAATGATAAAATCTAAAACATATAATATTCAATATAAAATCATTTATTGCTACTAAATTTTTTTTATTGATATATTGTTAGAGTGTTAAGAACCACACATTTGGCTCAAAATGCAAAATATTAGATTGGATTGGATTTGGAGAAATTATTGCAGAAGGTTATTTTATCTCAAGTGACCCAAAGGATGAGGTTCACCATGTTCCTCTTGGGCCTAGTCCTATGAAAGTGGGGATAGATCTTGTGAGAAAGAATGATGCATTTCTGTGGAGGTCTTCAACAGTTATGTCTACAATAGAAGATGCTATAGGTAGTATAATTGCATGGCCAGCTGATAAAGTTATAATTAGGTAATTAACTTTTTTTATGTACTCTTTTAGTTTACTATAACTTTAAGTTGAAGCATTACTTATTTAAATTTTGTTGTAGCTAAGCAAATGGACTCACAACAAAGACAAGTGCACAAATGATGATGAATTGAAGGATGGAGCAAGTTTCACGCATGGTTTACTTTTGTGTATCTTGTAATGTTTCTATTTTTCATTTTTGAAGTAGAAATTGTTCAAGATTATAAACTTTATTATGTTATGCTTTCAAACTTAAGTTAGAACTAAGATCTCATGAAGTAGACACATTCATGGTTTGAATTAGTTATTGTTTAATGTAATACTTATGGTTTATTAATCTATTGAGAATTACATTTTATGATTAATTTTGAATTTTTTTTATCAAAATACAATAATGAAAATCTTTTAATTAAAAAAAACCATATAAGTATACTTATCAAAATAAAATTTAAAATTCTATTACTATATGTTATGATTTAAAAACATATTATAAGCGTAAAAAATCGTTACGGTTTATATAATATAACAAACTAAAAATGTTATCAAAATAATCAAATGTAACAGTTGAAAAGTGTTATGAAAAAAGTATAAGATTAAACTTCAAACTTATAACCAAAAACTCTATCTAAATGTTATTTTTTGAATATTATAGCAACTAAAAGTGTGTTATTGAATAGTTTAAGATAACATCGAACATAACATTCAAATACTGTTATAGAAAAGACTGGAGTTTTAATAACAGGGGCTATGTTAGCATTTTCAGAAGCGTTATCAATAGTCCCGGTTAGCAGTTTTTAAGTGTTATGAATACTGTTTTTTCTTGTAGTGTTCCTTTGAGCAGAAAATATATATTTCTCATACTTCTCTTAGTTATATAATTCTGTCTGACACATACATAGCATCTTTCTCTCATATATAGTTATCATCTTTCTTCAACTTTCTCTCTCTCAATCATCACTCCAAGCCAAGAACGTCTCTCACAATTATTATTCTCAGCCAGCAACGTCTTTATTTCTCAATCTCTCATATATATATATATATATATAAATACAAATCCATTAGATAACTAATAATTACATTTTTTTTTTCTCTTTTACAGATTTTATACAAAACTTGAAGGATTGAAGACTAGAAGAAATTTGTTCTACACTTTGGAGCAAACCCCACTAAATACCATCTTGTAATTTTGTATAAATTAAACAATGTTAGCTTGCATCTTCTATGTATATGAAATTTGCATGTGTGCAATATATATTTATCTTAAATTTAGATTTTGTTTTAATATTTTTCATGAGCATTTATTATTTTTATATATTATAATGTTTAAACAAATATAATTTGTTAGTTTCTGAATACAAATTATCAAACAAAAAACTAGTGGAAGTTATTTTATTAGCTAATAATTTAAAATATGTAGCTATCAAATTTTACTTGCAAAATAACATTACTATATTGATCATTTTATTAATAAAAATAAATTAATTTTCTACCAAATTATAGTAGCAAAAAAAATTTAGTAGACACAAAAGTTAATTATTTTGCTATCAAATATTATATTTTTTGCTACTAAATATTTAGTAGCCAATAAAAAACATTTGCTACCAAAATTTTTGGTAACAAAAAACTTTTAGCGACGGAGATTTAACTATGAACTAGCAACCAAAAATTTTGGTAGCAAAAAATCCATTAGCTACCAAAAATATATTATTAGCTACTAATATTTTTGTAGCTAAATGACATATTTTTTGTAGTGTTGGTCGTTGATAGCTTGGGACATTGCGCCCAAATTAATAACAAGTAGACCATTTTCAAAAAGATTCTTCTTTACAGTCTGCAGAAACGAGTCTTCCACAAAATCCACAGCAGGGCAAGTCATACCAGAGCTATGCAAAACAAATAATCTCATTGGAAGTTCCTTGTAGTGAATTTGAACATATGTAATAGGGATTTATTAAATACAACATACATAACACATCTATCCATTTACCTTGAATCTGCAGAGTCCACATCAATGATGATTATGTCAACCTTTGTATTCACACCGCTTTCTTCGAGAAATGTCGTGCAAATTCCATTAGAAGTAGCAGCATCATTATTATTTCTAGGAATAGAAACCATATTAGCTGATGCACAGCTTTTACTGTCTCTAATAAATTGGATACCATCTGCAATATGTACCTGATGCATGCACCAAATAGAATCTAGAAGTCATCAATATAGTAGAGAGTACAAAATACTATCAGTTGGTGATTATTTTATTTTTTTTAAAAAAACTCATTAGCCAACTAGAATTGTAAAACTAATGGTCCGCAGCAGTCTACCATTCCCACAGAAGGTGCAGTGTAGTACCTAAGAACTAATGTACAAAGGCAACTTAACTAGAGGGATCAGAAATGGGACCCCGAGTTTCATTCCCAAATTTTCACCCCTAGACACAGGTATGGTCCAGCTAAAGGTATTTTTCTATGTATATAATTTTTTTGGCAAATAGTACAAAAATGGTCCAAAATGTCTTTTTACATGAAAAAATGGGGATGGGGAAGGAATCACGAATCATCATTGCATGATCAGTAAACTTTCCTGCAAATGATTTTCTTCAGTAAAACCAAAGTAGCCCTTTGCAAGATCAAGAACCACCGGATCTAGCTCCACCACCTATATGCCATAAAGCACAACCAAATTATCACCACTTACAACTATTCATATTGGATGAAATAATAACTCTAAATCCACAAGTGGTTCATGATGTAAACCCAGTATGACCTCAATGTGCAAAAGGGCATGCGTCCGTGAAGGAACATAGGGAGCAAACCAGCTCCAAGACCAATTACAACTGCTTTAGCCTGATTAAGATTTTTAGTTAGCAAAAAATAAGAAAAAAATAAAAAAATACTGAAAACGAGAGGGGGGAAATCTTGAACTTGAAAATGGCACAGTTGAGTTTAAATGCCATGTAAGAATGTGTAACAAAGCGTAGTCATTTTCCTTCACATTTCACAAATATAATGAAGAAACAAGATAGTTCTGCCAAGCAATCAATCTAGTTATAAGATTTGCCTCCTAACAGAACAAGAAATGTAGTAATTCCACAATTACAAACAATAAAAAATCAACAGAAAACACATTTTTTCTTGATATGAAGTGTGCATATAAAAGAAAATGAAAGCTATTCTTCTTCTGATTTATAATATGGCAAACTAAATTTTCAACAATTCCTCTTAACAAAGACAAATAGAACTCGGAAGTACAGTGCTTACTGATGTCTTACTAGATGCCACACTTTCCATGTAAGAAGAAATCAACACAAATCTAGAAAGAATCCCAGTATGATAAGAACTAGCCAGATAGCCGTGATAAACCTTCAGCTGGTCGCATGGTTCTACCAGAAAAGAAACAGAAAGATTTATACTTACGACTTCAGAGCCACTTTATTAATGGAAAATTTGATGGAGTAGAAGATAAATATTTGGCAGACAACATACTTACTACAAACAGTGAAAGATGAAGCAGAGAAAAATTACCTAAGCAAATAAGCGACAGGTGCAGAGAAAAATTTGACATAAGACACAATTAGTTTGTCCATTTACTCTACATATTCAACAGGCAAGGGAATCAACTCAAATATAGAAAAAAAATTCCTTGTATTAACAATAAGCTCTTTCAACCAATCAGAATCCTAACTCTCACTCTCTTCTAAAAAACGCACGCACCTAGATAGAAGCAAGGAGCATGAAAGTGTTCAAACATTTTAAAAGACTCAAACCATTGAATGAAAAATATATAAATATATATACCAAAATAAAAATTGCAACAAAATCTTTTGTTAAGCAATGCACTTATACCATAACTCATCATTATTGAATTCAAGAGCAAATTTCATTCAAATTTTCATGTGTAGTTATCATTTTTTTTTCTAAGAAAGTCCACCTCATAATTATTCATATTTGCTGTCCAATTTAGCTTTATTTTAACTAAAACAAATATTGCTTACCTTCTAAACAACATTTTGTTGCTTGATACCATCACCGACTGTCATAAACCTGTAAAAGTAATAAATGCATAAAACCACATGTGATAATCATTGGATCACAGCAAAACAAAAAGTACCTCACTGAATCTCGTTTACAAATACCATGGAGTAATAATGATTCCTTTTCTTTTCAATAAAAAGAAAAGCATGCAAGGAAAAAACTGTGTTTTTTTTTTAATAAAGTAAAAAACTATGTTAACAAAACCATTTCATAATAAATGCTACAATATTAAATTTAAATCTATTAATGGCATTAATATCTAAGAATGTTTTATTAATGTTTAATTTTGTGCATAAAACATGACAAATTTATATCTAAGAAAAAGTACTGTTGAAGATAGTAAAAATTCAGAAAAGCATAGAAAACCATAAAAAAAGATTTAGATGATTTAACAACTTCTGGACTACTAATATAAAATCTAATTTGCACTTTACTAGTCTTAACCATACCTATGCAATAGCCACCAACTAAACTCCAATACTAAAGAAACTAATTGCCAAGTGAAATCTCAAGAAGACTAAGAATTTCAGAAGCTACCAACAGTGGTACTTGAAATATTGTGCTTATAACAAATGCAAGATGCTCCAATAAAATCTGAGAACCAGCAACTTTATACTATACTACTATCTGCTAGCCATATTAAAACCAAAGAAAAAAGAAACACATCCATTAATACTAACCAATAATTGAGGAGATAGCAGAAAACTCACCATCTCCTTCCTTGTCAAAAAGACAAAAAGCTTCTTTAAACTCAACAATCTGTTCCTCACTTAGTACATCTGCCATGTTATTTCCCATGAAAACTTAATCAGAACACTCAACCGTTTAGAGAGAAAGACAGAGAGGATAGGGAGAGAAAGGGTAATAGTAATAGTATATGTTATGATATTGTTGAGTATAGTTAAGAATTTTATTTTTAACTATTTTTATATAGAAGGAACAATATTCAAAGCAGATTTATCAAAAAATAACAATATCTATTTTCCTCTCTTTATATTGTATCCTAATTCAAGTATTCAACCACATGTAGAGTAAGATATTTAGGGCTTGGGAACCAAAATCCCATAATCATAATCATCATATGCAGCTGATATAATGTAGATGAATTATAGTATATATAAAACGATCTTTGATTGATCATTATCTTGATATGAACCATGTAAGTAACCTATTCTCAAATTCCATAAATAATATACAAACCAGATCAACAACATAAAGACTTTTAGCAAAGAATTTGTTTTAAATACAAATTAGGAAAAAAAAACAAAAAGTACTAATAATTGGATTGAGTATCAAGTGTTTCACTTAGAAAATACAAACAAATCAACATATATCTAAATGCCAAAAATAGAAAGCAAACTCACATATTGGGAAAATTATAAGTAAAAAAAAGGGAAAGTCCAAACAATTTAACAAAAGAGAACATATTGCTTTTAGTTTTAAAAAAAATATTGGCAAACAAACAAAATCTGTACATTTGAACGGAGAAAAAAAATAAAGAGATAATCATTAGAGAGATATAAAAACCTACTGCCATTTTTCTTCAACCAAACAATCCTTTGCTAGTTTGGCATCCGCAAAGTTAACAAAATATCGTAATAAAAAATCCAGTTTCCTTATATACCTGATGTATCTTCTCTCTGACTGCTTGCATATGCCCAATTAACTCTAATAGGCTGGCCATACCTAGAATAAAAATAAATTATTAGCTCAGAATAAAATAAATATTAATTTTACAAGATAGGGTCAACGAAAAAACCATTTAAGATTTCTACTTACAGATGCCTGAGTTATAATAGCAAAAGCAGCTGATCTGCGATCGAAGTAGTCAACGAAACCATAAGAAGACTGCATAAAAAGTAAGAGCCACATCAATGAAATCAAATGCAAATCTATCAAAACTAACTAATTTTTCACCCTATATACCATAAGAAGAACCAATATGAAAAAATGTTGCCCAAATAATAGTTTCGCCTAATTTAGCTAAAACTACTAAATGTTTCATTTTTATTTTTCCCCAAAAAAAATGTCCTATTTGAAATTAAGGTTTATAAAGTACGATCGAGAAGTTGAAATAAATGAATGGTGGAAATGGATCAAAATAGATTCGGTTCACAAAGAATAAGATTCTTCTCAGTCAGCTCATCAATTACCAAAACCAAAGAAAGTCATAAATCCATATTCAAATGGAATTGAAAGGCTCAGTCCGAGAATAGCATAAAAAAAAAACCAACATCCGACGGCCGCCAACGGTTGAAACAGCCATAAATGCAAGAGAACAGAAATCGCAGTGTCTAATTGAATAAAAAACGCAGGTAGATCTTTCAAATTAGGATAAAAAAAAATTATAAATCAATAGAATTTGATATGAGATCTAAAATCATAAAGAAGAAGAAGAACAACAACAACAACAATGCATACGAATTTGAAGCTAGAGGAAACCCTCCTCACCACACTCAATCTCAAGTCTCAACCAGTTAAAGAAGCATGACGACTGAGGTCTTATGGAAATGGCACGTTTTGATTTAGTATAAGAAAAAGGCCAAAAAAAATTTTCAATGTGATAGATACTCTAAAGTGTTGTAGTGAATATTTAAAGGGCCATGGAGCTAGCTTAAAATTTTGGCCCAATTTTTCAATAATAACACTTTTTAAACAATGTTATTTTTTAATGTATAATAGAAACTCTAAATTGGTGTAATTATAATACTTTTTTAATAGAGTTATAATCATGTGTTATAGAAAGGGTATTTTGTTGTAGTGGAGGTCTGTCTTCAAGGCGAGGATGTCTCGGGGTGAGGCCACATCCCGAGCATGTCCTTGCCAATCTCCAAGTCATGGATGTCTCCAAGTGAGACAACACCTTGAGGTCTGTCCTCAAGGTGAGGATGTCTCTAGGTGTGGCCAAGTCCCAAGCCACTCTCCAAGTCATGGATGTCTCCAAGTGAGGCCACATCCTGAGGTCTGTTCTTGAGGAAAGGATGTCTCCAAGTGAGGCCACATCCTGAGGTCTGTTCTTGAGGAAAGGATGTCTCCAGGTGAGGCCACATCCAGAGAGGCTCTCTTCACTCGCCCATCTCTCATGTCTAAGATTCTGATCCTCAGACATATGCCAAGTGTCAATCACTGCAAGTGTGGGCCACCAGAAGATCATTTGACAATTTTTAGGGAGCCTCGATTAGTGGTGTCGAGTTCGTACCCTCAAGAATCAACATTTCTCACAATGTCGCATGACATGGACAAACATGCACCACACCCTGACAGTCAGAGATATGTTTCCCATAAAGTTGGTACGCGACTTTCTGCAATGGGCCCCATGCAATCCACCTGGGCCAAAGTCTCTATTTAGTGCAACCCTTTTTGTATAAATTCAGCATTAACACCTTGGAATGGGGGGAGTTTGTATTAATGATAGATGATTAATATTAATGATCCAAGGCTCTATAAATAGTGATGGGGTATCTCCTTGTAAAGTGTTCAGATCTTTAGTGAGAGAAACTCTGTAACTCAGTGCAATATATACAATGCTTGAAAAATACCATTAAAGCTTTTTCAAACAAGCTTCAAGCACACTAAATACCAGATACTCATGGACTAGGGCTCTTTTATAGCCTGAACCTCGTAAAATCCTTGTGTTCTTTTCTATTATTTTCTTTAAACTCTCAGATTAGTTTGATAGCAAAAAAGACAATCAATAAATGTACTTGACTGGTTTTTTGTATGAACACTCTTTTGATATTGGTAATAAAATTTGTAAAGTTTCAAAGAAAACTATTAAAATGGCTAGGAGATATGATTTTTCAAAGTTAGGTAAAATTTTTAGAAATTTTAAAATAACTTCTGGAAAACCATGTTTGGGAATACTTTTCACTAAGTAAAAAATATCCAAATAACCTAATTTTTTGTATGAACACTATTCACATACCCTTATATGGACTTGATAAAATTCAGACCTAATTAATAAATCAATTGGATTTTACCGTCACTCAAATTTAATAAAAATGTTAAAATTTTCCTTGTGCACTTTTATAAGACCAATTTTGAAAAATGTCGTTATTTATATATAAAATATGGCAATAAAATTCTTAGAATAGCTAAGACTAATTCTACAAATTTTGAGAATATTTAGAGTAATGATTTTTAAAAAATAATTCTCTAATTTTGGCAACTGAGAAACTAAAATAACAAGTTTTATACTTGGTAGAAAAATGGGAGTTTTTTTAAAAGTTTAGATTTATGTTTAGCACACTAAATAAATATTATTGTTAATTTGGTTATCAAAAATTAATAATTTTATTTATTAATAAATTTTAGATTTATGAAATTAAAAAGGGTTAAAAGCTCAACTTTTTAAGAAAATGAAATAAAATCAACTTTTCCCTAATTTTTCTTAAAAGCAAATAATATTTTATTGCCATCTTTATAATTAATTCTTAATCAAATAAATTAACTTATTAGTTTATCAATGTTTACAACTTAAATGATTTCACCAAAAAGTTTAGATTCTTGGTAATACATCAAAGAAATTAGTAAAATTGGTAAAGCTATAGTGTTTTTGAGTTATATTTTTTCGTCTAGGTTCGATAGAGGAAATAGAGCGGAATTTTTTTTTTTTATAAAAGTTGACTTTTAAATATTAAGACCCATTCAGAGAAATTTTTCCCAAAACCTTGAGTGTCGTTTTACAATTATAAAGCATGAGGATGATACTACCCTTCGTGGTTATTCAATTTATGACCTTAATGACCAAAGTCGCTCCTCTACATGCAGCATTTTAATATCCTGCTTGTGGCATAAGGTTCAGGCATATCTTTCCCTCACCTTCCCACTATCACCTAATATGTGTGGTCCTCTGCAAATGGTCAGCAATGTACCAGCAACTAGATCTGGCTGTAAAGGGGGTGAGCATTGGCGTTCAGGTGCCTGCTCGTTGCCTCCTTGAGCCTCTCGCTGAGAACCTCTAGTTGTTCGCACATATCTCCTCAGGTGTCCTTTTCTGATAAGGAACTCAATCTCATCCTTAAGCTAGCTGCACTCGTTGGTTTCATGCCCATAGTCGTTATGAAAACGACAAAACTTGGTAGTATCTCTCTTGGATATATCTTTCGTAATTGGGGCTGGTCGCCTGAAGGGAACAGTAGTGTGAGTGGCCTGGTACACCTCCGCTTGGCTATTGACTAGGGCTGTATAATTGGTGAACCTCGGCTCGTATCTACTTTGTTTTGGGAGCTTGTTATCAGATGTCGGCGGCTCGAGGTTTGCCCTTTTCCCCCCATTCTTCTAATTATTTTTGTCGTTGCCATTGGTTTTTCCAGATCCAATGGTGACATTGGTGGGAGATTCTTTTAGGCCCTGGTCGTCTGTGGGAGACTTCCCTTCATTGGCAATGGCCTGCTGGAGCTTGATATACCTGTCTGCTCGATCCAGAAATTCCTTATTACTCTTGACTCCATTCTTCCACAAACTGTTCCAAAGGGATGAGTGGCGTCGTACCCTAGCAGTAAGAGCCATCATCTTTCCTTCATCCCCAACCGTCCTGGCCCTAGCAGCTGCTCGCATGAATCGTTGAACATATCCCTTTAGGGTCTCTCCTTCCTTCTGGAAAATTTCGACTTGCTGATTAGCCTCAGTTGGATGTACTTTACCAGGATAGAACTGTCCATAAAACTCATTTACGAACATTTCCCAAGAAACTATACTGGCCGGAGGGAATTTGAAAAACCTCTTATGAGTAGTTTCAGACAAGGTTGCCGGAAATATTATGCACCGAGCATCGTCTGACACCTTTTGGATGTCCATCTGTATCTCAAATTTTTGAACGTGAGATACATGATCTTCTAATCCAGTGAACTTGGCAAGACCAGCATTTTAAATTTTCTTGGAGTCTCTACCACAATGATTCTTTGCATAAATGGAGTGTCCTTTCTTTGATCAAATTCTATATGGGATGTAAGGTTCCCAACCAGTTGCTAGACGACCTGATTTAAAGCATCGAGCTGGGCCTATACAACATCTGATACTATTGGAGCGACCGGTGCTGGAGGGAAGCACTCGTCGTGTCTTTCCTTTCTATCATTGAGAACATCCCTCAGATCTTCCTCCCTACGCCTTTGCTCGCTCGCGCCCAGTCGATCAAAGACGTTGGGCTGTTTAGGTTGCCCCCCAGCATTTTGGCTTATTGGTCATTTCTCCCTTGGTGGAGGGTTTTGCTCTTCACCCATCTCTTCTTGCCGTCGACCAGCATTCCTCCTGCCAGAATTCGCCTCATTATAATCATGGCCATCTCTAAATTGTGACTGATGATGGTGCGACCTGCTGTTTGCACTATTTCCCTCTCTCCTTGATGGAATATCCCGATCGACAGGTGGAGGCCTGTATTGGTTGGTAGGTCCCCTAGCATTATTATGTCATGGGGGACCCCTGACCGCAGAGCTTGATTCCACCTGTCTTCTACTCGCAGAAGGATGTTGTCCTCTGCTCGGAGAGTTTTGTTCCTCAATAGTCTGGCGTCTAGGGCTTCTAGGATGTTGCCCGACCCTATTCTGCCTTTGCTGCTGAGGGTTATCTCGACCAGTGTGAGATGGTGGTTGCTTCTCAGGATCCTAGAACGACATCTCTTGTTGAGCAGCAAGGGGTTATTCTGGCCTCTGAGGGTTTGCCGGCTGTGGCGGATTGTGGTAATGCTGGAGATGGACTGATTGTGGATTTTGTTGTGGGTGAGTACTAGGTGGCTGGTCCAGTTGGGAGGCAGGTGCAGGCTGTCCTCGGGCCAACTGAATGGCTACCTCCAAGGTGGCGGTGGCATCCCTCTGCCGGCGGTCCATGTCAGCCTGCCACTCATTCAACTCTTGGTGTTGCCTATCAATTTCCCTTTGCTGCAACACCATTATTTAAGCCACATTCTCTTTATTAGCCCTCAAATTGGCTAATTCTTCTTGCAGCTCAATCAGAGTTGTTCTCAAAGTTTCATTATCCATCTCCTCCTCTTCCAATTCCACATGTGGCTCATCCTCAGCCACACCTTGCGGAGGAGGTTGGGTTGGCGCAGTACCAGAAGTTTGCCCAGTTTTCCTAGTTGTTTTCGCCATTTTTCTTCCTGGAGGTCTTGAGTTCAACTCTCAATGAAAGCACCAAAATGTTGACCCTTGAGTTGGTCAATGACACAGAGTCAAATAAAATGACAAAAGTAAGATGAATTCAAGCCAAAAAGATAAATGACACAAAGATTTATACTGGTTCGGCCCCACATGATGGTAATGACCTACTTCCACTTAGTGTTCTTATTAATGTATGAAAACTTGTGATCAGTAAACAAGGGTTTAACGAGTTTCACAAGCTCCAAAAAAGATACAAAGTATTGTGTAAAAACAATAATTCTCTGTAACGACCCAAAATCACTAATAAGGCTTAAGGGCCTTGATTAGCATGCCGGGAGGGCATAATTGGTTTATGTGTGATTTAAATGATTAAATGCATGATTATGTGATAAGCATGATTATATAATTATATGTGAATAAATGATTAAACACATGTTTATGAATATTGAATATGCATGTGGGCCCTGTTTAGTTTAGAAGGGCATATTTGTAATTTGAACCCATGGAGGGTATGATTTTGAGCTATGTGCGGTGCTTCCAGCATGAGGAGATCTTGTTCCTCGATGTTAGCAAGGGGTTTCGAAATTGGTATTTGGTTGTGAAGTTCGTAACTATTAGTAACCTGAGAATTAGTGTTGTTACTGAAATAGTAAGTAAAAAGTGGTATTTTCGCAAAGAGTAAAAGAACTAGGTTGCCTTTGAGGTTTAGAAAGGAAGGGTGTTAGAAGGAGGGGTGGAAGGGTCATTTAGGCATTATATGAGGTAAAACACAACTAAATTTAGTTTTAGAATTTTCTAGAGGATTCTTGGTCATTTGGTTCAAGGTTTCAAAGGGAAAAGAGGAGCTGAAGTTAAGAAGCTAAATTTCTTGAGGAATTGGGAGTAGAATTAAACTTTGGAGGAGGATTTGCAGCTAGCTATTCTTAGGAATTTTGAAATCAAGAAGAGTTGTGAGGAACCTAAGCTTGAGAATCTAGGAATTAAAGCTTGGACGGACATTGAGGAAACCTAGGGTCGGATTCATCCATCTAAGGTGTACGCTAGGACTCGGAACGGGATTGTGCTCGAGGGTCGTCTTATTAACCAAAGCACTCGGAATTAAAGGTAAGAAAACCACACCAGTATGTTACTGATGAGACTAAGGGCTCCCCATATTTGAATGTAATTGTTGTATGATTATGATATGCCATGATAGCATGAAATAAATGGCCTAAGAGTGCTGGAATTGATATTTGCGCACAGGATGCGGCTCGGCCATTGGTAGCTGAAGACAGCTTAATAATCACTGAGCTCGGCTTAAGCAGGCCGTAGTCAGTGAGTTAAACACTGTGCTTGGCCTAAGTGAGCTGGAGACAGTGGGTTAAATGGAGGATGCAGCCTAAGGGCATCGACCCTGAGTATTGTATGATGATTATTGAAATGTTATCACTATTGTTTATTGTTTATAATCAGCTTAATACTGAGATGAATTGCTTATGAATAGTGAATTGACCTCTCTGATTAGGTGACTGTTATAGTGTGTTAAATACTTGGTTCACAACTTTATGGATTGTTGGTTGACTGTATTGTTTATGCTCTGCATTATGGTTTTCTTGTTAGGCCTTGGCTCACTGGTGCTACGTGGTGTAGGTAAAGGCAAGGGCAAGGTGGACCAATCTTGAGTTGGACAGCTACGGGGCATAATGTACATAGTCAGTTGCTCGTCCGCCACGGCCGAGGAATAGTATAGGGACAGGAAAGCCTGAAATGCGTATTTTTCCATTAGAATGGCTCATGGATGTATATAACTTTGAAATTTTGTAAGCTATCCTTTAAAACCTGTTTTTGGGATCCCATGTACTAAATGTTTATTTAAATGAGAAATTTCTCTTTTATGACCAAAATCTTTTAACCCTAACCTAGTTATGACTTTAGGATCACGTTTTCAACTATATGACTTGATTAGCAAGTCTTACACAGTTATAATCACACCGTGTAACAACCTTGGTTATCCAGGGTGTTACATTCTCTTTCTAAAGATCCCAAAAAAATTCCTTCTCATGAACCCTTTGAGCCTTATTTATAGGCTCAAGGATCTTCTTATGGCCCGATGGGCCTTGGTTACATTTAATACAAGCGTATCTCAATCATAATGGAAATTAAAATTATTACATAAATGCAAGATCAAATATCTTTAGAAAATATCTAATATACTATGACCAGTCCTGGTCACCCAAGAAATATGCCTTCTGTCGAGTGAATTCTCTTCTGGTTGAAGGACGACCAGAATGTAACCACTTAAATAGTCACGCGCATCCCACGTGCATACTAATCTTGCCACGTCATCAGGTGAATCTTTTTTGGGTAAACAATAGATAAACTATTTACTTTTTGTAAATGATTATATTTGTTATTATATTTTAATCAGTGGTTTGTAGAACTCATATGTTAAAGCTAAGTTTTGTAAATTTGTTAGGATAATTAAGCTCAGTTAATTGAGACCTTAGGGCTAGATTTTGGGAAACCTCATAGGATGAGTAAGCCCAACTTTGAAAGTCTTATAGAGTTATCATTTTATACAGTAAAGTGTTATTTATGTTCTATCTAATGTTTTTTTTTATTGTGTTATGTGTGATATGTTTGGCATACTTAATTTTTATATTATGTTACTATTTATGATGTTGCAAATCCCTCGTCACTACCCTACTATAGGAGATCCTACCTACAACAAGACATGGCGCCTACAACTAGAGCACAGTAAGATCAACCCACATTGGTTGAATAATTGCAACAACTACAGAGAGCTCTAGAGGAGCAGAGAAATATATGGGAACAAGATAGGAAGCGACATGCTGATTTTGAAGCCCATCAAGCTAAGATGTTCTAGATTCTGCTGCAATGACTTCTGGTTGTACCAGCTAATGGTCAAAACATCCAAGAACCACCTGTTGTCGAGGAACAAAAGCCTGAACCATTGGCTGAGGCTGAACATGGTAGCTTGCCAGTCGTGGTACTGATAGCAGTTCAGCCGAAACCCATTTCGAAAAGGTTTGGGAAACAGAATCCACCAGCCTTTGAAGGGACTACTGACCCAATGGTTGCAGAAGAATGGATCAGTTTCCTAGAATTAATTTTTGAATTTATAGAAGTTACCGAATGAGAAAAGGTGGTATGTGTCCTGTATATGTCGAGGAAGGATACCCGCATTCGGTGGGATGCATCCAAGAAGAATCATAACATAGTAGAAATGGAGTGGCCATAATTTTTGTTACTATTTAACTCAAAGTATTATAATCGAGTTGTGGTGGGCAACAAAGTCGTTGACATATCTAATCTGAAGCAGAGAACGATGAGTGTACATGAATACGTTCATAAGTTTGAACAATAATCAAGATTTGCACAGATTTATTCAGTATAGAGGCCAACAAAGTGAGGAGGATTTTGAAAGGATTAAAAGGAGATATTGTAACGCCCTGGATAACCCAAGACAGTCACATTATGTACTTTAAATAGTGCTTATCTCGCTAAACGAGTCATTAGGTTATAAACGTGCATCTAAATGTTTTTAATAGGCCAGGGTGAAAATTTCAGTTAAAAGGAATGGTTATATATTATTTAAAACATTAAAATATACATGGGATCCCATAAAAGTGCTTACAAAGTTATTTACAATCCAAAATAGTCATTATAGTTAAAAAGTTACAATCTGCCGACCTAAGCAGCAAAAATAGAGTTAAACCCCAGTTCCCCTGAGAAACACCTTGGACGTGGTGGTGAAGCAGCCACATATGTACACATCACCACCAAAGCTCTCCACCCAAGGCAGGGTGAACTTTTCATTCCCTTTACCTGCAGCACATAGCACTCGTGAGCCAAGGCTCAGCAAGAAAACTTATTACTGCATGCATACAATATAAATAAAGCATTCTGGGGTTTGTAGCCCTATTCAAATGGTGAATAATAAGTCTTTCTGCTCATGTTCTGACTCAGACTGAGAATAAACCATAATATCATCAAAGAAGAAAATCACAAACTGGTCCAAATAATCATTGAACACTCTATTCATCAAATCCATAAAAGCAGCTGGGGCATTAGTCAACCTAAAGGATATGACTAAGAAATCACAATGCCCATATCTAGTTCAAAAAGCCGTCTTCGGTATATCTCCCTCCTTGACCATCAAATGATGATAACCAGATCGAAGGTCTATCTTTCATAATACCCTTTTACCTTGTATCTGATCAAACGGATCATCTATCCTTGCAGAGGATACTTGTTCTTGATTGTTAACTTATTCAGTTCTCTGTAATCAACACACATCCTCAGAGAACCATTCTTCTTCTTCACAAACAGAACTGGTGCACCCCACAATGAAAAACTAGATATGATATAACCTAAGTCTAACAGCTCCTGCAACTGTACTTTTAGTTCTTTTAATTCTACTGGGGCCATTCTGTAATGTGCTCTAGACACTGGCTCTGTCCCTAGTGCCAGTTCAATCACAAATTCAATCTCTCTGTGTGGTGGCAACCTTGGTAAATCTTTTGGAAACATATCTAGAAACTCACAGACTAGTCTGGTCTCCTCTGGTCCCACTAGCATGATCTGAGTGGTATCAACCACACTGGCTAAGAATCCTATGCAACCTCCTTGCAATAGATCTCTAGCCTTCAGAACATATATCATAGGTATATGGGGTCTGTGCATAGTGCCAACAAACACAAAAGGATCCTCACCTTCAGGCTCAAAGGTTACCATTTTCTTTCTGCAATCTATGGTTTCCCCATACTTCACTAACCAATCCATACCCAGAATCATTTCAAAGTCAGTTATAACCAACTCTATCAAATCAACGGATAACTCTCTGCCTTCCACTGTCACTGGAAATGTTCTGACCCATATTCTGGATACTACTAGCTCCCCAGTGGGTAATAAGGTTCCGAACCCCACAACATAATAATCACATGGTCTATACAGTCTATCAATAATTCTACTAGCAACAAAAGAATGTGTAGCACCAGAATCAATCAAATTCCAACACTAAAAAGCTAACCTGTAACTACTGAGGGATAAGCCTCATCTTCTACCTGAGTCAATGCGAACACTCGAGCTGGGGTCGAGCTGTCCACCTTTCTTGGCTCTTCCTTTCATGCTCTTAGACAATCTTTCTTCAAATGTTCCACTACTCCACATAAGAAGCAAGCTTTTTCCCTACACTCCCGTGTATGGTGTATCTTGCACCTAGAGCATTCATGATAAACCCTCCAGGCCTCACTGCTGCCCTAGCAACCCATTGTAATACCACATTGTCGCCTGTCAAAGCCCAGAGCTGGGAAGGCATCAGGAGCCTTCCTCTTCAGATAACTAGGGCCTCTGCCCCTACCTGTACCCCTAAATGAAGGTCCCACCCTCCTAGTGTCTCTCCTGGATGCACTGTCATGCCAAATCTTGTTCTCTGTGCTCTCAGTTGTGAGCGCCTTCTCAACCACCTGTGCATAAGTAGTAACTCTAGACACAATGGTAATACGGACATCACAGACTATTCTAGGCTGTAGCCCCTAGAGAAACCTCTCCCTTATGGTCCCATTGCAAACTTTTCCAGTCTGTCAAACTTTAAAGAATACTCAGTCACTGACAGACTTCCCTGAAATAGCTTGGTGAACTCTTCAGCTTTTGCAGCCCTGATGGCATCATTATAGTACTTTTCATTGAACAGAGTCTGAAACTCTTCCCAACTCAGAGCATTAACATTTCTGGTATGGGATATCACTTCCCATCAAATTCGGGCATCTACAAGCCACCCTCTTATTACCAGACACCCTCATAGAGTCAAGGATGGTGGTAACCATGCTCATCCATTGCTCAGCCTTAGCTGGATCTGCACTACCCACAAAAATTGGAGGGTGTTGTTTCATGAACCTTTCATAAAGAGGTTCCCACTTACTTCCAGCCTCTGATGACTACTCAAATTTTGGCACCGCTATAGGTGGTGCCTCTAGCAAAATGTTCCCTGGAGGAACCTGTTGTTGTCTCAGCAGGTGGATTTCTTCTTCTTGCCTCATTACTCTGGCTTCTAAATCAGCTAACAGCTGCTGCCAGTTATCAGGAGCTGGCTGAGGGATCCAACTATGGTCATTTTCGTGACCCTGTCTTTGATTCTGGCATTGATCTTCCTAGCCAACTGACGAGTCTACCAGTCTTGGAAGCATACTATCAACTTATACCTTGTTGCAATAATCAATATGACCAGTTAGGTAGTGATAACTAAACCACTTTCCACCTCACGATCCAAGATTCAACAGGACTCATCCATGTTCCACAATCAAACAAATGAACATGTTGATTCCTGATCATAACATTAAACATTTAACACTTAGTGTTAGGAAAATATGTATTTGCCTCAATGGAAATAGGTAAGATAATTACAACTCTAAACTAAATATTATTCATTAAAAAGTGTTACATCTCTATGACAAAAATTACATGTAAATATAGAGAAAGAGGTAGAAGATGATAGACATAGAAGATACAACTCTAAGACAAAAAGATACAAATAAACTAGAAGTAGTAGAATGAAAGATATAGATGAGATTACAACTCTATAGCAAAAGATACATATAAAAGAGTAAATATAGAATAATAGAAGAAATGAAAAGCAATAGAATAAAAGAACAAGAATAAGAACAATGAACTAAGAACTCTCACTCACACAACCAAAGTGAAGAGTGTTGGGGATCACCAACTTGAACAAGGTTTGAAACCTTTGTCCAAAAGCTTATTTCCCCCTAACTCAAGCACTAAGGGATCTCTCACAGATAATAGGAAATAATTTCTGGAATTATCAAGCCTCAAGGTGTTTCTAGCCAAGTGCTCTAATGGATAGAAATGTTGTGTCTTACAAGTGAGCATTAGGCTCCTATTTATAGAGTTTTGAGACACCCTTTGAATTTCAAATTCCACCAACCCCCATGGCTATTACCAATGATTAATTGGATGTTTTATGGAATTAAAATAGATATTTGGGAGTTACTTGGCTGTTGAAAACATTCAAAATTGGATAAAAACCGAATTTGTATGAAGTTGTCAACCAAGCAAGCGCCGCAGCCCTTGGTCATTTTCAGCAACCAATTTTTTTTAGTTTTTTTCAAAACATTCCAATTTATTCCCACTTGATTTTGTAACTTCCATACACAATATGGGAGTTAAAATCACATCTCTATCAGCCATTTCACATATGGCTTTAAGAAATTCATCTCATTATTGTGTAATAACAAATCTACACAATAATGGGTGATATTTAGGAGTTTCAAAGTTGTGATGAATTTGTAACACCAAATATGTTACATGTTTGGATATTTCACATATATCCAAATAATGTAACTCTCGATTATATGTTACAATATGTGACACTCTATGTCACATTTATTTAATCTAAAACATTATATTATAAAATAATATAATATAATATTACATTATATTATAAAATAATATAACATTCCCCCACTAGATTAAATAGTCATCTATTGTAACACTTATTTAATCAAACATTATATTTAAAAATATAACATATCCCCCACTTGATTAAATAAGAACTCTCTCTTATAGGATTCATTGCATTGATGCATAAAGTAAACTGTTTTTCAACTTGAACTTTACTATAGTGTAATTATCACAAAATTTGTCGAAAATTTGGTTGCACTTGGCATTGAACCATCTTTTCATGATGACAAATCGGTGATAATACACACACCCTTGCGATGTTCACTTGAGACCTCTATGTCTCGCTTTGCACCATTAATGGCCATGTGCACTTTCCATTCATGGACATTCTTGAGAATACTCCCAATTCTCATGAGAGGCGACACCACCCCTAGGTCCATATAGGTAGAATTCTTACAGTATTTTGTTACCAAAAAATACTTGTCTTCACAAGACTGAATTCTATTAAAAAACCTTTCAGTTTTAACCCTCAACTTGGTAACTCACAAGTACTCAACATCTCAGATGGGACTTGTTTGAGTACAACTAATATTCACTTGATTGACTTGTTATTACCTATTAAACCTAACACTAGTTGAATAACTAGTGTTAAGATAGGTTACCATCAATCGTGAATTTCTTTAGGGAGTTTAAGTCCCATCCCTCGAGATGATGCA